>NC_045731.1:20812487-20891653 GCF_009834535.1 Camelus ferus
TCCTGTAAAACGTCCCTTTGTCCTAGGTGAACGAACGTCTCTCCACATGCTCATTTCTGAGAGATATGTACGGGTGTAAGCCGTCTTTCACCTAGCTTGTTGGGAACACAAAGTTTCTTTTCAGTTGCAAACTACACTCCTTAATTATATATGGGGAGGTAATAGCTCCAACTGTGTTTTACATTGAAAACTGCAGGAACTTCAAACTGGCACTAGGAAATAGACTGAGAAACCAGAGTAAAAGTTTCTCCTTCAAACCGTCCCCTTTGTGCTGGATGAAAGAACGTCTCACAACATGCTCATTTCTGAGAGATAATTGTGTGTGAAAGCCGTCCTTCAACTAGCTTGTTAGGAACACAAAGTTTCTTTTCAGTTGCAAACTACATTCCATACATATATATGGGGAGGTACTAGCGGAAATCGATTTTACAGTGAAAACTGCAGGAACTTCAAACCGGCACTAGGAAACAGACTCAGAACACAGAGAAACATTTTCCCCTGTAACCCATTCACTTTGTGCTAGGTGAACGAACGTCTCTCCACATGCTCAATTCTGAGAGATAAATGTATGTGAAAGCCGCCTTCCCCTAGCTTGTTGGGAACACAAAGATACTTCTCAGTTGCAAACTACACTCCATAAATATATATCGGTATGTACAAGCTCCAACTAGTTTTTACAGAGAAAACTGCAGGAAATTCCAACGGACACTAGGAAACACACTGAGAAACCAGAGTAAAAGTTTCCCCTTCAACCCGTTTCCTTTGGGTTAGATGAATGAACGTCTCTCAAGATGCTCAGATCTGAGAGATAAGTGTGTGTGAAAGCCGTACTTCACCTAGCTTGTTGGGAACACAAAGTTTCTATTCAGGTGCAAACTACAATCCATACATATATATGGGGAGGTAATAGCTCCAACTCGGTTTTGGAGTGAAACCTGCTGGAATTTCAAACTGGCACTAGGAAACGGAGTGAGAAACCAGAGTAAAATTTTCTCCTACAACCCTTTCCCTTTCTGTTACGTGAACGAAAATCTCTGCACATGCTCAGTTCTGAGAGATAAGTGTGTGTGAAAGCCGTCCTTCACCTAGCTTGCTGGGAACACAAAGTTTCTTTTCAGTTGCAAAACACACTCCATACATATACATGCGGTGGTACAAGCTCAAATCGGTTTTACAGTGAAAATAGCAGGAATTTCAATCCGGGACTAGGAAAAAGACTGAGAATGCTGAGTAAAATTTTCTCTTCAAACCGTTCCCTTTGTGCTAGATGAACAAAAGTCAATCCACATGCTCACTTCTGAGAGATAATTGTGTGTGAAAGCCGTACTTCACCTATCTTGTTGGGAACACAAAGTTTCTATTCAGTTGCAAACTACAATCCATACATATATATGGGGAGGTACTAGCTCCAACTCGGGTTTAGAGTGAAAAATGCAGGAAATTTAAACCGGCACTAGAAAACAGATTGAGAAAACCAGACAATAGTTTCTCCTCCAACCGGCTCCATTTGTGCTAGGTGAATGAACGTCTCTCCACATGCTCAGTTCTGAGAGATAAGTGTGTGTTTATGCCGTCCTTCACCTAGCTTGCTGGGAACACAAAGTTTCTTTCAGTTGCAAACTACACTCCATACATATATATGTGGGGGTAAAAGTTCATATCGGTTTTACAGGGAAAACTTCAGGAAATTCAATACGGCACTAGGAAACAGACTGATAAATCTTAGTAAAATTTCCCCTGCAAATCGTTCCCTTTGTGCTAGATGAACGAACGTCTCTCCACATGCTCAGATCTGAGAGATAAGTGTGTGTGAAATCCATCCTTCAAATAGCTTGATGAGAAGGCAAAGTTTCTTTTCAGTTGCATACTACACTCCATACTTATATATGGGTGCTACTAGCTCCAACTGTGTTTTAAGTGAAAACTGCAGGGAATTCAAACCTGCTCTAGGAAACAGACTCAGATCCCAGAGTAAAATTTCTCCTCAAAACCGTTCCATTTGTGCTAGGTGAACGAACGTCTCTCCACATGCTAAGTTCTGAGAGATAATTATGTGTGAAAGCCGTCCTTCAACTAGCTTGTTCGGAACAAAAGATTCTTTTCAGTTTCAAACTACACTCCATAAATATATATGGGGAGGTACTAGCTCAAATTGTTTTTACAGTGAAAACTGCAGGAATTTCAATAGGGCACTAGGAAACAGACTGAGAAAGCTTAGTATAATTTCACCTGCAAACAGTTCCCATTTGCTGGATGAACGAACGTCTCTCCACATGCTCAGTTCTGAGAGATAAGTGTGTGTGAAAGCCGTCATTCAACTAGCTTTTTGGGAACACAAAGTTTCTTTTCAGTTGCAAACTACACTCTATAAATATATATGGGGATGTACTAGCTCCAACTCGGTTTTACAGTGAAAAACTGCAGGAACTTCAAACCGGCACTAGGAAACAGACTGAGAAACCATTTTATGAGTTCTCCTGCAACTCGTTCCCTTTGTGTTAGATGAACGAACGTCTCTCCACATGCTCATTTCTGAGAGATAAATGTGTTTGAAAGCCATTCTTCCTATCTTGTTGGGAACACAAATATTCTTTTCAGTTGCAAACTACACTCCATATATATATTTGGGGATGTATTAGCTCCAACTCATTTTACAGTGAAAACTGCAGGAACTTCAAACCGGCACTAGGAATCAGACTGACAAATCAGAGTAAGAGTTTCACCTGCAACCCGTTCCCTTTGTGCTAGATGAACGAAGTCTCTTCACGTGCACAGTTCTGAGTGATAAGTGTGTGTGAAAGCCGTCCTTCACTAGCTTGTTGGGAACATTAAGTTCTTTTCAGTAAACTACACTCCATACTTATATATGGGGATGTTTTAGATCAAAATTTCTTTAACGGTGAAAACTGCAGGAACTTCAAACCGGCACTAGGAAACACACTGAGAAACCAGAGTAAGTGTTCTCCAGTAACCCGTTCAATTTCTGCAAGATGAACGAACGTCTCTCGATATGATCAGTACTGAGGGTAACAGTGTGGGAAAGCCGTCCTTCACCTAGCTTCTTGGTAAAACAAAGTTTCTTTTCAGTTGCAAACTACACCCCATATATATATATGGGGATGTATTTGCTCCAACTCGGTTTTACAGTGAATACTGCAGGAACTTCAAACCGGCACTAGGAAGCAGAATGAGAAACCAGAGAAAAAGTTTTTCATGCAACCCGTTCAATTTCTACTATATGAACGAACGTCTTTCCACATGCTCCGTTCTGAGTTATAAGTGTGTGTGAAAGCCGTCCTTCACCTAGCTTGTTGGGAACACAAAATTTATTTCAGTTTCAAACTACTCTCCATAAATATATATGGGGAGGTACTAGCTCCAAATCGGTTTACAGTAAAAACTACAGGAACTTCAAACCGGCACTAGGAAACTGACTGAGAAAACATTGTAAGAGTTTCTCCTGCACCCCGTTCCTCTTGGGCTAGGTGAACGAACGTCTCTCCACCTGCTCAGTTCTGAAAGTTAAATGTGTGTGAAAGCAATTCTTCACCTAGATTGTTGGGAACACATATTTTTTTTCAGTTCCAAAACATTCCATATATATATTTGGGGATTTATTAGCTCCAACTCGGTTTTACAGTGAAAAATGCAGGAACTTCAAAACGGCACTGGGAAACAGACTGAGAAAAACAGAGTAAAATTTCTCCTGCAAACCGTTCAATTTGTACTAGATGAACGAACGTCTCTCCACATGTTCATTTCTGAGAGAAAACTGTGTGTGAAAGCCGTACTTCACCTAGCTCGTTTTGAACACAAAGTTTCTTTTCAGTTGCAAACTACACTCCATAAATATATATGGGGATGTATAGCTCCAATTCGGTTTTACAGTGAAAAATGCAGGAACTTGAAACCGGCACTAGGAAACATTCTCAGAACCCAGAGAAAAAGTTTCCCCTGTAAACCGTTCCCTTTGTCCTAGGTGAACGAACGTCTCTCACATGCTGAGTTCTGAGAGATAAGTGTGAGTGAAAGCCGCAATTCACCTAGCTTGTTGGGAACACAAAGTTTCTCTTCAGTTGCAAAATTACATTCCATACATATATATGCGGAACTACTAGCTCCAACTCGGATTTACAGTGAAAATTGCAGGAATTTCAAAACGGCTCTAGGAAACAGACTGAAAACCCAGAGTAACAGTTTCCCCTGCTACCCGTTCCCATTGTGATGGATGAACGAACGTCTCTCCACATGCTCAGTTCTGAGAGATAAGTGTGTGTGAAAGCCGTCCTTCACCTAGCTTGTTGGGAACAACAAGTTTTTTGCAGTTGCAAAATACACTCCATACATATATATGGGGATGTATTAGTTCCAACTGGATTTTAAAGTGAAAATTGCAAGAAATTCAAACCGGCAAAGGGAAACAGTCTGAGAAACAAGAGTAAAAGTTTCTCCTGCAACCCTTTCCCTTTGTGCTAGAATAACGAACGTCTCTTCATATGGTCATTTCTGAGAGTAAATGTGTGTGATATTAAATTTAACCTTACTTGTTGATAAAAAAAATGATTCTTTTCAGTTGCAAACTACACTCCATACTTATGTATAGGGATTTATTATATCCAACTCTCTTTTACAGTGAAAACTGCAGGAACTTGAAACCGGCACTAGGAAACAGACTAAGAAACCAGTGTAAAATTTTCTCCTCCAAATTTTTCCCTTTGTGCTAGATGAACGAACGTCTCTCCACTTGCTCATTTCTGAGAGATAAGGTGTGTGAAAGCCGTCCTTCACCTAGGTTGTTGGGAACACAAAATTTCTTTCAGTTGCAAACTACACTCCATACCTATACATTGGGGGGTACTAGATCCAACAATGTTTTACAGTGAAACTGCAGGTACTACAAATCGACACTAGGAAACAGACGGAGATAACTGAGTAAAAGTTTCTCCTTCAACCCTTTCCATTTGTGCTAGAAGAACGAACGTCTCTCCATATGCTCAGTTCTAAGAGTAAGAGTGTGTGAAAACCATCCTTCAAATAGCTTGTTGGTAAAACAAATTTTCTTTTCAGTCGCAATCTACACTCCATACATATATTTGTGGATGTATTAGCTCCAACTCGGTTTTACATTGAAAACTGCAGGAACTTCAAACCGGCACTAGGAAAGAGACCGAGAAAACAGTGTAAGAGTTTCTCCTTAAATCCATTCTCATTGTGATAGATGAACGAACGTCTCTCCACATGCTCAGTTCTGAGAGATAATTGTGTGTTAAAGCCGACCTTCACCTAGCTTGTTGGGAACACAAAGTTTCTTTCCAGTAGCAAAGAACACTCCATACATATTTATGGGGAGGTACAAGCTTCAACTCGGTTTTACAGAGAAAACTGCAGGAACTTCAAAGCGACACGAGGAAACAGACTGAGAAACCAGAGTAAGAATTTCTCCTGCAAACCATTCCATTTGTGCTAGATGAACGACTGTCTCTCCACATGCTCAGTTCTGAGAGATAAGTGTGTGTGAAAGCAGTCCTTCACCTAGCTTGTTGGGAACGCAATGTTTAATTCAGTTGCAAACTCCACTCCATAACTATATATTGGGAGGTACTAGCTAAAACAATGTTTTACAGTGAAATTGCAGGAAATAAAATTCGACACTAGGAAACACACTGAGATACCAGAGTAAAAGTTTCTCCTGCAATCCGTTCCCTTTGTTTTAAAGAAAGAACATATCTCCAAGTGCTCAATTCTGAGACATAAGTGTGTGTGAAAGCTGTTCTTCAACTAGCTTGTTGGGAACAAAAATTACTTTTAATTTGTAACCAAAAATCCTTACATATATATGGGGAGGTACAATCTCCAACTCGGTTTTACAGAGAAAACTGCAGGATCTTCAAACCGGCACTAGGAAACAGACTGAGAAACCATAATAAGTGTTTCTCCTGCGACCCGTTCCCTTTGTGCTAGATGAACTAACGTCTATCCAAATGCTCAGTTCTGAGAGTTAAGTGTGTGTGAAAGCCGTCCTTCACCTAAGTTGTTGGGAACATAAAGTTTCTTTTCAGTTGCCATCTACACTTCATAAATATATATGGGGAGGTACTAGGCCCAAATCTGTTTTACAGTGAAAACTGCTGGAAATTCAACCTGGCACTAGGAAAATTACTGTGAAACAAGAGTAAGACTTTCAACTGCAAACCGTTTCCTTTGTGCTAGATGAACGAACGTCTCTCCACATGCTCAATTCTGAGAGATAAGTATGTGTGAAAGCCGTCCTTCACCTAGCTTGTTGGGAACGCATAGTTTCTTTTCAGTTGCAAACTACATTCCATACATATATATGGGGTGGTACTAGCATCAACACTGATTTACAGTGAAAACTGCAGGAACTAAAAATCGGGACTAGGAATCAGACTGAGAAACCAGAGTAAAAGTTTCTCCTGCAACCTGTTCCCTTTGTGCTAGATGAACGAAAGTCTCTCCACATGCTCAGTTTTGAGAGATAAGTGTGTGTGAAAGCCGTCCTTCACCTAGCTTGTTGGGAACACAAAGTTTCTTTTCAGTTGCAAAGTACACTCCATACATATGTATGGGGAGGTACAAGCTTCAACTCGGTTTTACAGAGAAAACAGCAGGAACTTCAAAGCGACACTAGGAAACAGACTGAGAAACAGAGTAAGAATTTCTCCTGCAAACCATTCCATTTGTGCTAGATGAACGAATGTCTCTCCACATGCTCAGTTCTGAGAGATAAGTGTGTGTGAAAGCCGTCCTTCAACTAGCTTGTTGGGAACACTGTTTCATTCAGTTGCAAACTCCACTCCATACCTATATATTGGGAGGTACTAGCTCCAACAATGTTTTACCGTGAAATTGCAGGAAATAAAATTCGACACTAGGAAACACACTGAGATACCAGAGTAAAAATTTCTCCTGCAATCCGTTCCCTTTGTTCTAAAAGAAAGAACGTATCTCAAAGTGCTCAGTTCTGAGACATAAGTGTGTGTGAAAGCTGTTCTTCAACTAGCTTGTTGGGAACAAAAATTACTTTTAATTTGTAACCAAAAATCCTTACATATATATGGGGAGCTACAATCTCCAACTCGGTTTTACAGAGTAAACTGCAGGAACTTCAAACCGGCACTAGGAAACAGACTGAGAAACCATAATAAGTGTTTCTCCTGCGACCCGTTCCCTTTGTGCTAGATGAACGAACGTCTATCCAAATGCTCAGTTCTGAGAGTTAAGTGTGTGTGAAAGCCGTCCTTCACCTAAGTTGTTGGGAACATAAAGTTTCTTTTCAGTTGCCATCTACACTTCATAAATATATATGGGGAGGTACTAGGTCCAAATCTGTTTTACAGTGAAAACTGCTGGAAATTCAACCTGGCACTAGGAAAATTACTGTGAAACAAGAGTAAGACTTTCACCTGCAAACCGTTTCTTTTGTGCTACATGAACGAAACTCTCTCCCCATGCTCAATTCTGAGAGATTATTATGTATGAAAGCCGTCCTTCACCTAGCTTGTTGGGAACGCATAGTTTCTTTTCAGTTGCAAACTACATTCCATGCATATATATGGCGAGGTACTAGCTCCAACAGTGATTTACAGTGAAAACTGCAGGAACTAAAAATCGGTACTAGGAATCAGACTGAGAAACCAGAGTAAAAGTTTCTCCTGCAAACTTTTCCCTTTGTGCTAGATGAACGAACGTCTCTCCACATGCTCACTTCTGAGAGAAATGTGTGTGAAAGTCGTCCTTCACCTAGCTTGTTGGGAACACAAAATTTCTTTTCACTTGCAAACTACACTCCATTTATTTAAATGCGTTGGTAATAACTCCAACTCGGTTTTAAAGTGAAAACTGCAGTAACTTCAAACCGGCACTAGGAAACAGACTGAGAAACCAGAGAAAAAGTTTCTCCTGCAACCCTTTCAATTCGTACTAGATGAACGAATGTCTCTCCACATGCTCAGTTCTGAGAGATAAGTGTGTGTGAAAGCCGTCCTTCACCTCGGTTGTTGGGAACATAAAGTTTCTTTTCAGTTGCAAACTACACTCCATACTTATATATGGGTATGCATTAGATCCAACTCGATTTTTTCAATGAAAACTGCAGGAAATTTAAACCGACACTAGGAAACAGACTGAGAAACTAGAGTAAGAGTTTCTCCAGCAACCCGTTCCATTTGTGCTAGATGAACGAACGTCTGTCCACATGCTCAGTTCTGAGAGGTAATTGTGTGTGAAAGCCGTCCTTCAAATAGCTTGTTGGGAACACAAAGTTTCTTTTCAGTTTCAAACTAAACTCCATATATATATTCGGGGATCTATTAGCTCCAACTCGGTTTTACAGTGAGAACTGCAGTAAATTCTAACCGGCACTAGGAAACAGAGTGAGAAATCAGTGTCAGAGTTTCTCCTGCAATCCGTTCCCTTTGTGCTAGATGAACGAAATTCTCTACACATGCTCAGATTTGAGAGATAAGCCTGTGTGAAAGCCGTCCTTCACGTAGCTTGTTGGGAACACAAAGTTACTTTTCAGTTGCAAACTACACTCCATACATATATATTGGGACGTACTAGCTCAAAAAATTTTTAAAGTGAAAACTGCAGGAAGTACAAATCGTTACCAAGAAATAGACTGAGAAACCAGAGTAAAAATTTCCCCTGCAAACTTTTCCCTTTGTGCTAGATGAACGAATGTCTCTCCACGTGCTCAGTTCTGATATATAAATGTGTGTGAAAGCCGACTTTCACCTAGCTTTTTGGGAACACAAAGTTTATTTCAAGTTGCAAATTACACTCCATACATATATACGGGGAGGTACTAGTTCCAACTCGGTTTTACAGTGAAATGTGCTGGAACTACAACCTGGCACAAGGAAAAATACTGAGAAACCAGTGTAAGAGTTTCACCTGCAAACTTTTCCCTTTGTGCTAGATGAACGAACGTCTCTCCAGACGCTCATTTCTGAGAGATAATTGTGTGTGAAAGCCGTACTTCAACTAGCTTGTTGGGAACACAAACTTTCTTTTCAGGTGCAAAATACACTCCATACATATATACGAGGAGGTACTAGCTCCAACTCGGTGTAACAGTGAAAACTGCAGGAATTTCAAACCGGCACTAGGAAACACACTGAGAAACCAGAGTAAGATATTCTCCTGCAACCCGTTCCTTTTGGGCTAGATGAACGAAGGTCTCCACATGCTCAGTTCTGAGACAAAATTGTATGTGAAAGCCGTCCTTCACCTAGCTTGTTGGGAACACAAAGTTTCTTTTCATTTGCAAACTACACACCATACCTATATATGCGGAAGTACTAGCTCCAAATCTGTTTTACAATGCAAACTGCAGGAACTACAAATCGGCACTAGGAAACAAACTGAGAAACCAGAGTAAATGCTTCTCCTGCAACCTGTTAACTTTCGGCTAGTTGAAGGAACATCTATCCCCGTGCTCATTTCTGAGAGATAAGTGTGTTTGTAAGCCGTGCTTCACCAATCTTGTTGGGAACACAAAGTTTCTTTTCAGTTTCAAAGTACACTCCATACATATATATGGGGAGGTACAATCTTCAACTCGGTTTTACAGAGAAAACAGCAGGAACTTCAAAGCGTGACTAGGAAACAGACTGAGAAACCAGTTAGAATTTCTCCTGCAAACCTTTCCATTTGTGCTAGATGAATGAATGTCTCTCCACATGCTAAGTTCTGAGAGATAAGTGTGTGTGAAAGCCGTCCTTCACCTAGATTGTTGGGAACACAATGTTTCTTTTCAGTTGAAAACTACACTCCAAACATATATATAGGTATGTATTAACTCCAACTCGGATTTACAGTGAAAACTGCAGGAAATTCAAACCGGCCCATGGAAACAGGCTGTGAATCCAGAGTAAGAGTTTCCCCTGCAAACCGTTCCATTTATGCTACATCAACGAACGTCCCTCTGCGTGCCCATTTCTGAGAGATAAGTGTGTTTGAAAGCCGTCCTTCAACTAGTTTGTTGGTAAAACAAATTTTCTTTACATTTTCAAACTAAACTCCATATATATATTTGGGGATGTATTAGCTCCAACTCGGTTTTACCGTGAAAACTGCAGGAAATTCTAACCGGCACTAAGAAACAGACTGAGAAAACGGGGAAAGAGTTTCTCCTGCATTCCGTTCCCTTTGTGCTAGATGAACGAAAGTCTCTGCACATGCTCAGTTTTGAGAGATAAGTCTGTGTGAAAGCCGTACTTCACCTAGCTTGTTTGGAACACAAAGTTTCTTTTCAGTTGCAAACTACACTCCATACCTATATATTGGGACGTACTACCTACAACACATTTTACAGTGAAAACTGCAGGAACTACAAATCGGTACTAGGAAACAGACTGAGAAACCAGAGAAAAAGTTTCTCCTCAAACCATTTCCCTTGGTTCTAGATGAAGGAAAGTCTCTCCACGTGCTCAGTTCTGAGATATAAGTGTGTGTGAAAGCCGTACTTCACCTAGCTTGTTGGGAACACAAAGTTTCTTTTCAGTTGCAAACTACACTCCATACATATATATGGGGATATATTAGCTCCAACTCAGTTTTACAGTGAAAGCTGCAGATAATTCAAACCGGCACTAGGAAACAGACTGAGAAACCAGAGACAATGATTATCCTGCAAACCGTTCCCTTTGTGCTAGAAGAACGAACGTCTCTCCATATGATCTGTTCTGAGGATAAGAGTGTGGGAAAGCCGTCCTTCACTTAGCTTGTCGGTAAAACAAAGTTTCTTTTAAGTTACAAACTACACCCCATATATATATATGGGGATGAATTAGCTCCAACTCGGTTTTACAGCGAAAACTGCAGGAACTTCAAACCGGCACTAGGAAACAGATTGAGAAACAAGAGAAATAGTTTCAACTGCAACCCGTTCCCTTTCTGCTAGATGAACGAACGTCTCTCCACATGCTGAGTTCTGAGAGGTAAGTGTGTGTGAAAGCCGTCCTTAACATAGATTGTTGGGAACATAAAGTTTCTTTTCAGTTGCAAACTCCACTCCATACCTATATATTGGGAGGTACTAGCTCCAACAATGTTTTACAGTGAAACTGCAGGAAATAAAATTCGAAACTAGGAAGCACACTGAGATACCAGAGTAAATGTTTCTCCTGCAACCCATTCCCTTTGTTCTAAATGAACGAACGTCTCTCCAAGTGCTCAGTACTTAGACATAAGTGTGTGTGAAAGCCGTTCTTCACCTAGCTTGTTGGGAACAAAAATTACTTTTAATTTGTATGTTAAAATCCTTACATATATATGGGGAGGTACTATCTCCAACTCGGCTTTACAGAGAAAACTGCAGGAACTTCAAACCGGCACTAGGAATCACACTGAGAAAGTATAATAAGTGTTTCCCCTGCGACCCGTTCCCTTTGTGCTAGATGAACGGACGTCTCTCCACAGGCTCAGTTCTGAGAGATAAGTGTGTGTGAAAGCCGTCTTTCACCTAGCTTGTTGGGAACACAAAGTTTCTTTTCAGATGCAAACAACACTCCATACATATTTATGGGATGGTATTAGCTCCAAATCTCTTTTACAGAGAAAACTGCAGGAAATTCAAAGCAACACTAGGAAACAGAATGAGAAACCACAGTAAGTGTTTCACCTGCAACCCGTTCCATTTGTGCTAGAAGAACGAACCTCTCTCCATATGCTCAGTTCAGACAGTAAGTGTGTGTGAAAGCCATCCTTCACCTAGCTTGTTGGGAAAACAAATTTTCTTTTCAGTTGCAATCTACACTCCATATATATATTTGGGGATGTATTAGCGCCAACTCGATTTTACATTGAAAACTGCAGGAACTTCAAACCGGCACTAGGAATCAGACGGAGAATCCAGTGTAATAGTTTCTCCTGAAATCCGTTTCTTTTGTGCTAGATGAACGAACGTCTCTCCACATGCTCAATTCTGAGAGATAAGTATTTGTGAAAGCCGTCCTTCACCTAGCTTGTTGGGAACACAAAATTTCTTTTCACTTGCAAACTACACTCCATATATTTATATGCGTTGGTAATAACTCCAACTCGGTTTTAAAGTGAAAACTGCAGGAACTTCAATCTGGCACTAGGAAACAGACTGAGAAACCAGAGTAAATTTTCTCCTGCAACCAGTTAAATTTGTACTACATGAACGAAAGTCTCTCCACAGGCTCAGTTCTGAGAGATAATTTTGTGTGAAAGCCGTCCTTCACCTAGCTTTTGGGAACATAATGTTTCCTCTCAGTAGCAAACTACATTCCATACATATATATGGGGAGGTACTAGCTCCAACTCGGTTTTACAGTGAAAACTGCTGGAAGTTCAACCTGGCACTAGAAAAAAGACTGAGAAACCAGATTAAGTGTTTCACCTGCAACCCGTTCTTTTTGTGCTAGATGAACGAACGTCTCCACATGCTCAGTTCAGAGAGATATATGTGTTAAAGCCATCATTCACCTAGCTTGTTGGGAACACATATATTCTTTTCAGATGCAAACTACAATCCATACATATATATGGGGAGGTACTAGCTCCAACTCGGTTTTACAGTGAAAACTGCTGGAAGTTCAACCTGGCACTAGGAAAAATACTGAGAAACCAGAGTAAGTGTTTCACCTGGAAACCGTTCCCTTTGCGCTAGATGCACGAACGTCTCTCAACATGCTCAGTTCTGACAGAAAATTGTATGTGAAAGCCGTCCTTCACCTAGCTTGTTGGGAACACAAAGTTTCTTTTCAGTTGCAAACTACACTCCATACCTATATATGCGGAGGTACTAGCTCCAAAACTGTTTTACAATACAAACTGCAGGAACTACAATTCGGCCCAAGGAAACAAACTGAGAAACCAGAGTAAATGTTTCTCCTGCAACCTGTTCCCTTTCGGCTAGATGAAGGGACATCTATCCCCGTGCTCTTTTCTGAGAGATAAGTGTGTGTGAAAGCCATGCTTCACCAATCTTGTTGTGAACACAAAGTTTCTTTTCACTTGCCAAGTACACTCCATACATATATATGGGGAGGTAAAAGCTTCAACTCGGTTTTACAGAGAAAACTGCAGGAAATTCAAAGCGACACTAGGAAACATACTGAGAAACAAGAGTAAGAATTTCTCCTGCAAACCGTTCCATTTGTGCTAGATGAACGAATGTCTCCCCACATGCTAAGTTCTGAGAGATAAGTGTGTGTGAAAGCCGTCCTTCACCTAGCTTGTTGGGAACACAAAGTTTCATTCAGTTGCAAACTCCACTCCATACCTATATATTGGGAGATACTAGCTCCAACAATGTTTTACAGTGAAATTGCAGGAAATAAACTTCGACACTAGGAAACACACTGAGATACCAGAGTAAAAGTTTCTCCTACAATCCGTTCCCTTTGTTCTAAAAGAACGAACGTCTCTCCAAGTGCTCATTTCTGAGACATAAGTTTGTGTGAAAGCTGTTCTTCAACTAGCTTGTTGGGAACAAAAATTGCTTTTAATTTGTAAGCTTAAATCCTTACATATATATGGGGAGGTACAATCTCCAACTCAGTTTTACAGAGAAAACTTCAGGAACTTCAAACCGGCACTAGGAAAAACACTGAGAAACCATAATAAGTGTTTCTCCTGCGACCCGTTCCCTTTGTGCTAGATGAACGAACGTCTATCCAAATGCTCAGTTCTGAGAGTTAAGTGTGTGTGAAAGCCGTCCTTCACCTAAGTTGCTGGGAACATAAAGTTTCTTTTCAGTTGCCATCTACACTTCATAAATATATATGGGGAGGTACTAGGTCCAAATCTGTTTTACAGTGAAAACTGCTGGAAATTCAACCTGGCACTAGGAAAATTACTGTGAAACAAATGTAAGACTTTCACCTGCAAACCCTTTCCTTTGTGCTAGATGAACGAACGTCTCTCCACATGCTCACTTCTGAGAGATAAGTGTGTGTGAAAGTCTACCTTCACCTAGCTTGTTGGGAACACAAAATTTCTTTTCACTTGCAAACTACACTCCATATATTTATATGCGTTGGTAATAACTCCAACTCGGTTTTAAAGTGAAAACTGCAGGAACTTCAAACCGGCACTAGGAAACAGACTGAGAAACCAGAGTAATAGTTTCTCCTGCAACCCGTTCAATTCGTAATAGATGAACGAACGTCTCTCCACATGCTCAGTTCTGAGAGATAAGTGTGTGTGAAAGCCGTCCTTCACCTAGCTTGTTGGGAACACAAAGTTTCTTTTCAGTTGCAAACTACTCTCTATACATATATATGGGGATGTATTAGCTCCAACTCGATTTTAAAATGAAAATTGGAACAACTTCAAACCGGCACTAGGAAACAGACTGAGAAACCAGGGACAAAGTTTGTCCTACAATCCGTTTTATTTGTTCTAGAAGAACGAATGTCTCTCCATATGACCTGTTCTGAGAGTAATAGTGTGTGAAAGGCATCCTTCACCTAACTTGTTGGGAAAACAAATTTTCTTTTAAGTTGCAAACTACACTCCATACTTATATATGGGGATGTATTAGATCCAGCTCTCTTTTACAGTGAAAACTGCAGGAACTTCAAACCGGCACTGGGAAACAGACTGAGAAAGCATAATAAGTGTTTCTCCTGCGAACCGTTCCCTTTGTGCTAGATAAACGAACGTCTCTCCAAATGCTCAGTTCTTAGTGTTAAGTGTGTGTGAAAGCCGTCCTTCACCTAAGATGTTGGGAACATAAACTTTCTTTTCAGTTGCCATCTACACTTCATAAATATATATGGGGACGTACTAGCTCCAAATCGGTTTTACAGTGGAAACTGCTGGAAATTCAACCTGGCTCTAGGAAAATTACTTTGAAATAATGTAAGACTTTAACCTGCAAACCGTTTCCTTTGTGCTAGATGAACGAACGTCTCTCCACATGCTCATTTCTGAGAGATAAGGATGTGTGAAAGCCGTCCTTCAAATAGCTTGTTGGGAACACAAAGTTTCTTTTCAGTTGCAAACTACATTCCATACCTATATATGGGGAGGTACTAGCTCCAACACTGGTTGACAGTGAAAACTGCAGGAACTACAAATCGGTACTAGGAATCAGACTGAGAAACCAGAGTAAAGTTTCTCCTGCAAACTTTTCCCTTTGTGCTAGATGAACGAACGTCTCTCCACATGCTCACTTCTCAGAGATAAGTGTGTGTGAAAGTCGTCCTTCACCTAGCTTGTTGGGAACACAAAATTTCTTTTCACTTGCAAACTACACTCCATATATTTATATGCGTTGGTAATAACTCCAACTCTGTTTTAAAGTGAAAACTGCAGGAACTTCAAACCGGCACTAGGAAACAGACTGAGAAACCAGAGTAAAAGTATCACCTGCAACCCGTTCAATTTGTACTAGATGAACGAAAGTCTCTCCACATGCTCAGTTCTGAGAGATAATTTTGTGTGAAAGCCGTCCTTCACCTAGCTTGTTGGGAACATAAAGATTCTTCTCAGTTGCAAACTACATTCCATACATATATATGGGGATGTATTAGATCCAACTCTGTTTTACATTGAAAACTGCAGGAACTTCACACCAGCACTAGGAAACATACTGAGAAACCAGAGATAGAATTTCTCCTGCCAACCGTTCCATTTGTGCTAGATGAACGAATGTCTCTCCACATGCTAAGGTCTGAGATATAAGTGTGTGTGAAAGCCGTCCTTCACCTAGCTTGTTGGGAACACAAAGTTTCTTTTCAGTTGCAAACTACACTCCATACCTATATATTGGGACGTACTAGCTACTACATATTTTACAGTGAAAACTGCAGGAACTACAAATCGGCCCTAGGATGCAAACTGAGAAACCAGAGAAAAAGTTTCTCCTGCAACCTTTTCCCTTGGTTCTAGATGAACACATGTCTCTCCACGTGCTCAATTTTGCGATATAAGTGTGTGTGAAAGCCGTCCTTCACCTAGCTTGTAGGGAACACAAAGTTTCATTCAGTTGCAAACTCCACTCCATACCTATATAATGGGAGGTACTAGATCCAACAATGTTTTACAGTGAAACTGCAGGAAATACAATTCGACACTAGGAAACATACTGAGATACCAGAGTAAAAGTTTCTCCTGCAACCCGTTCCCTTTGTTCTAAATGAACGAACGTCTCTCCAAGTGCTCAGTTCTGAGACATAAGTGTGTGTGAAAGCCGTTCTTCACCTAGCTTGTTGGGAACAAAATGTTACTTTACCTTTGTAAGCTACAATCCTTACATATATATGGGGAGGTACTATCTCCAACTCGGTTTTACAGAGAAAACTTCAGGAACTTCAAACCGGCACTAGGAAACACACTGAGAAAGCATAATAAGTGTTTCCCCTGCGACCCGTTCCCTTTGTGCTAGATGAACGAACGTCTCTCCACAGGCTCAGTTCTGAGAGATAAGTGTGTGTGAAAGCCGTCTTTCACCTAGCTTGTTGGGAACACAAAGTTTCTTTTCAGATGCAAACAACACTCCATACATATTTATGGGATGGTATTAGCTCCAAATCTCTTTTACAGAAAAAACTGCAGGAAATTCAAAGCAACACTAGGAAACAGAATGAGAAACCACAGTAAGTGTTTCACCTGCAACCCGTTCCATATTTGCTAGAAGAACGAACTTCTCTCCATATGCTCAGTTCAGGCAGTAAGAGTGTGTGAAAGCCATCCTTCACCTAGCTTGTTGGGAAAACAAATTTTCTTTTCAGTTGCAATCTACACTCCATATATATATTTGGGGATGTATTAGCGCCAACTCGATTTTACATTGAAAACTGCAGGAACTTCAAACCGGCACTAGGAATCAGACGGAGAATCCAGTGTAATAGTTTCTCCTGAAATCCGTTTCTTTTGTGCTAGATGAACGAACGTCTCTCCACATGCTCAATTCTGAGAGATAAGTTTTTGTGAAAGCCGTCCTTCACCTAGCTTGTTGGGAACACAAAATTTCTTTTCACTTGCAAACTACACTCCATATATTTATATGCGTTGGTAATAACTCCAACTCGGTTTTAAAGTGAAAACTGCAGGAACTTCAATCTGGCACTAGGAAACAGACTGAGAAACCAGAGTAAATTTTCTCCTGCAACCAGTTCAATTTGTACTAGATGAACGAAAGTCTCTCCACAGGCTCAGTTCTGAGAGATAATTTTGTGTGAAAGCCGTCCTTCACCTAGCTTTTGGGAACATAAAGTTTCTTCTCAGTTGCAAACTACATTCCATACATATATATGGGGAGGTACTAGCTCCAACTCGGTTTTACAGTGAAAACTGCTGGAAGTTCTACCTGGCACTAGAAAAAAGACTGAGAAACCAGATTAAGTGTTTCATCTGCAACCCGTTCTTTTTGTGCTAGATGAACGAACGTCTCCACATGCTCAGTTCAGAGAGATATATGTGTTAAAGCCATCATTCACCTAGCTTGTTGGGAACACATAGATTCTTTTCAGATGCAAATTACAATCCATACATATATATGGGGAGGTACTAGCTTCAACTCGGTTTTACAGTGAAAACTGCTGGAAGTTCAACCTGGCACTAGGAAAAATACTGAGAAACCAGAGTAAGTGTTTCACCTGGAAACCATTCCCTTTGCGCTAGATGCACGAACGTCTCTCAACATGCTCAGTTCTGACAGAAAATTGTATGTGAATGCCGTCCTTCACCTAGCTTGTTGGGAACACAAAGTTTCTTTTCAGTTGCAAACTACACTCCATACCTATATATGCGGAGGTACTAGCTCCAAAACTGTTTTACAATACAAACTGCAGGAACTACAAATCGGCCCTAGGAAACAAACTGAGAAATCAGAGTAAATGTTTCTCCTGCAACCTGTTCCCTTTCGGCTAGATGAAGGGACATCTATCCCCGTGCTCTTTTCTGAGAGATAAGTGTGTGTGAAAGCCGTGCTTCACCAATCTTGTTGTGAACACAAAGTTTCTTTTCAGTTGCCAAGTACACTCCATACATATATATGGGGAGGTAAAAGCTTCAACTCGGTTTTACAGAGAAAACTGCAGGAACTTCAAAGCGACACTAGGAAACATACTGAGAAACCAGAGTAAGAATTTCTCCTGCAAACCGTTCCATTTGTGCTAGATGAACGAATGTCTCTCCACATGCTAAGTTCTGAGAGATAAGTGGGTGTGAAAGCCGTCCTTCACCTAGCTTGTTGGGAACACAAAGTTCCATTCAGTTGCAAACTCCACTCCATACCTATATATTGGGAGGTACTAGCTCCAATAATGTTTTACAGTGAAATTGCAGGAAATAAACTTCGACACTAGGAAACACACTGAGATACCAGAGTAAAAGTTTCTCCTACAATCCGTTCCCTTTGTTCTAAAAGAACGAACGTCTCTCCAAGTGCTCAGTTCTGAGACATAAGTGTGTGTGAAAGGCATCCTTCACCTAACTTGTTGGGAAAACATATTTTCTTTTAAGTTGCAAACTACACTCCATACTTATATATGGGGATGTATTAGATCCAGCTCTCTTTTACAGTGAAAACTGCAGGAACTTCAAACCGGCACTAGGAAACAGACTGAGAAACCATAATAAGTGTTTCTCCTGCGACCCGTTCCCTTTGTGCTAGATAAACGAACGTCTCTCCAAATGCTCAGTTCTTAGAGTGAAGTCTGTGTGAAAGCCGTCCTTCACCTAAGATGTTGGGAACATAAAGTTTCTTTTCAGTTGCCATCTACACTTCATAAATATATATGGGGACGTACTAGCTCCAAATCGGTTTTACAGTGGAAACTGCTGGAAATTCAACCTGGCTCTAGGAAAATTACTTTGAAATAATTTAAGACTTAAACCTGCAAACCGTTTCCTTTGTGCTAGATGAACGAACGTCTCTCCACATGCTCAATTCTGAGAGATAAGGATGTGTGAAAGCCGTCCTTCAAATAGCTTGTTGGGAACACAAAGTTTCTTTTCAGTTGCAAACTACATTCCATACCTATATATGGGGAGGTACTAGCTCCAACACTGGTTGACAGTGAAAACTGCAGGAACTACAAATCGGTACTAGGAATCAGACTGAGAAACCAGAGTAAAGTTTCTCCTGCAAACTTTTCCCTTTGCGCTAGATGCACGAACGTCTCTCAACATGCTCAGTTCTGACAGAAAATTGTATGTGAATGCCGTCCTTCACCTAGCTTGTTGGGAACACAAAGTTTCTTTTCAGTTGCAAACTACACTCCATACCTATATATGCGGAGGTACTAGCTCCAAAACTGTTTTACAATACAAACTGCAGGAACTACAAATCGGCCCAAGGAAACAAACTGAGAAACCAGAGTAAATGTTTCTCCTGCAACCTGTTCCCTTTCGGCTAGATGAAGGGACATCTATCCCCGTGCTCTTTTCTGAGAGATAAGTGTGTGTGAAAGCCGTGCTTCACCAAACTTGTTGTGAACACAAAGTTACTTTTCAGTTGCCAAGTACACTCCATACATATATATGGGGAGGTAAAAGCTTCAACTCGGTTTTACAGAGAAAACTGCAGGAAATTCAAAGCGACACTAGGAAACATACTGAGAAACAAGAGTAAGAATTTCTCCTGCAAACCGTTCCATTTGTGCTAGATGAACGAATGTCTCCCCACATGCTAAGTTCTGAGAGATAAGTGTGTGTGAAAGCCGTCCTTCACCTAGCTTGTTGGGAACACAAAGTTTCATTCAGTTGCAAACTCCACTCCATACCTATATATTGGGAGATACTAGCTCCAACAATGTTTTACAGTGAAATTGCAGGAAATAAACTTCGACACTAGGAAACACACTGAGATACCAGAGTAAAAGTTTCTCCTACAATCCGTTCCCTTTGTTCTAAAAGAACGAACGTCTCTCCAAGTGCTCATTTCTGAGACATAAGTTTGTGTGAAAGCTTTTCTTCAACTAGCTTGTTGGGAACAAAAATTGCTTTTAATTTGTAAGCTTAAATCCTTACATATATATGGGGAGGTACAATCTCCAACTCAGTTTTACAGAGAAAACTTCAGGAACTTCAAACCGGCACTAGGAAAAACACTGAGAAACCATAATAAGTGTTTCTCCTGCGACCCGTTCCCTTTGTGCTAGATGAACGAACGTCTATCCAAATGCTCAGTTCTGAGAGTTAAGTGTGTGTGAAAGCCGTCCTTCACCTAAGTTGCTGGGAACATAAAGTTTCTTTTCAGTTGCCATCTACACTTCATAAATATATATGGGGAGGTACTAGGTCCAAATCTGTTTTACAGTGAAAACTGCTGGAAATTCAACCTGGCACTAGGAAAATTACTGTGAAACAAATGTAAGACTTTCACCTGCAAACCCTTTCCTTTGTGCTAGATGAACGAACGTCTCTCCACATGCTCACTTCTGAGAGATAAGTGTGTGTGAAAGTCTACCTTCACCTAGCTTGTTGGGAACACAAAATTTCTTTTCACTTGCAAACTACACTCCATATATTTATATGCGTTGGTAATAACTCCAACTCGGTTTTAAAGTGAAAACTGCAGGAACTTCAAACCGGCACTAGGAAACAGACTGAGAACCAGAGTAATAGTTTCTCCTGCAACCCGTTCAATTCGTAATAGATGAACGAACGTCTCTCCACATGCTCAGTTCTGAGAGATAAGTGTGTGTGAAAGCCGTCCTTCACCTAGCTTGTTGGGAACACAAAGTTTCTTTTCAGTTGCAAACTACTCTCTATACATATATATGGGGATGTATTAGCTCCAACTCGATTTTAAAATGAAAATTGGAACAACTTCAAACCGGCACTAGGAAACAGACTGAGAAACCAGGGACAAAGTTTGTCCTACAATCCGTTTTATTTGTTCTAGAAGAACGAATGTCTCTCCATATGACCTGTTCTGAGAGTAATAGTGTGTGAAAGGCATCCTTCACCTAACTTGTTGGGAAAACAAATTTTCTTTTAAGTTGCAAACTACACTCCATACTTATATATGGGGATGTATTAGATCCAGCTCTCTTTTACAGTGAAAACTGCAGGAACTTCAAACCGGCACTGGGAAACAGACTGAGAAAGCATAATAAGTGTTTCTCCTGCGAACCGTTCCCTTTGTGCTAGATAAACGAACGTCTCTCCAAATGCTCAGTTCTTAGTGTTAAGTGTGTGTGAAAGCCGTCCTTCACCTAAGATGTTGGGAACATAAACTTTCTTTTCAGTTGCCATCTACACTTCATAAATATATATGGGGACGTACTAGCTCCAAATCGGTTTTACAGTGGAAACTGCTGGAAATTCAACCTGGCTCTAGGAAAATTACTTTGAAATAATGTAAGACTTTAACCTGCAAACCGTTTCCTTTGTGCTAGATGAACGAACGTCTCTCCACATGCTCATTTCTGAGAGATAAGGATGTGTGAAAGCCGTCCTTCAAATAGCTTGTTGGGAACACAAAGTTTCTTTTCAGTTGCAAACTACATTCCATACCTATATATGGGGAGGTACTAGCTCCAACACTGGTTGACAGTGAAAACTGCAGGAACTACAAATCGGTACTAGGAATCAGACTGAGAAACCAGAGTAAAGTTTCTCCTGCAAACTTTTCCCTTTGTGCTAGATGAACGAACGTCTCTCCACATGCTCACTTCTCAGAGATAAGTGTGTGTGAAAGTCGTCCTTCACCTAGCTTGTTGGGAACACAAAATTTCTTTTCACTTGCAAACTACACTCCATATATTTATATGCGTTGGTAATAACTCCAACTCTGTTTTAAAGTGAAAACTGCAGGAACTTCAAACCGGCACTAGGAAACAGACTGAGAAACCAGAGTAAAAGTATCACCTGCAACCCGTTCAATTTGTACTAGATGAACGAAAGTCTCTCCACATGCTCAGTTCTGAGAGATAATTTTGTGTGAAAGCCGTCCTTCACCTAGCTTGTTGGGAACATAAAGATTCTTCTCAGTTGCAAACTACATTCCATACATATATATGGGGATGTATTAGATCCAACTCTGTTTTACATTGAAAACTGCAGGAACTTCACACCAGCACTAGGAAACATACTGAGAAACCAGAGATAGAATTTCTCCTGCCAACCGTTCCATTTGTGCTAGATGAACGAATGTCTCTCCACATGCTAAGGTCTGAGATATAAGTGTGTGTGAAAGCCGTCCTTCACCTAGCTTGTTGGGAACACAAAGTTTCTTTTCAGTTGCAAACTACACTCCATACCTATATATTGGGACGTACTAGCTACTACATATTTTACAGTGAAAACTGCAGGAACTACAAATCGGCCCTAGGATGCAAACTGAGAAACCAGAGAAAAAGTTTCTCCTGCAACCTTTTCCCTTGGTTCTAGATGAACACATGTCTCTCCACGTGCTCAATTTTGCGATATAAGTGTGTGTGAAAGCCGTCCTTCACCTAGCTTGTAGGGAACACAAAGTTTCATTCAGTTGCAAACTCCACTCCATACCTATATAATGGGAGGTACTAGATCCAACAATGTTTTACAGTGAAACTGCAGGAAATACAATTCGACACTAGGAAACATACTGAGATACCAGAGTAAAAGTTTCTCCTGCAACCCGTTCCCTTTGTTCTAAATGAACGAACGTCTCTCCAAGTGCTCAGTTCTGAGACATAAGTGTGTGTGAAAGCCGTTCTTCACCTAGCTTGTTGGGAACAAAATGTTACTTTACCTTTGTAAGCTACAATCCTTACATATATATGGGGAGGTACTATCTCCAACTCGGTTTTACAGAGAAAACTTCAGGAACTTCAAACCGGCACTAGGAAACACACTGAGAAAGCATAATAAGTGTTTCCCCTGCGACCCGTTCCCTTTGTGCTAGATGAACGAACGTCTCTCCACAGGCTCAGTTCTGAGAGATAAGTGTGTGTGAAAGCCGTCTTTCACCTAGCTTGTTGGGAACACAAAGTTTCTTTTCAGATGCAAACAACACTCCATACATATTTATGGGATGGTATTAGCTCCAAATCTCTTTTACAGAAAAAACTGCAGGAAATTCAAAGCAACACTAGGAAACAGAATGAGAAACCACAGTAAGTGTTTCACCTGCAACCCGTTCCATATTTGCTAGAAGAACGAACCTCTCTCCATATGCTCAGTTCAGGCAGTAAGAGTGTGTGAAAGCCATCCTTCACCTAGCTTGTTGGGAAAACAAATTTTCTTTTCAGTTGCAATCTACACTCCATATATATATTTGGGGATGTATTAGCGCCAACTCGATTTTACATTGAAAACTGCAGGAACTTCAAACCGGCACTAGGAATCAGACGGAGAATCCAGTGTAATAGTTTCTCCTGAAATCCGTTTCTTTTGTGCTAGATGAACGAACGTCTCTCCACATGCTCAATTCTGAGAGATAAGTTTTTGTGAAAGCCGTCCTTCACCTAGCTTGTTGGGAACACAAAATTTCTTTTCACTTGCAAACTACACTCCATATATTTATATGCGTTGGTAATAACTCCAACTCGGTTTTAAAGTGAAAACTGCAGGAACTTCAATCTGGCACTAGGAAACAGACTGAGAAACCAGAGTAAATTTTCTCCTGCAACCAGTTCAATTTGTACTAGATGAACGAAAGTCTCTCCACAGGCTCAGTTCTGAGAGATAATTTTGTGTGAAAGCCGTCCTTCACCTAGCTTTTGGGAACATAAAGTTTCTTCTCAGTTGCAAACTACATTCCATACATATATATGGGGAGGTACTAGCTCCAACTCGGTTTTACAGTGAAAACTGCTGGAAGTTCTACCTGGCACTAGAAAAAAGACTGAGAAACCAGATTAAGTGTTTCATCTGCAAACCGTTCTTTTTGTGCTAGATGAACGAACGTCTCCACATGCTCAGTTCAGAGAGATATATGTGTTAAAGCCATCATTCACCTAGCTTGTTGGGAACACATAGATTCTTTTCAGATGCAAATTACAATCCATACATATATATGGGGAGGTACTAGCTTCAACTCGGTTTTACAGTGAAAAACTGCTGGAAGTTCAACCTGGCACTAGGAAAAATACTGAGAAACCAGAGTAAGTGTTTCACCTGGAAACCATTCCCTTTGCGCTAGATGCACGAACGTCTCTCAACATGCTCAGTTCTGACAGAAAATTGTATGTGAATGCCGTCCTTCACCTAGCTTGTTGGGAACACAAAGTTTCTTTTCAGTTGCAAACTACACTCCATACCTATATATGCGGAGGTACTAGCTCCAAAACTGTTTTACAATACAAACTGCAGGAACTACAAATCGGCCCTAGGAAACAAACTGAGAAACCAGAGTAAATGTTTCTCCTGCAACCTGTTCCCTTTCGGCTAGATGAAGGGACATCTATCCCCGTGCTCTTTTCTGAGAGATAAGTGTGTGTGAAAGCCGTGCTTCACCAATCTTGTTGTGAACACAAAGTTTCTTTTCAGTTGCCAAGTACACTCCATACATATATATGGGGAGGTAAAAGCTTCAACTCGGTTTTACAGAGAAAACTGCAGGAACTTCAAAGCGACACTAGGAAACATACTGAGAAACCAGAGTAAGAATTTCTCCTGCAAACCGTTCCATTTGTGCTAGATGAACGAATGTCTCCCCACATGCTAAGTTCTGAGAGATAAGTGGGTGTGAAAGCCGTCCTTCACCTAGCTTGTTGGGAACACAAAGTTCCATTCAGTTGCAAACTCCACTCCATACTTATATATTGGGAGGTACTAGCTCCAATAATGTTTTACAGTGAAATTGCAGGAAATAAACTTCGACACTAGGAAACACACTGAGATACCAGAGTAAAAGTTTCTCCTACAATCCGTTCCCTTTGTTCTAAAAGAACGAACGTCTCTCCAAGTGCTCAGTTCTGAGACATAAGTGTGTGTGAAAGCCGTCCTTCACCTAACTTGTTGGGAAAACATATTTTCTTTTAAGTTGCAAACTACACTCCATACTTATATATGGGGATGTATTAGATCCAGCTCTCTTTTACAGTGAAAACTGCAGGAACTTCAAACCGGCACTAGGAAACAGACTGAGAAACCATAATAAGTGTTTCTCCTGCGACCCGTTCCCTTTGTGCTAGATAAACGAACGTCTCTCCAAATGCTCAGTTCTTAGAGTGAAGTCTGTGTGAAAGCCGTCCTTCACCTAAGATGTTGGGAACATAAAGTTTCTTTTCAGTTGCCATCTACACTTCATAAATATATATGGGGACGTACTAGCTCCAAATCGGTTTTACAGTGGAAACTGCTGGAAATTCAACCTGGCTCTAGGAAAATTACTTTGAAATAATTTAAGACTTAAACCTGCAAACCGTTTCCTTTGTGCTAGATGAACGAACGTCTCTCCACATGCTCAATTCTGAGAGATAAGGATGTGTGAAAGCCGTCCTTCAAATAGCTTGTTGGGAACACAAAGTTTCTTTTCAGTTGCAAACTACATTCCATACCTATATATGGGGAGGTACTAGCTCCAACACTGGTTGACAGTGAAAACTGCAGGAACTACAAATCGGTACTAGGAATCAGACTGAGAAACCAGAGTAAAGTTTCTCCTGCAAACTTTTCCCTTTGCGCTAGATGCACGAACGTCTCTCAACATGCTCAGTTCTGACAGAAAATTGTATGTGAATGCCGTCCTTCACCTAGCTTGTTGGGAACACAAAGTTTCTTTTCAGTTGCAAACTACACTCCATACCTATATATGCGGAGGTACTAGCTCCAAAACTGTTTTACAATACAAACTGCAGGAACTACAAATCGGCCCAAGGAAACAAACTGAGAAACCAGAGTAAATGTTTCTCCTGCAACCTGTTCCCTTTCGGCTAGATGAAGGGACATCTATCCCCGTGCTCTTTTCTGAGAGATAAGTGTGTGTGAAAGCCGTGCTTCACCAAACTTGTTGTGAACACAAAGTTACTTTTCAGTTGCCAAGTACACTCCATACATATATATGGGGAGGTAAAAGCTTCAACTCGGTTTTACAGAGAAAACTGCAGGAAATTCAAAGCGACACTAGGAAACATACTGAGAAACAAGAGTAAGAATTTCTCCTGCAAACCGTTCCATTTGTGCTAGATGAACGAATGTCTCCCCACATGCTAAGTTCTGAGAGATAAGTGTGTGTGAAAGCCGTCCTTCACCTAGCTTGTTGGGAACACAAAGTTTCATTCAGTTGCAAACTCCACTCCATACCTATATATTGGGAGATACTAGCTCCAACAATGTTTACAGTGAAATTGCAGGAAATAAACTTCGACACTAGGAAACACACTGAGATACCAGAGTAAAAGTTTCTCCTACAATCCGTTCCCTTTGTTCTAAAAGAACGAACGTCTCTCCAAGTGCTCATTTCTGAGACATAAGTTTGTGTGAAAGCTTTTCTTCAACTAGCTTGTTGGGAACAAAAATTGCTTTTAATTTGTAAGCTTAAATCCTTACATATATATGGGGAGGTACAATCTCCAACTCAGTTTTACAGAGAAAACTTCAGGAACTTCAAACCGGCACTAGGAAAAACACTGAGAAACCATAATAAGTGTTTCTCCTGCGACCCGTTCCCTTTGTGCTAGATGAACGAACGTCTATCCAAATGCTCAGTTCTGAGAGTTAAGTGTGTGTGAAAGCCGTCCTTCACCTAAGTTGCTGGGAACATAAAGTTTCTTTTCAGTTGCCATCTACACTTCATAAATATATATGGGGAGGTACTAGGTCCAAATCTGTTTTACAGTGAAAACTGCTGGAAATTCAACCTGGCACTAGGAAAATTACTGTGAAACAAATGTAAGACTTTCACCTGCAAACCCTTTCCTTTGTGCTAGATGAACGAACGTCTCTCCACATGCTCACTTCTGAGAGATAAGTGTGTGTGAAAGTCTACCTTCACCTAGCTTGTTGGGAACACAAAATTTCTTTTCACTTGCAAACTACACTCCATATATTTATATGCGTTGGTAATAACTCCAACTCGGTTTTAAAGTGAAAACTGCAGGAACTTCAAACCGGCACTAGGAAACAGACTGAGAAACCAGAGTAATAGTTTCTCCTGCAACCCGTTCAATTCGTAATAGATGAACGAACGTCTCTCCACATGCTCAGTTCTGAGAGATAAGTGTGTGTGAAAGCCGTCCTTCACCTAGCTTGTTGGGAACACAAAGTTTCTTTTCAGTTGCAAACTACTCTCTATACATATATATGGGGATGTATTAGCTCCAACTCGATTTTAAAATGAAAATTGGAACAACTTCAAACCGGCACTAGGAAACAGACTGAGAAACCAGGGACAAAGTTTGTCCTACAATCCGTTTTATTTGTTCTAGAAGAACGAATGTCTCTCCATATGACCTGTTCTGAGAGTAATAGTGTGTGAAAGGCATCCTTCACCTAACTTGTTGGGAAAACAAATTTTCTTTTAAGTTGCAAACTACACTCCATACTTATATATGGGGATGTATTAGATCCAGCTCTCTTTTACAGTGAAAACTGCAGGAACTTCAAACCGGCACTGGGAAACAGACTGAGAAAGCATAATAAGTGTTTCTCCTGCGAACCGTTCCCTTTGTGCTAGATAAACGAACGTCTCTCCAAATGCTCAGTTCTTAGTGTTAAGTGTGTGTGAAAGCCGTCCTTCACCTAAGATGTTGGGAACATAAACTTTCTTTTCAGTTGCCATCTACACTTCATAAATATATATGGGGACGTACTAGCTCCAAATCGGTTTTACAGTGGAAACTGCTGGAAATTCAACCTGGCTCTAGGAAAATTACTTTGAAATAATGTAAGACTTTAACCTGCAAACCGTTTCCTTTGTGCTAGATGAACGAACGTCTCTCCACATGCTCATTTCTGAGAGATAAGGATGTGTGAAAGCCGTCCTTCAAATAGCTTGTTGGGAACACAAAGTTTCTTTTCAGTTGCAAACTACATTCCATACCTATATATGGGGAGGTACTAGCTCCAACACTGGTTGACAGTGAAAACTGCAGGAACTACAAATCGGTACTAGGAATCAGACTGAGAAACCAGAGTAAAGTTTCTCCTGCAAACTTTTCCCTTTGTGCTAGATGAACGAACGTCTCTCCACATGCTCACTTCTCAGAGATAAGTGTGTGTGAAAGTCGTCCTTCACCTAGCTTGTTGGGAACACAAAATTTCTTTTCACTTGCAAACTACACTCCATATATTTATATGCGTTGGTAATAACTCCAACTCTGTTTTAAAGTGAAAACTGCAGGAACTTCAAACCGGCACTAGGAAACAGACTGAGAAACCAGAGTAAAAGTATCACCTGCAACCCGTTCAATTTGTACTAGATGAACGAAAGTCTCTCCACATGCTCAGTTCTGAGAGATAATTTTGTGTGAAAGCCGTCCTTCACCTAGCTTGTTGGGAACATAAAGATTCTTCTCAGTTGCAAACTACATTCCATACATATATATGGGGATGTATTAGATCCAACTCTGTTTTACATTGAAAACTGCAGGAACTTCACACCAGCACTAGGAAACATACTGAGAAACCAGAGATAGAATTTCTCCTGCCAACCGTTCCATTTGTGCTAGATGAACGAATGTCTCTCCACATGCTAAGGTCTGAGATATAAGTGTGTGTGAAAGCCGTCCTTCACCTAGCTTGTTGGGAACACAAAGTTTCTTTTCAGTTGCAAACTACACTCCATACCTATATATTGGGACGTACTAGCTACTACATATTTTACAGTGAAAACTGCAGGAACTACAAATCGGCCCTAGGATGCAAACTGAGAAACCAGAGAAAAAGTTTCTCCTGCAACCTTTTCCCTTGGTTCTAGATGAACACATGTCTCTCCACGTGCTCAATTTTGCGATATAAGTGTGTGTGAAAGCCGTCCTTCACCTAGCTTGTAGGGAACACAAAGTTTCATTCAGTTGCAAACTCCACTCCATACCTATATAATGGGAGGTACTAGATCCAACAATGTTTACAGTGAAACTGCAGGAAATACAATTCGACACTAGGAAACATACTGAGATACCAGAGTAAAAGTTTCTCCTGCAACCCGTTCCCTTTGTTCTAAATGAACGAACGTCTCTCCAAGTGCTCAGTTCTGAGACATAAGTGTGTGTGAAAGCCGTTCTTCACCTAGCTTGTTGGGAACAAAATGTTACTTTACCTTTGTAAGCTACAATCCTTACATATATATGGGGAGGTACTATCTCCAACTCGGTTTTACAGAGAAAACTTCAGGAACTTCAAACCGGCACTAGGAAACACACTGAGAAAGCATAATAAGTGTTTCCCCTGCGACCCGTTCCCTTTGTGCTAGATGAACGAACGTCTCTCCACAGGCTCAGTTCTGAGAGATAAGTGTGTGTGAAAGCCGTCTTTCACCTAGCTTGTTGGGAACACAAAGTTTCTTTTCAGATGCAAACAACACTCCATACATATTTATGGGATGGTATTAGCTCCAAATCTCTTTTACAGAAAAAACTGCAGGAAATTCAAAGCAACACTAGGAAACAGAATGAGAAACCACAGTAAGTGTTTCACCTGCAACCCGTTCCATATTTGCTAGAAGAACGAACCTCTCTCCATATGCTCAGTTCAGGCAGTAAGAGTGTGTGAAAGCCATCCTTCACCTAGCTTGTTGGGAAAACAAATTTTCTTTTCAGTTGCAATCTACACTCCATATATATATTTGGGGATGTATTAGCGCCAACTCGATTTTACATTGAAAACTGCAGGAACTTCAAACCGGCACTAGGAATCAGACGGAGAATCCAGTGTAATAGTTTCTCCTGAAATCCGTTTCTTTTGTGCTAGATGAACGAACGTCTCTCCACATGCTCAATTCTGAGAGATAAGTTTTTGTGAAAGCCGTCCTTCACCTAGCTTGTTGGGAACACAAAATTTCTTTTCACTTGCAAACTACACTCCATATATTTATATGCGTTGGTAATAACTCCAACTCGGTTTTAAAGTGAAAACTGCAGGAACTTCAATCTGGCACTAGGAAACAGACTGAGAAACCAGAGTAAATTTTCTCCTGCAACCAGTTCAATTTGTACTAGATGAACGAAAGTCTCTCCACAGGCTCAGTTCTGAGAGATAATTTTGTGTGAAAGCCGTCCTTCACCTAGCTTTTGGGAACATAAAGTTTCTTCTCAGTTGCAAACTACATTCCATACATATATATGGGGAGGTACTAGCTCCAACTCGGTTTTACAGTGAAAACTGCTGGAAGTTCTACCTGGCACTAGAAAAAAGACTGAGAAACCAGATTAAGTGTTTCATCTGCAAACCGTTCTTTTTGTGCTAGATGAACGAACGTCTCCACATGCTCAGTTCAGAGAGATATATGTGTTAAAGCCATCATTCACCTAGCTTGTTGGGAACACATAGATTCTTTTCAGATGCAAATTACAATCCATACATATATATGGGGAGGTACTAGCTTCAACTCGGTTTTACAGTGAAAACTGCTGGAAGTTCAACCTGGCACTAGGAAAAATACTGAGAAACCAGAGTAAGTGTTTCACCTGGAAACCATTCCCTTTGCGCTAGATGCACGAACGTCTCTCAACATGCTCAGTTCTGACAGAAAATTGTATGTGAATGCCGTCCTTCACCTAGCTTGTTGGGAACACAAAGTTTCTTTTCAGTTGCAAACTACACTCCATACCTATATATGCGGAGGTACTAGCTCCAAAACTGTTTTACAATACAAACTGCAGGAACTACAAATCGGCCCTAGGAAACAAACTGAGAAACCAGAGTAATGTTTCTCCTGCAACCTGTTCCCTTTCGGCTAGATGAAGGGACATCTATCCCGTGCTCTTTTCTGAGAGATAAGTGTGTGTGAAGCCGTGCTTCACCAATCTTGTTGTGAACACAAAGTTTCTTTTCAGTTGCCAAGTACACTCCATACATATATATGGGGAGGTAAAAGCTTCAACTCGGTTTTACAGAGAAAACTGCAGGAACTTCAAAGCGACACTAGGAAACATACTGAGAAACCAGAGTAAGAATTTCTCCTGCAAACCGTTCCATTTGTGCTAGATGAACGAATGTCTCCCCACATGCTAAGTTCTGAGAGATAAGTGGGTGTGAAAGCCGTCCTTCACCTAGCTTGTTGGGAACACAAAGTTCCATTCAGTTGCAAACTCCACTCCATACTTATATATTGGGAGGTACTAGCTCCAATAATGTTTTACAGTGAAATTGCAGGAAATAAACTTCGACACTAGGAAACACACTGAGATACCAGAGTAAAAGTTTCTCCTACAATCCGTTCCCTTTGTTCTAAAAGAACGAACGTCTCTCCAAGTGCTCAGTTCTGAGACATAAGTGTGGTGAAAGCCGTCCTTCACCTAACTTGTTGGGAAAACATATTTTCTTTTAAGTTGCAAACTACACTCCATACTTATATATGGGGATGTATTAGATCCAGCTCTCTTTTACAGTGAAAACTGCAGGAACTTCAAACCGGCACTAGGAAACAGACTGAGAAACCATAATAAGTGTTTCTCCTGCGACCCGTTCCCTTTGTGCTAGATAAACGAACGTCTCTCCAAATGCTCAGTTCTTAGAGTGAAGTCTGTGTGAAAGCCGTCCTTCACCTAAGATGTTGGGAACATAAAGTTTCTTTTCAGTTGCCATCTACACTTCATAAATATATATGGGGACGTACTAGCTCCAAATCGGTTTTACAGTGGAAACTGCTGGAAATTCAACCTGGCTCTAGGAAAATTACTTTGAAATAATTTAAGACTTAAACCTGCAAACCGTTTCCTTTGTGCTAGATGAACGAACGTCTCTCCACATGCTCAATTCTGAGAGATAAGGATGTGTGAAAGCCGTCCTTCAAATAGCTTGTTGGGAACACAAAGTTTCTTTTCAGTTGCAAACTACATTCCATACCTATATATGGGGAGGTACTAGCTCCAACACTGGTTGACAGTGAAAACTGCAGGAACTACAAATCGGTACTAGGAATCAGACTGAGAAACCAGAGTAAAGTTTCTCCTGCAAACTTTTCCCTTTGCGCTAGATGCACGAACGTCTCTCAACATGCTCAGTTCTGACAGAAAATTGTATGTGAATGCCGTCCTTCACCTAGCTTGTTGGGAACACAAAGTTTCTTTTCAGTTGCAAACTACACTCCATACCTATATATGCGGAGGTACTAGCTCCAAAACTGTTTTACAATACAAACTGCAGGAACTACAAATCGGCCCAAGGAAACAAACTGAGAAACCAGAGTAAATGTTTCTCCTGCAACCTGTTCCCTTTCGGCTAGATGAAGGGACATCTATCCCCGTGCTCTTTTCTGAGAGATAAGTGTGTGTGAAAGCCGTGCTTCACCAAACTTGTTGTGAACACAAAGTTACTTTTCAGTTGCCAAGTACACTCCATACATATATATGGGGAGGTAAAAGCTTCAACTCGGTTTTACAGAGAAAACTGCAGGAATTCAAAGCGACACTAGGAAACATACTGAGAAACCAAGAGTAGAATTTCTCCTGCAAACCGTTCCATTTGTGCTAGATGAACGAATGTCTCCCACATGCTAAGTTCTGAGAGATAAGTGTGTGTGAAAGCCGTCCTTCACCTAGCTTGTTGGGAACACAAAGTTTCATTCAGTTGCAAACTCCACTCCATACCTATATATTGGGAGATACTAGCTCCAACAATGTTTTACAGTGAAATTGCAGGAAATAAACTCGACACTAGGAAACACACTGAGATACCAGAGTAAAAGTTTCTCCTACAATCCGTTCCCTTTGTTCTAAAAGAACGAACGTCTCTCCAAGTGCTCATTTCTGAGACATAGTTTGTGTGAAAGCTTTTCTTCAACTAGCTTGTTGGGAACAAAAATTGCTTTTAATTTGTAAGCTTAAATCCTTACATATATATGGGGAGGTACAATCTCCAACTCAGTTTTACAGAGAAAACTTCAGGAACTTCAAACCGGCACTAGGAAAACACTGAGAAACCATATAAGTGTTTCTCCTGCGACCCGTTCCCTTTGTGCTAGATGAACGAACGTCTATCCAAGATGCTCAGTTCTGAGGAGTTAAGTGTGTGTGAAAGCCGTCCTTCACCTAAGTTGCTGGGAACATAAGTTTCTTTTCAGTTGCCCATCTACACTTCATAAATATATATGGGGAGGTACTAGGTCCAAATCTGTTTTTACAGTGAAACTGCTGGAAATTCAACCTGGCACTAGGAAAATTACTGTGAAACAAATGTAAGACTTTCACCTGCAAACCCTTTCCTTTGTGCTAGATGAACGAACGTCTCTCCACATGCTCACTTCTGAGAGATAAGTGTGTGTGAAAGTCTACCTTCACCTAGCTTGTTGGGAACACAAAATTTCTTTTCACTTGCAAACTACACTCCATATATTTATATGCGTTGGTAAATAACTCCAACTCGGTTTTAAAGTGAAAACTGCAGGAACTTCAAACCGGCACTAGGAAACAGACTGAGAACCAGAGTAATAGTTTCTCCTGCAACCCGTTCAATTCGTAATAGATGAACGAACGTCTCTCCACATGCTCAGTTCTGAGAGATAAGTGTGTGTGAAAGCCGTCCTTCACCTAGCTTGTTGGGAACACAAAGTTTCTTTTCAGTTGCAAACTACTCTCTATACATATATATGGGGATGTATTAGCTCCAACTCGATTTTAAAATGAAAATTGGAACAACTTCAAACCGGCACTAGGAAACAGACTGAGAAACCAGGGACAAAGTTTGTCCTACAATCCGTTTTATTTGTTCTAGAAGAACGAATGTCTCTCCATATGACCTGTTCTGAGAGTAATAGTGTGTGAAAGGCATCCTTCACCTAACTTGTTGGGAAAACAAATTTTCTTTTAAGTTGCAAACTACACTCCATACTTATATATGGGGATGTATTAGATCCAGCTCTCTTTTACAGTGAAAACTGCAGGAACTTCAAACCGGCACTGGGAAACAGACTGAGAAAGCATAATAAGTGTTTCTCCTGCGAACCGTTCCCTTTGTGCTAGATAAACGAACGTCTCTCCAAATGCTCAGTTCTTAGTGTTAAGTGTGTGTGAAAGCCGTCCTTCACCTAAGATGTTGGGAACATAAACTTTCTTTTCAGTTGCCATCTACACTTCATAAATATATATGGGGACGTACTAGCTCCAAATCGGTTTTACAGTGGAAACTGCTGGAAATTCAACCTGGCTCTAGGAAAATTACTTTGAAATAATGTACGACTTTAACCTGCAAACCGTTTCCTTTGTGCTAGATGAACGAACGTCTCTCCACATGCTCATTTCTGAGAGATAAGGATGTGTGAAAGCCGTCCTTCAAATAGCTTGTTGGGAACACAAGTTTCTTTTCAGTTGCAAACTACATTCCATACCTATATATGGGGAGGTACTAGCTCCAACACTGGTTGACAGTGAAAACTGCAGGAACTACAAATCGGGTTACTAGGAATCAGACTGAGAAACCAGAGTAAAGTTTCTCCTGCAAACTTTTCCTTTGTGCTAGATGAACGAACGTCTCTCCACATGCTCACTTCTCAGAGATAAGTGTGTGTGAAAGTCGTCCTTCACCTAGCTTGTTGGGAACACAAAATTTCTTTTCACTTGCAAACTACACTCCATATATTTATATGCGTTGGTAATAACTCCAACTCTGTTTTAAAGTGAAAACTGCAGGAACTTCAAACCGGCACTAGGAAACAGACTGAGAAACCAGAAGTAAAAGTATCACCTGCAACCCGTTCAATTTGTACTAGATGAACGAAGTCTCTCCACTATGCTCAGTTCTTGAGAGATAATTTTGTGTGAAAGCCGTCCCTTCACCTAGCTTGTTGGGAACATAAAGATTCTTCTCAGTTGCAAACTACATTCCATACATATATATGGGGATGTATTAGATCCAACTCTGTTTACATTGAAACTGCAGGAACTTCACACCAGCACTAGGAAACATACTGAGAAACAGAGATAGAATTTCTCCTGCCAACCGTTCCATTTGTGCTAGATGAACGAATGTCTCTCCACATGCTAAGGTCTGAGATATAAGTGTGTGTGAAAGCCGTCCTTCACCTAGCTTGTTGGGAACACAAAGTTTCTTTTTCAGTTGCAAACTACACTCCATACCTATATATGGGTACGTACTAGCTACTACATATTTTACAGTGAAAACTGCAGGAACCTACAAATCGGCCCCTAGGAGCAAACTGAGAAACCAGAGAAAAAGTTTCTCCTGCAACCTTTTCCCTTGGTTCTAGATGAACACATGTCTCTCCACGTGCTCAATTTTGCGATATAAGTGTGTGTGAAAGCCGTCCTTCACCTAGCTTGTAGGGAACACAAAGTTTCATTCAGTTGCAAACTCCACTCCATACCTATATAATGGGATGGTACTAGATCCAACAATGTTTTACAGTGAAACTGCAGGAATACAATTCGACACTAGGAAACATACTGAGATACCAGAAGTAAAAGTTTCTCCTGCAACCCGTTCCCTTTGTTCTAATGAACGAACGTCTCTCCAAGTGCTCAGTTCTGAGACATAAGTGTGTGTGAAAGCCGTTCTTCACCTAGCTTGTTGGGAACAAAATGTTACTTTACCTTGTAAGCTACAATCCTTACATATATATGGGGAGGTACTATCTCCAACTCGGTTTTACAGAGAAAAACTTCAGGAACTTCAAACCTGCACTAGGAAAACACACTGAGAAAGCATAATAAGTGTTTCCCCTGCGACCCGTTCCCTTTGTGCTAGATGAACGAACGTCTCTCCACAGGCTCAGTTCTGAGAGATAAGTGTGTGTGAAAGCCGTCTTTCACCTAGCTTGTTGGGAACACAAAGTTTCTTTTCAGATGCAAACAACACTCCATACATATTTATGGGATGGTATTAGCTCCAAATCTCTTTTACAGAAAAACTGCAGGAAATTCAAGCAACACTAGGAAACAGAATGAGAAACCACAGTAAGTGTTTCACCTGCAACCCGTTCCATATTTGCTAAGAAGAACGAACCTCTCTCCATAGCTCAGTTCAGGCAGTAAGAGTGTGTGAAAGCCATCCTTCACCTAGCTTGTTGGGAAAACAAATTTTCTTTTCAGTTGCAATCTACACTCCATATATATATTTGGGGATGTATTAGCGCCAACTCGATTTTACATTGAAAACTGCAGGAACTTCAAACCGGCACTAGGAATCAGACGGAGAATCCAGTGTAATAGTTTCTCCTGAAATCCGTTTCTTTTGTGCTAGATGAACGAACGTCTCTCCACATGCTCAATTCTGAGAGATAAGTTTTTGTGAAAGCCGTCCTTCACCTAGCTTGTTGGGAACACAAAATTTCTTTTCACTTGCAAACTACACTCCATATATTTATATGCGTTGGTAATAACTCCAACTCGGTTTTAAAGTGAAAACTGCAGGAACTTCAATCTGGCACTAGGAAACAGACTGAGAAACCAGAGTAAATTTTCTCCTGCAACCAGTTCAATTTGTACTAGATGAACGAAAGTCTCTCCACAGGCTCAGTTCTGAGAGATAATTTTGTGTGAAAGCCGTCCTTCACCTAGCTTTTGGGAACATAAAGTTTCTTCTCAGTTGCAAACTACATTCCATACATATATATGGGGAGGTACTAGCTCCAACTCGGTTTTACAGTGAAACTGCTGGAAGTTCTACCTGGCACTAGAAAAAAGACTGAGAAACCAGATTAAGTGTTTCATCTGCAAACCGTTCTTTTTGTGCTAGATGAACGAACGTCTCCACATGCTCAGTTCAGAGAGATATATGTGTTAAAGCCATCATTCACCTAGCTTGTTGGGAACACATAGATTCTTTTCAGATGCAAATTACAATCCATACATATATATGGGGAGGTACTAGCTTCAACTCGGTTTTACAGTGAAAAACTGCTGGAAGTTCAACCTGGCACTAGGAAAAATACTGAGAAACCAGAGTAAGTGTTTCACCTGGAAACCATTCCCTTTGCGCTAGATGCACGAACGTCTCTCAACATGCTCAGTTCTGACAGAAAATTGTATGTGAATGCCGTCCTTCACCTAGCTTGTTGGGAACACAAAGTTTCTTTTCAGTTGCAAACTACACTCCATACCTATATATGCGGAGGTACTAGCTCCAAAACTGTTTTACAATACAACTGCAGGAACTACAAATCGGCCCTAGGAAACAAACTGAGAAACCAGAGTAAATGTTTCTCCTGCAACCTGTTCCCTTTCGGCTAGATGAAGGGACATCTATCCCCGTGCTCTTTTCTGAGAGATAAGTGTGTGTGAAAGCCGTGCTTCACCAATCTTGTTGTGAACACAAAGTTTCTTTCAGTTGCCAAGTACACTCCATACATATATATGGGGAGGTAAAAGCTTCAACTCGGTTTTACAGAGAAAACTGCAGGAACTTCAAAGCGACACTAGGAAACATACTGAGAAACCAGAGTAAGAATTTCTCCTGCAAACCGTTCCATTTGTGCTAGATGAACGAATGTCTCCCCACATGCTAAGTTCTGAGAGATAAGTGGGTGTGAAAGCCGTCCTTCACCTAGCTTGTTGGGAACACAAAGTTCCATTCAGTTGCAAACTCCACTCCATACTTATATATTGGGAGGTACTAGCTCCAATAATGTTTTACAGTGAAATTGCAGGAAATAAACTTCGACACTAGGAAACACACTGAGATACCAGAGTAAAAGTTTCTCCTACAATCCGTTCCCTTTGTTTCTAAAAGAACGAACGTCTCTCCAAGTGCTCAGTTCTGAGACATAAGTGTGTGTGAAAGCCGTCCTTCACCTAACTTGTTGGGAAAACATATTTTCTTTTAAGTTGCAAACTACACTCCATACTTATATATGGGGATGTATTAGATCCAGCTCTCTTTTACAGTGAAAACTGCAGGAACTTCAAACCGGCACTAGGAAACAGACTGAGAAACCATAATAAGTGTTTCTCCTGCGACCCGTTCCCTTTGTGCTAGATAAACGAACGTCTCTCCAAATGCTCAGTTCTTAGAGTGAAGTCTGTGTGAAAGCCGTCCTTCACCTAAGATGTTGGGAACATAAAGTTTCTTTTCAGTTGCCATCTACACTTCATAAATATATATGGGGACGTACTAGCTCCAAATCGGTTTTACAGTGGAAACTGCTGGAAATCAACCTGGCTCTAGGAAAATTACTTTGAAATAATTTAAGACTTAAACCTGCAAACCGTTTCCTTTGTGCTAGATGAACGAACGTCTCTCCACATGCTCAATTCTGAGAGATAAGGATGTGTGAAAGCCGTCCTTCAAATAGCTTGTTGGGAACACAAAGTTTCTTTTCAGTTGCAAACTACATTCCATACCTATATATGGGGAGGTACTAGCTCCAACACTGGTTGACAGTGAAAACTGCAGGAACTACAAATCGGTACTAGGAATCAGACTGAGAAACCAGAGTAAAGTTTCTCCTGCAAACTTTTCCCTTTGCGCTAGATGCACGAACGTCTCTCAACATGCTCAGTTCTGACAGAAAATTGTATGTGAATGCCGTCCTTCACCTAGCTTGTTGGGAACACAAAGTTTCTTTTCAGTTGCAAACTACACTCCATACCTATATATGCGGAGGTACTAGCTCCAAAACTGTTTTACAATACAAACTGCAGGAACTACAAATCGGCCCAAGGAAACAAACTGAGAAACCAGAGTAAAGTTTCTCCTGCAACCTGTTCCCTTTCGGCTAGATGAAGGGACATCTATCCCCGTGCTCTTTTCTGAGAGATAAGTGTGTGTGAAAGCCGTGCTTCACCAAACTTGTTGTGAACACAAAGTTACTTTTCAGTTGCCAAGTACACTCCATACATATATATGGGGAGGTAAAAGCTTCAACTCGGTTTTACAGAGAAAACTGCAGGAAATTCAAAGCGACACTAGGAAACATACTGAGAAACCAGAGTAAGAATTTCTCCTGCAAACCGTTCCATTTGTGCTAGATGAACGAATGTCTCCCCACATGCTAAGTTCTGAGAGATAAGTGTGTGTGAAAGCCGTCCTTCACCTAGCTTGTTGGGAACACAAAGTTTCATTCAGTTGCAAACTCCACTCCATACCTATATATTGGGAGATACTAGCTCCAACAATGTTTTACAGTGAAATTGCAGGAAATAAACTTCGACACTAGGAAACACACTGAGATACCAGAGTAAAAGTTTCTCCTACAATCCGTTCCCTTTGTTCTAAAAGAACGAACGTCTCTCCAAGTGCTCATTTCTGAGACATAAGTTTGTGTGAAAGCTGTTCTTCAACTAGCTTGTTGGGAACAAAAATTGCTTTTAATTTGTAAGCTTAAATCCTTACATATATATGGGGAGGTACAATCTCCAACTCAGTTTTACAGAGAAAACTTCAGGAACTTCAAAACCGGCACTAGGAAAAACACTGAGAAACCATAATAAGTGTTTCTCCTGCGACCCGTTCCCTTTGTGCTAGATGAACGAACGTCTATCCAAATGCTCAGTTCTGAGAGTTAAGTGTGTGTGAAAGCCGTCCTTCACCTAAGTTGCTGGGAACATAAAGTTTCTTTTCAGTTGCCATCTACACTTCATAAATATATATGGGGAGGTACTAGGTCCAAATCTGTTTTACAGTGAAAACTGCTGGAAATTCAACCTGGCACTAGGAAAATTACTGTGAAACAAATGTAAGACTTTCACCTGCAAACCCTTTCCTTTGTGCTAGATGAACGAACGTCTCTCCACATGCTCACTTCTGAGAGATAAGTGTGTGTGAAAGTCTACCTTCACCTAGCTTGTTGGGAACACAAAATTTCTTTTCACTTGCAAACTACACTCCATATATTTATATGCGTTGGTAATAACTCCAACTCGGTTTAAAGTGAAAACTGCAGGAACTTCAAACCGGCACTAGGAAACAGACTGAGAAACCAGAGTAATAGTTTCTCCTGCAACCCGTTCAATTCGTAATAGATGAACGAACGTCTCTCCACATGCTCAGTTCTGAGAGATAAGTGTGTGTGAAAGCCGTCCTTCACCTAGCTTGTTGGGAACACAAAGTTTCTTTTCAGTTGCAAACTACTCTCTATACATATATATGGGGATGTATTAGCTCCAACTCGATTTTAAAATGAAAATTGGAACAACTTCAAACCGGCACTAGGAAACAGACTGAGAAACCAGGGACAAAGTTTGTCCTACAATCCGTTTTATTTGTTCTAGAAGAACGAATGTCTCTCCATATGACCTGTTCTGAGAGTAATAGTGTGTGAAAGGCATCCTTCACCTAACTTGTTGGGAAAACAAATTTTCTTTTAAGTTGCAAACTACACTCCATACTTATATATGGGGATGTATTAGATCCAGCTCTCTTTTACAGTGAAAACTGCAGGAACTTCAAACCGGCACTGGGAAACAGACTGAGAAAGCATAATAAGTGTTTCTCCTGCGAACCGTTCCCTTTGTGCTAGATAAACGAACGTCTCTCCAAATGCTCAGTTCTTAGTGTTAAGTGTGTGTGAAAGCCGTCCTTCACCTAAGATGTTGGGAACATAAACTTTCTTTTCAGTTGCCATCTACACTTCATAAATATATATGGGGACGTACTAGCTCCAAATCGGTTTTTACAGTGGAAACTGCTGGAAATTCAACCTGGCTCTAGGAAAATTACTTTGAAATAATGTAAGACTTTAACCTGCAAACCGTTTCCTTTGTGCTAGATGAACGAACGTCTCTCCACATGCTCATTCTGAGAGATAAGGATGTGTGAAAGCCGTCCTTCAAATAGCTTGTTGGGAACACAAAGTTTCTTTTCAGTTGCAAACTACATTCCATACCTATATATGGGGAGGTACTAGCTCCAACACTGGTTGACAGTGAAAACTGCAGGAACTACAAATCGGTACTAGGAATCAGACTGAGAAACCAGAGTAAAGTTTCTCCTGCAAACTTTTCCCTTTGTGCTAGATGAACGAACGTCTCTCCACATGCTCACTTCTCAGAGATAAGTGTGTGTGAAAGTCGTCCTTCACCTAGCTTGTTGGGAACACAAAATTTCTTTTCACTTGCAAACTACACTCCATATATTTATATGCGTTGGTAATAACTCCAACTCTGTTTTAAAGTGAAAACTGCAGGAACTTCAAACCGGCACTAGGAAACAGACTGAGAAACCAGAGTAAAAGTATCACCTGCAACCCGTTCAATTTGTACTAGATGAACGAAAGTCTCTCCACATGCTCAGTTCTGAGAGATAATTTTGTGTGAAAGCCGTCCTTCACCTAGCTTGTTGGGAACATAAAGATTCTTCTCAGTTGCAAACTACATTCCATACATATATATGGGGATGTATTAGATCCAACTCTGTTTTACATTGAAAACTGCAGGAACTTCACACCAGCACTAGGAAACATACTGAGAAACCAGAGATAGAATTTCTCCTGCCAACCGTTCCATTTGTGCTAGATGAACGAATGTCTCTCCACATGCTAAGGTCTGAGATATAAGTGTGTGTGAAAGCCGTCCTTCACCTAGCTTGTTGGGAACACAAAGTTTCTTTTCAGTTGCAAACTACACTCCATACCTATATATTGGGACGTACTAGCTACTACATATTTTACAGTGAAAACTGCAGGAACTACAAATCGGCCCTAGGATGCAAACTGAGAAACCAGAGAAAAAGTTTCTCCTGCAACCTTTTCCCTTGGTTCTAGATGAACACATGTCTCTCCACGTGCTCAATTTTGCGATATAAGTGTGTGTGAAAGCCGTCCTTCACCTAGCTTGTAGGGAACACAAAGTTTCATTCAGTTGCAAACTCCACTCCATACCTATATAATGGGAGGTACTAGATCCAACAATGTTTTACAGTGAAACTGCAGGAAATACAATTCGACACTAGGAAACATACTGAGATACCAGAGTAAAAGTTTCTCCTGCAACCCGTTCCCTTTGTTCTAAATGAACGAACGTCTCTCCAAGTGCTCAGTTCTGAGACATAAGTGTGTGTGAAAGCCGTTCTTCACCTAGCTTGTTGGGAACAAAATGTTACTTTACCTTTGTAAGCTACAATCCTTACATATATATGGGGAGGTACTATCTCCAACTCGGTTTTACAGAGAAAACTTCAGGAACTTCAAACCGGCACTAGGAAACACACTGAGAAAGCATAATAAGTGTTTCCCCTGCGACCCGTTCCCTTTGTGCTAGATGAACGAACGTCTCTCCACAGGCTCAGTTCTGAGAGATAAGTGTGTGTGAAAGCCGTCTTTCACCTAGCTTGTTGGGAACACAAAGTTTCTTTTCAGATGCAAACAACACTCCATACATATTTATGGGATGGTATTAGCTCCAAATCTCTTTTACAGAAAAAACTGCAGGAAATTCAAAGCAACACTAGGAAACAGAATGAGAAACCACAGTAAGTGTTTCACCTGCAACCCGTTCCATATTTGCTAGAAGAACGAACCTCTCTCCATATGCTCAGTTCAGGCAGTAAGAGTGTGTGAAAGCCATCCTTCACCTAGCTTGTTGGGAAAACAAATTTTCTTTTCAGTTGCAATCTACACTCCATATATATATTTGGGGATGTATTAGCGCCAACTCGATTTTACATTGAAAACTGCAGGAACTTCAAACCGGCACTAGGAATCAGACGGAGAATCCAGTGTAATAGTTTCTCCTGAAATCCGTTTCTTTTGTGCTAGATGAACGAACGTCTCTCCACATGCTCAATTCTGAGAGATAAGTTTTTGTGAAAGCCGTCCTTCACCTAGCTTGTTGGGAACACAAAATTTCTTTTCACTTGCAAACTACACTCCATATATTTATATGCGTTGGTAATAACTCCAACTCGGTTTTAAAGTGAAAACTGCAGGAACTTCAATCTGGCACTAGGAAACAGACTGAGAAACCAGAGTAAATTTTCTCCTGCAACCAGTTCAATTTGTACTAGATGAACGAAAGTCTCTCCACAGGCTCAGTTCTGAGAGATAATTTTGTGTGAAAGCCGTCCTTCACCTAGCTTTTGGGAACATAAAGTTTCTTCTCAGTTGCAAACTACATTCCATACATATATATGGGGAGGTACTAGCTCCAACTCGGTTTTACAGTGAAAACTGCTGGAAGTTCTACCTGGCACTAGAAAAAAGACTGAGAAACCAGATTAAGTGTTTCATCTGCAACCCGTTCTTTTTGTGCTAGATGAACGAACGTCTCCACATGCTCAGTTCAGAGAGATATATGTGTTAAAGCCATCATTCACCTAGCTTGTTGGGAACACATAGATTCTTTTCAGATGCAAATTACAATCCATACATATATATGGGGAGGTACTAGCTTCAACTCGGTTTTACAGTGAAAACTGCTGGAAGTTCAACCTGGCACTAGGAAAAATACTGAGAAACCAGAGTAAGTGTTTCACCTGGAAACCATTCCCTTTGCGCTAGATGCACGAACGTCTCTCAACATGCTCAGTTCTGACAGAAAATTGTATGTGAATGCCGTCCTTCACCTAGCTTGTTGGGAACACAAAGTTTCTTTTCAGTTGCAAACTACACTCCATACCTATATATGCGGAGGTACTAGCTCCAAAACTGTTTTACAATACAAACTGCAGGAACTACAAATCGGCCCTAGGAAACAAACTGAGAAACCAGAGTAAATGTTTCTCCTGCAACCTGTTCCCTTTCGGCTAGATGAAGGGACATCTATCCCCGTGCTCTTTTCTGAGAGATAAGTGTGTGTGAAAGCCGAGCTTCACCAATCTTGTTGTGAACACAAAGTTTCTTTTCAGTTGCCAAGTACACTCCATACATATATATGGGGAGGTAAAAGCTTCAACTCGGTTTTACAGAGAAAACTGCAGGAACTTCAAAGCGACACTAGGAAACATACTGAGAAACCAGAGTAAGAATTTCTCCTGCAAACCGTTCCATTTGTGCTAGATGAACGAATGTCTCCCCATATGCTAAGTTCTGAGAGATAAGTGGGTGTGAAAGCCGTCCTTCACCTAGCTTGTTGGGAACACAAAGTTCCATTCAGTTGCAAACTCCACTCCATACTTATATATTGGGAGGTACTAGCTCCAATAATGTTTTACAGTGAAATTGCAGGAAATAAACTTCGACACTAGGAAACACACTGAGATACCAGAGTAAAAGTTTCTCCTACAATCCGTTCCCTTTGTTCTAAAAGAACGAACGTCTCTCCAAGTGCTCAGTTCTGAGACATAAGTGTGTGTGAAAGCCGTCCTTCACCTAACTTGTTGGGAAAACATATTTTCTTTTAAGTTGCAAACTACACTCCATACTTATATATGGGGATGTATTAGATCCAGCTCTCTTTTACAGTGAAAACTGCAGGAACTTCAAACCGGCACTAGGAAACAGACTGAGAAACCATAATAAGTGTTTCTCCTGCGACCCGTTCCTTTTGTGCTAGATAAACGAACGTCTCTCCAAATGCTCAGTTCTTAGAGTTAAGTCTGTGTGAAAGCCGTCCTTCACCTAAGATGTTGGGAACATAAAGTTTCTTTTCAGTTGCCATCTACACTTCATAAATATATATGGGGACGTACTAGCTCCAAATCGGTTTTACAGTGGAAACTGCTGGAAATTCAACCTGGCTCTAGGAAAATTACTTTGAAATAATGTAAGACTTTAACCTGCAAACCGTTTCCTTTGTGCTAGATGAACGAACGTCTCTCCACATGCTCAATTCTGAGAGATAAGGATGTGTGAAAGCCGTCCTTCAAATAGCTTGTTGGGAACACAAAGTTTCTTTTCAGTTGCAAACTACATTCCATACCTATATATGGGGAGGTACTAGCTCCAACACTGGTTGACAGTGAAAACTGCAGGAACTACAAATCGGTACTAGGAATCAGACTGAGAAACCAGAGTAAAGTTTCTCCTGCAAACTTTTCCCTTTGTGCTAGATGAACGAACGTCTCTCCACATGCTCACTTCTCAGAGATAAATGTGTGTGAAAGTCGTCCTTCACCTAGCTTGTTGGGAACACAAAATTTCTTTTCACTTGCAAACTACACTCCATATATTTATATGCGTTGGTAATAACTCCAACTCTGTTTTAAAGTGAAAACTGCAGGAACTTCAAACCGGCACTAGGAAACAGACTGAGAAACCAGAGTAAAAGTATCACCTGCAACCCGTTCAATTTGTACTAGATGAACGAAAGTCTCTCCACATGCTCAGTTCTGAGAGATAATTTTGTGTGAAAGCCGTCCTTCACCTAGCTTGTTGGGAACATAAAGATTCTTCTCAGTTGCAAACTACATTCCATACATATATATGGGGATGTATTAGATCCAACCCTGTTTTACATTGAAAACTGCAGGAACTTCACACCAGCACTAGGAAACATACTGAGAAACCAGAGTTAGAATTTCTCCTGCCAACCGTTCCATTTGTGCTAGATGAACGAATGTCTCTCCACATGCTAAGGTCTGAGAGATAAGTGTGTGTGAAAGCCGTCCTTCACCAAGCTTGTTGGGAACACAAATTTTCTTTCCAGTTGCAAACTACACTCCAAACATATATATAGGTATGTATTAGCTCCAACTCGGTTTTACAGTGAAAACTGCAGGAAGATCAAACCGGCCCATGGAAACAGGCTGTGAAACCAGAGTAAGAGTTTCCCCTGCAACCCGTTCCATTTTTGCTACATCAACGAACGTCCCTCTACGTGCCAAGTTCTGAGAGATTATTGTGTTTGAAAGCGGTCCTTCACCAAGTTTGTTGGTAAAATAAATTTTCTTTTCAGTTTCAACTTAAACTCCATATATATATTTGAGAATGTATTAGATCCAACTCGGTATTACCGTGAAAACTGCAGGAAATTCTAACCGTCACTAAGAAACAGACTGAGAAAACAGTGTAAGTGTTTCTCCTGCAAACCGTTCCCTTTGTGCTAGATGAACGAACGCCTCTGCACATGCTCAGTTTTGAGAGATATGTCTGTGTGAAAGCCATCCTTCACCGAGCTTGTTGGGAACACAAAGTTTCTTTTCAGTTGCAAACTACACTCCATACCTATATATTGGGACGTACTAGCTACTACATATTTTACAGTGAAAACTGCAGGAACTACAAATCTGTACTAGGAAACAGACTGAGAAACCAGAGTAAAAATTTCTCCTGCATCCTGTTCCTTTTGTGCTAGATGAATGAACGCCTCTCCACATGCTCAGTTCTGAGAGATAAGTGTGTGTGAAAGCCGTCCTTCACCTAGCTTGTTGGGAACACAATGTTTCTTTTCATTTGCAAAGTACACTCCATACATATGTATGGGGAGGTACAAGCTTCAACTCGGTTTTACAGAGAAAACTGCAGGAAATTGAAAGCGACACTAGGAAACAGACTGAGAAACCAGAGTAAGAATTTCTCCTGCAAACCGTTCCATTTGTGCTAGATGAACGAATGTCTCTCAACATGCTCAGTTCTGAGAGATAAGTGTGTGTGAAAGCCGTCCTTCACCTAGCTTGTTGGGAACACTATGTTTCATTCAGTTGCAAACTCCACTCCATACCTATATATTGGGAGGTACTAACTCCAACAATGTTTTACCGTGAAATTGCAGGAAATAAAATTCGACACTAGGAAACACACTGAGATACCAGAGTAAAAGTTTCTCCTGCAACCCGTTCCCTTTGTTCTAAAAGAACGAACGTATCTCCGAGTGCTCAATTCTGAGACATAAGTGTGTGTGAAAGCTGTTCTTCAACTAGCTTGTTGGGAACAAAAATTGCTTTTAATTTGTAAGCTTAAATCCTTACATATATATGGGGAGGTACAATCTCCAACTCGGTTTTAAAGAGAAAACTGCAGGAACTTCAAACCGGCACTAGGAAACAGACTGAGAAACCATAATAAGTGTTTCTCCTGCGACCCGTTCCTTTTGTGCTAGATGAACGAACGTCTATTCAAATGCTCATTCCTGAGAGTTAAGTGTTTGTGAAAGCCGTCCTTCACCTAAGTTGTTGGGAACATAAAGTTTCTTTTCAATTGCCATCTACAATTCATAAATATATATGGGGAGGTACTAGGTCCAAATCTGTTTTACAGTGAAAACTGCTGGAAATTCAACCTGGCACTAGGAAAATTACTGTGAAACAAATGTAAGACTTTCAACTGCAAACCGTTTCCTTTGTGCTAGATGAACGAACGTCTCTCCACATGCTCACTTCTGAGAGATAAGTGTGTGTGAAAGTCTACCTTCACCTAGCTTGTTGGGAACACAAAATTTCTTTTCACTTGCAAACTACACTCCATATATTTATATGCGTTGGTAATAACTCCAACTCGGTTTTAATGTGAAAACTGCAGGAACTTCAAACCGGCACTAGGAAACAGACTGAGAAACAAGAGTAAAAGTTTCTCCTGCCACCCGTTCAATTCATACTAGATGAACGAATGTCTTTCCACATGCTCAGTTCTGAGAGATAAATGTGTGTGAAAGCCGTCCTTCACCTCGGTTGTTGGGAACATAAAGTTTCTTTTCAGTTGCAAACTACACTCCATACTTATATATGGGTATGCATTAGATCCAACTCGATTTTTCAATGAAAACTGCAGGAAATTTAAACCGACACTAGGAAACAGACTGAGAAACTAGAGTAAGAGATTCTCCAGCAACCCGTTCCATTTGTGCTAGATGAACGAACGTCTGTCCACATGCTCAGTTCTGAGAGGTAATTGTGTGTGAAAGCCGTCCTTCAAATAGCTTGTTGGGAACACAAAGTTTCTTTTCAGTTGCTATCTACACTTCATAAATATATATGGGGAGGTACTATCTCTAACTCGTTTTTACAGTGAAAACTGCAGGAACTTCAAACCGGCCCTTGGAAATAGGCTGTGAAAACAGAGTAAGAGTTTCCCCTTCGACCCGTTCCATTTTTGCTAGATCAACGAACGTCCCTCTACGTGCCCAGTTCTGAGAAATAAGTGTGTTTGAAAGCCGTCCTTCACCTAGTTTGTTGGTAAAACAAATTTTCTTTTCAGTTTGAAACTAAACTCCATAAATATATTTGGGCATCTATTAGCTCCAACTCGGTTTTACAGTAGAACTGCAGGAAATTCTAACCGGCACTAGGAAACAGACTGAGAAATCAGTGTAAGTGTTTCTCCTGCAATCCTTTCCCTTTGTGCTAGATGAACGAAAGTCTCTACACATGCTCAGTTTTGAGAGATAAGTCTGTGTGAAAGCCGTCCTTCACCTAGCTTGTTGGGAACACAAAGTTACTTTTCAGTTGCAAACTACACTCCATACCTATATATTGAGACGTACTAGCTCAAAAACTTTTTACAGTGAAAACTGCAGGAAGTACAAATCGGTACTAAGAAATAGACTGAGAAACCATAGTAAAAATTTCTCCTGCAAACTTTTCCCTTTGTGTTAGATGAACGAATGTCTCTCCACGTGCTCAGTTCTGAGATATAAGTGTGTGTGAAAGCCGACTTTTACCTAGCTTTTTGGGAACACAAAGTTTATTTCAATTTGCTAACTACACTCCAAAAATATATACGGGAAGGTACTAGTTCCAACTCGGTTTTACAGTGAAATGTGCTGGAACTTCAACCTGGCACTAGGAAAAATACTGAGAAACCAGAGTAAGAGTTTCACCTGCAAACCGTTCCCTTTGTGCTAGATGAACGAACGTCTCTCCAGACGCTCATTTCTGAGAGTTAATTGTGTGTGAAAGCCGTACTTCAACTAGCTTGTTGGGAACAAACTTTCTGTTCAGGTGCAAAATACACTCCATACATATATACGAGGAGGTACTAGCTCCAACTCAGTGTAACAGTGAAAACTGCAGGAATTTCAAACCGGCACTAGAAAACACACTGAGAAACCACAGTAAGATATTCTCCTGCAACCCGTTCCTTTTGTGCTAGATGAACGAACGTCTCCACATGCTCAGTTCAGAAAGATATGTGTGTTAAAGCCATCCTTCACATAGCTTGTTGTGAACACATAGATTCTTTTCAGATGCAAACTACAATCCATACATATATATGGGGAGGTACTAGCTCCAACTCGGTTTTACAGTGAAAACTGCAGGAACTTCAAACCGGCAATATGAAACAGGCTAATAAACCAGAGTAAGAGTTTCTCCTGCAACCAATTCCCTTTGTGCTAGTTGAATGAACGTCCCTCCAAATGCTCAGTTTTGAGAGATCATGTGTGTGAAAGCCATCCTTCACCTAGCTTGTTGGGAACAAAAAGTTCCTTTTCAGTTGCAAACTACACTCCATACATTTATATGTTGAGGTACAAGCTCCAACTCGGTTTTACACTGAAAACTGCAGAAACTACAAACCTGCACTTGGAAATAGACTGAGAAACCAGAATATAGCTTTCTCCTGCAACCCCTTCCCTTTGTGCTAGATCAACGAACGTCTCTCCACATGCTCAATTCTGAGAGATAATTATGTGTGAAAACCGTCCTTCACCAAGCTTGTTGGGAACACATAGTTTCTTTTCAGTTGCAAACCACACTCCATACATATATATTGGGATGTTGTAGCTCCAAATCAGTTTTACAGTGAAAACTTCTGGAACTTCAAACAGGCACTATGAAAGAGACTGAGAAACTAGAATAAAAATTTCTCCGGCAACACGTTCCCTTTGTGCACGATGAAGGAATATCTCTCCACATTCTCAGGTCGGAGAGATTTGTGTGTGTGAAAGCCGACTTTAACCTAGTTTGTTTGGAATACAAAGTTTCTTTTCAGTTGCAAACTACACTCCATACATATATAAGGTTAGGGATTAGCTACAACTCGGTTTTACAGTGAAAACTGCAGGAACTTCATACCAGATCTAGGAAACATACTGAGAAACCAGAGTAAAATTTCTACTGCAACAAGTTCCATTTGTGCTACATGAACGAACGTCTCTCCACATGCTCAGTTCTGACAGTTAAGAGTGTGTGAAAGCCGTCCTTAACCTAGCTTGTTTGAAGCACATAGTTTCTTATCATTTGCAAACTACATCCCATACAATATATGGAGAGCTATTAGCTCCAACTCGGTATTAAAGTGAAATCTGCAGGAACTTCAAACCGGCACTAGGAAACAGACAGAGACCTGAGTAAAAGTTTCCCCTGCAGCCCGTTCCCTTTGTGCTAGATGAACGAAAGTCTCTCCACATGCTCAGATCTGAGAGATAAGTGTGTGTGAAAGCCGTCCTTCACCTAGCTTGTTGGGAACACAAAGTTTCTTTTCATTTGCAAACAACAATCCATAAATATATATGGGGAAGTAGTAGCTCCAACTCTATTTTACAGTGAAAAATGCAGGAATTTCAAACCGTTAATAGGAAAGAGACTGAGAAACTAGAATAAATATTTCTCCTGCAACACGTTCCCTTTGTGCAAGATGAACGAAAGTCTCTCCACTTGCTCAGTTCTGAAGATAATTGTGTGTTGAAGCCGAACTTCACCTAGCTTGTTTTGAACACATAGTTTCTTTTCATTTGAAAATTACACTCCATACATATATAAGGGGAGTTAATAGCTCCAACCCGGTTTTAAATGTAAAACTGCAGGAAATTCAAACCGGCACCATTAAACAGACAGAGAACAAAATTAAAAGTTTCCCCTGCAACCCGTTCCCTTTAAGCTAGATGAGGGAACGTCTCTCCACATGCTCAGTTCTCAGAGATAAGTGTGTGTGAAAGCCTTCCTTCACCTTGCTTGTTGGGAACACAAAGTTTCTTTTCAGTTCCAAAGTACACTCCATACATATATATGGGGATGTAGTAGCTCCAACTCTGTTTTACAGGGAAAACTGCAGGAACTTCAAACCGGCACTATTAAACAGACAGAGAGTAGAATAAAAATTTCTCCTGCAAATCTTTCCCTTTTTGCTCGATGAACGAACGTCTCTCCATATGCTCAATTCTGAGAGATAATTGTGTGTGAAAGCCGACATTCACCTAGCTTGTTGGGAACACAAATTTTCTTTTCAGTTGAAAACTACACTCCATACATGAGTATGGGTTGGTAAGAACTCCAAGCCTGTTTTGCATTCTATACAGTATGGTCTTCAAACCGTCACTTAGAAACAGACTGGGAAAACAGAGTAATAATTTCTCCTGCAACCCGTTCCCTTTCTGCTAGATGAACGAACGTCTCTCCATATGCTCAGTTCTGAGAGATAATTTAGTGTGAAAGTTGTCCTTCATCTTGCATGTTGGGAACACAAAGTTTCTTTTAATTTGCAAACTACACACCATACATAGAAATGGGTAGGTGCTAGTTCCAACTCGTTTTTACAGTGAAAACTGCAGGATCTTCAATCATGCACTAGGAAACAGACTGAGAAACCAGAGTAAAACTTTCTCCTGCAACCAGTTCCCTTTGTGCTAGATGAACGAATGTCTCTCCTCATGGTCATTTCTGAGAGATAAATGTGTGTGAAAGACCTACTTCACCTAGCTCCTTTGGAACTTTATGTTTCTTTTTAGTTCCTGAAATCCCTACATTCATTTATATGGGTAGGTACTATCTGCCATTTTGATTTACAATGATATCTGCATGAACTTCAGACCGAAAGTAGGAAAAATACTGAGAAAACCGAATAATTGTTTCAACTGCAATCATTACCTTTATGCTATATGATCGAACATCTCTCCTCAAGCTCATTTCTGAGGAATAATTGTCCATGAAAGCCGCCTTTCACCTATCTTCCTGGGAACACAAATTTCTTTCCTGTTGGAAACAACACTACATATATATATTTTTGGGATGTACTAGCTCCTACTCAGTTTTGCTCTGAAAGCCTCATGAACTTCAAACCGGCAGTAGGAAACAGAATAATAAGCCATTATAAGTCTTTCTGCTGAACCCACTCCCTTTTGCTAGATGAACGAATGTCTCTCTATATGTTGAATAGTGAGTGTTAAGTGTGTGGGGAGTCTTCAATCTTCTAGGTTTTTGGGAACACATATTTTTTCCTATTGGAAACTGCCCTACATACATATATATGGGGATTACTAGCTCCAACTCAGCTTTACAGAAAAACTTCATGAAATTTACCCGGATCTAGTATAAGATACTGAGAAACCAGAGTAATTTTTTCTACTACAGTCCATTCCATTTATACTGGATGATAGAACTTCTCTTCTCATTCTCACTTCTGACAGATAAATATTTGTGCATGGCATCAGAAACCTTACTTGTTGGTAAAAGTGTTTCTTTTCAGTGGATAAATACACTACATGCATATATATGGGGAGGTACTTAGCTCCAACTCGCTTTTACAGTGAAAACTGCGTGAACTTCAAAGCGGCACTCTGAATCATACTGTGAGTCCAGGGTAAGTGTTTCTATTTCAACCCTTTTCCTTTTTATAGATGAACGAACTTCTCTCCACTTGCACAATTCTGAGTGTTAAGTGTGTGTGAAAGTCTTCAATCAAATTTCTTGTTGGGAACACACAGTTTCTTATGAGTGGGTAAATTCACTACATTTGTATAAATGTGGAGATACTAGTTACAACTCGTATTTACAATGAAAACTGCATGAACTTCAACCAGCACTAGGAAGCATAGTGAGAATCCAGTGTAGGTGTTTCTCCTGCAAACCATTCCCTTTATGCTAGACAAATGAATGTCTCTCCACATTCTCAATATTCAGAACTGAATGAGTGTTGAAGCCATCCTTCACCTACCTTGTTGAAAACCCAGAGTTTCAGTCCAATGGAAATTATGTTTCTTTCATATATATAGGAACTTTCTAGCACGGACTCGGTTTTATACTGCAAACTGCTTTTATTTGAAACCGGCTTTGAGAAACATGCTGACAACTCAGAGAATCTGTTTCTGTATATCACTTAACCTTCAATGCTGGATGAAAAAACTCCTCTCCACAGGCTTACTTCTGACATCTGAATTTGTTTTGGAGACGACCTTCACCTAACTTGTTTGAAAACCAGAGGTTCTGTTATAGGGGAACTAAGCTACTTACGTATCTAAGGGCAGGCGCTCACTCCAACGTGGTTTTCCACACTAAATCGCTTTTACATTGAAAACGGCGTTAGGAAACATGCTGAAATTTTAGAGAATGTGTGTCTGTAATACCTCTGCATTTTATTCTGCATGAAGGAACTCCTCTCAACATGCTCAATTTTCATAACTCTATGAGTTTGGAAGCTGTAATTCACCTAGCTTGTTGGAAACCCAGAGTTTCAGTCCAAGGCAAACTAAGCTGCTTCCATATATATCGGGATGTAATAGTACTAACTCAATTTTAAACTGCAAATCGCCTTTACTTGAAATCGGCTTTGAGAAACATGCTGAGAAATCAGAGTAATTATTTCTGTATGTCACTTAACCTTCAATGCTGGATGAAAGAACGCCTCTCCACAAGCTCAATTCTGACATCTGAGTTTGCGTTGGAGCCGTCCTTCAGCTAACTTGTTGGAAATCCAGAGTTTCTGGTATAGGGGAACTACGCTACTTACATATCTAAGGGGAGACACTCGCTCCAACGTGGTTTTCCACAGCAAACTGGTTTTACATTGAAAAAGGCGTTAGGAAACATGCTTAGAAATCAGAGAATTTGTGTCTAGAATACCTCTGCCTTTTATGCTGCATGAAGGAACGCCTCTCAACATGCTCAATTATCAGATCTGTACGAGTGTGAAAGCCGTTCTTCACCAAGCTTTTTGGAAACCCAGTGTTTCAGTCCAAGGTAAACTACGCTGCTTTCCAATATATGGGGATGTACTAGCATGAACTCGATTTTTCACTGCAATCGGCTTTTACTTGAAACCGGCTTTGAGAAACATGCTGAGAAATCAGAGTACTTGTTTCTGTATGTAACTTAACCTTCAAGGCTGGATGAAAGAAGCCTCTCCACAAGCTCACTTTTGACATCTGAATTTCTCTTGGAGCCGTCCTTCACCTAACTTGTTGGAACCCCAGAGTTTCTTGTATAGAGGAACTATGCTACTTACATATGTAAGGGGGGGCTCTCGCTCCAACTTCGTTTTCCAGATCAAACCACTTTTACATTGAAACCGGCGTAAGAAACACGGTCAGAAATCAGAGAATGTGTGTCTAGAAGTCCCTCTGCCTTTTATGCTGGATGAAGGAACGCCTCTCCACATGCTCAATTTTCAGGAATATAGGAGTGTGGAAGCCACCTTTCACCTAGCTTGTTGGAAACCCAGATTTTCAGTCCAAGGTAAACTTCGCTGCTTTCATATATATGGGGACGTACTAGCACGAACTCAGTTTTTCACTGCAAACCGCTTTTACTTGAAACCGGGTTTAAGAAACATACTGAGAAATCAGAGAACGTGTTTGTACATTTCACTCTGCCTTTTATGTTTACTGTGAAACGCTGGTTTGAAAGAAAAATCACTTTGCTTTGGTAAACTGCTTTGAATCGAGTTCCTCCGCTTTGATATGTAAATTGGGTAGTTCCCGTTTTCCAGAAGCTCTGGTTTTCCAACATGTTAGGAGAAGGACGTCTCCAACACAAATTCAAATGTCAGAAGTGATCTTGTGGAAAGGCGTTCTTTCATCCAGCATTGAAGGTTAAGTGACATACAGAAATACTTACTCTGAATTCTCAGCATGTTTCCTAATGCCAGTTTCTAAGGAAGAGTGGTTTGCTGTGGAAAACCGCTTTGGAGCGAGAGCCTCTGCTTAGATATGTAAGCAGCGTAGTTCCCCTAGACCAGAAACCCTTGTTTTCGAAGAAGTTATGTGAAGAATGGCTCCAACTCACATTTAGATGTCAGAAGTGAGCATGTTGCGAGGCGTTCCTTCTTCCACCATTGAAGGTTAAGTGACATACTGAAACACTCATTCTGATTTCTTAGCATGTTTCTGAAATCCGTTTCAAGTAAAAACGTCTTGCAGTGGAAATGAGAGTTGATGCTAGTTCATTCGCATATATATGAAAGCAGCGTTGTTTCCCTAGTCCAGAAACTGTTGGTTCCCAATGAGCTAGGTGAAGGACGGCTTCCATACATATACAGATTTGAAAATAGAGCATGTGTAGAGGCCTTATTTCACCCAGCATAAAAGGCAGAGTGACATGTAGAAACACATTCTCTGATTTCTCAGCATGTTTACTAACGCCGATTTAAAAGTAAAAGCTGTTTGTGTGGAAAACTGCATTGGAGCGAGTGCCTCCCCTTAGATATGTAAGCAGCGTAGTACCCCTAGACCAGAAACTCTTGTTTTCCAACATTTTAAGTGAAGGACGTCTCCAACACTCATCCAGCTGTCATAAGTGAGCATGTGGAGAGGCGTTCTTTCATCCTGCATTGAAGGTTAAGTGACATACTGAAACACTATCTCTGATTTCTCAGCATGTTTCTCAAAGCCGGTTTCAAGTAAAGCGGTTTGCAGTGGAAATGCGAGTTGGTGCTAGGACGTCCCCAAATATAAGAAAGCAGCGTAGTTCCCCTAGTCCTGAAACTATGGTTCCCAACAAATAGGTGAAAGACGGCTTCCATACATATACAGATTTGAAAATAGAGCATTTGGAGTGGCGTTCTTTCATCCATCATAAAAGGCAGAGTGACATGTAGAAACACATTCTCTGATTTCTCAGCGTGTTTACTAACGCTGGTTTCAAAGTAAAAGTGGTTTGCTTAGGAAAACCGCGTTGGAGCGACTGCCTCCGGTTAGATATGTAAGTAGCGTAGTTCCCCTAGACCAGAAACTCTGGGTTTCCAACAAGTAAGGTGAAGGACACCTCCAACACACATTCAAATGTCAGAAGTTATCATGTGGAGAGGCGTTCTTTCGTCCAGCATTGACGGTTAAGTGACATACAGAAACACTTACTCTGATTTCTCAGTGTGTTTTTCAGAGCCGGTTGCAAGTAAACACGGTTTGCAGTGAAAAACCGTTTTGGTACTAGTGCATCCCCATAGATATGTATGTAGCGTAGTTTCCCTACCCCAGAAACTGTGGGTTCCCAATTAGCTAGTTGAAGGACAGCTTCCAAACTCATACATTATCTAAAAATTGAGCATGTGGTGTGGAGTTCTTTCATACAGCATAAAAGGTGGAGTGACATATAGAAACACTAACTCTGATTTCTCAGCATGATTCTGAAAGCCGGTTTCAAGTAAAAGCTCTTTGGAATGGAAAAGCCAACTGGAGCTTGTGCCTCACCTTATATAAGTAAGTACCGTAATTCCCCGAGACCAGAAACTGGGTTCTCAAAAACCTAGGTGAAAGTTGGCTTCCACTCACATATGTTTCCAAAATGGAACAAGTGTAGAAGAATTCCTTTATCTCACCTAAACAGCAAGGCTAAATCTCAAGCACTTACCATGATTTCTCTGCATGTTTACTTGAGTAGATTTAAAGCTAAAAGCATTTTTCGCTCAGAAACCTAGTTAGAGCTTATTCCTGCTGTTATATATATCGGTCGGGCAGTGCCCCAACACCACAATTCTGTGTTTCCAGCAGTGTTGGTGAAGGATGGCTTCCACACACTTTCGGTTTTCTCTCCTCCTCACTCTTCTGCTTAGACATCAATGCAGGTTGTGTATTGTGGAAGCCAAGGAAATTTTTTTTCATTTAGGATCAGCCTCGGAGAAAACTGAGACCTGCTTCTGCTTCTTTTCCCTGCTAGATTTCCTCTTGGTGCATTACCAATCCTCAAGAGTGAGTTCCTTTAACCAAGTAATTATTTCAAAAAAATGAGCAGGTTTCCATAGGGCCATTACTTCTTTTATATTCTTGCTTTTTAATACCTCTCTTCCATCTCTTTATCTCCAGGTGTCTTATTTCTATGTCCTTTGGTTTGGGCTGATGGCTAATCAGCATTAGTGTAGAAATTGTTGCTTGATATTACTGATCTACATTCTTTCCATGGATATTTGATTTATCATTGGATTTTAGGGAAGATAGTTTCTTTAAAAAATTCTGGTAAGTAACTTGTGGGGGACTCTGATTCTGTTGGTCTAGAACTATAATGCTTAATTTCTGAATAAGTGATACTTTCACAGAGCTCAAAATTCCAAAGGTTTGAGTGCCACCACTGTCCCGAAGACTTTCAAACTTTTCTTTGGGGGCACTCAGAACTGAGTGTGTGTGTGTGTGTGTGTGTGTGTGTGTGTGTGTCCTTCTGGACTTAGTTTAGCCTGAAATGAGCAAAGGCAAGTACCCCCCATTTTACACAATCAACAGACGACTTTCACAATTTGATACCTTTTAAAAATATATGAACTGTAATGTTGTAGAATTTTACAAGAGGCAGTGACCTTCAGGACTGTCAGCAATGGAGGCAGAACAGTTGGAGGGACAGCAGGTGCTCGTGCTCAGTGGCTGAAGTCACACAACATCCACGGCCACCTCTGGTTAATCTTATAGAGTGGGTGCTGTCTGCAGGCTTTCAGGGCTGTGCCCCCCTCCCCACCAAACATATATATTAGGAAAAGTGGTGAGCCTCAGTATGAGAAACAATAAAGAATTAGTAGGGGAAATTGAGTTTATTGTTTTTAAAAGAAAAATTAGCATCCAGGTAGTTTAATTTCAGCTCCTAATAGACTGATGTGTTGACATTCACAAGGATGCGTAAACACCTGCAAGATCATGGGGCAGGACCGGAGACTCTGAAGCAGCAATCACCACACACAACTTCCACTGCTGTCCTTGACAGCCTTATAGAATTACTTGATTAAGAAAAGGCCATAGATGTTAAATATCATCATTTTGAGAAACCAGTTCTTTTGAAATCTTATATACTAATGTAACTGAATTGGATAAAGAAATGCTAAATGTGTAATAAAGTATCCAAAGAGGTAATGATTACTGAAAACACCACAAATTGAAGAGGACCACAGCATAATGTGCATATATATTTTAATGATCTGGAAGAATCAGCTCAGCAGTGTATTCGAGACATCTAGAGATGATGTCAAAAGTGGGTGTCCTTGGATAGCTTTTTGTGAATGTTAGAGTGAAGTCAGGGTCAGGTACACAAATTTAGTTTAAAAACAAAAGGTGAACCAGATTTCTTTTCAAAAATCTATTGTGTCTTGTTAGAAATCATCAAATCCAGGGTCAAGGGAAGGAAAAAAAAAACCTAGTGACCACGTGACTGTTTCAGGAGCTGGTAGTAAAATGACAGTTGACAATTGTGTAAATTAGATATGATCTTGATGTCCAACTGACCCAAAGATTTTTAGTCCATGTGCCAAAAATATATCAAGGAATAAATAGTGATCTATGTTTTATCAGCTCTGTTATCCCCCCTTCAAGCCTGCATTCTGATTGGGAAACTAAGAACTTCTACTGCAGGGAGGGGGATTTTCAAAAATGGAGTGTCCCCCAACCGAGAAAATAAAGAAAATGTAGCCATACACTGTAGAGACACAGGGAGATCTGTTGAGCCAGATGACACTTGCTTTACTGTCAACTAGTGGAGGTGCAGCTTTTTGATGACTTGGGTACCACGTTGCTGCCTTTCTCAAGGTATTGCCCACGGCTCTTGAGAAGCGATGAAGTGGGGCCAAGGAATTAGCCTCCGAATGCCCTTTGCCATGGATGTTGTCTCTATTCTCCACTTTTAAGCTTTAGCTTAGACAAGTTGCCGTGTCTTGCCAAGTGAGCTACAGACAGTAAGTACATCTTGAAGCACACGGCTCTTTCCTCCTCACTGCAGCAGAGAACCTCTGCATTGGAGCATCCTGAGATGTCATCGATGGTCATTTTTCATGTTAGGAATCAGTAAGGATGCTATGTCCACATGGATGAGGAGGGTAAGATTTCAGTCTCTAAAGTGGCAATGATGGGTTGACCTTTTCACTTAAAGAGTCTCACATCAACAAATGCGTGTCTGTTCTGGACCAAGAAGAAACAAGTGTTTGAAAAAGAATAGCTTGAAAGGTCAGTGGGACATGTCAGGCATCTTCTTCATGTCCTCAAGTTCGGGTATCCAACATGGTTTTCCTATCCTGAGTGATACTGACAATTTGCCGTGCTCTGTGCCTCATGTATACCAAAGGCTTTCCTAAATAAAATATCTAGAAATGGTAACATTCTTGATATGTGTTAAACCGGGGGAGGTGAAGGATTTAAAATTAGTCCCTAATGTGCATTGATTTTTTTAAAGACATCAATTTTATAGAAACTTTTGAAGAATTAAAGTGACAGAAAATTACAAAGCACCTTTTCCTTCTGGTAAGAAAGGGTTCTGTATTCCTTTATTGATGAATCTAACATAGAATCAGTACTAATATTGTTTGTATTGTACTTAGTGTTTACAGAGTGATTCACAGATATTCTCCTATTTCATCTGTGCAATGACCTCTGGAAGATAAGATTTCCTAGTTATGCTTTTTAATGTCTATTTTTAACTCTGTCTAAAAGCAGATTGATTGAGCCCCATTTGCTCAATTTAGAAGGCTGGACTGATTAATTGTGTCAGAACATTCCAGGAGGCAGAGGAAAGGAAGAGACATGGGTTCTACACTGATGGAAGCTGCTCCTGAAATGATTTGACCAGCAGTCTTATCCATTTTTCCCAAGGCTGGAAACAAAACATAACCCAAGACAAGGAAAACAGGGAGCCCATGTGACTCCAGCCTTGGCACGTAGAGTCACGGCTGTCCTTCTGTGCCTTGGAGAGGAGGATGCTTTGGGTCTCTGTTCTACAAACTCTGTTTTGCTTTATCTCCACAGTGTCTTGTTTTACTGGCATATGCTGAAACTTGATTTACATTTCATAGCATTAAAACAAAAATCAAGATCTCTTTATCATTTATTAACTATTTGGTAAATAGTTTTTGGTGAATATTGAACTTTATTATTAGGTCTTACCATGGCAATGCACAACACCTAGTTCCCCAGATAACAGCAGTGGCTTAAACATGCTAAAATTGTATTTCCCTCTTACATAAAGAAGTCAAGCAATCGGTAGCCCAGGGCTGGTTTGCATGATGGCCCCTGGGTCAGAGAACAAGATGCCTGTTATCTTCAGCCCATCAACCTGATGGCCCAAAGTGGCTGCCTGAGGGTCAACCATCAGGTCCACATTCCAGGCAGCAGAGAGGAGGGAAGAAAGGTGCTTCAGTTCCCTTTTGGGATGGTTCTGTAAAGTCCCAGGTAGCTTTCCTGCTTTTATCTTGCTTTAGACAGAGGGCTGAGAGACAGCTTGCTATGAGGTAAGCTCAACTCAGGACCAGCCTTCTCCCTCGAGGGGAGGGGAGGGAGTGGGCGGGGAGGAACCGATCATCCTGCACATGGTGTAAGACACCACGATGAGCCGCCGGGGGCCTCTGCAGTCCGCCCATTGCTTCGGGCTGCACTGAGCGGTTGGTAACGGTTGAGATTTTCACGTAGAGGTGCGTGTATGCTTGAACAATTGCTCGGTTCATTTAAACTAGTGGCTACCAGAGCACGTTGGAGAACACATTTGTTCTCACCTTCTAGCCAGTGACCCTCCCGCCAGGTTTCTGTCCTGCTGTTCATTTCCACGTTATTTTCCAAGACTTCCAGAGGAAATGTAAGCAGCCTGATGCTCAAATGCTTTTCTGTGTGATTCCCCCCTTGTTCTTTGAAGGAACAACAAATTGCCTAGAGAAGAGTGGACAAAATTCCAACCCTCCATTTCTTTAAAGCTCTGAGATTTGGTGTTAGGAAATAGAAGAAAATTCCAGAAACACCGTTAAGAAACATTATTTCTTTCAAATGTGATTTGGAACAGCAAAGGACAATATATTTTATAGAACAACTTTTAAGACAACTGAATTGGCAGTAAGTTCACATAATGAAACTTCCAACAAGTCTTTATATTTCTCCTGGAAATTCCTTGGCTCTTGGTGTAAATTATTAATAATTAATATCAGCTTTCTATTCTTTCTCTTCCTGTAGTTGTAGAGTTAACAGTGAAAATAGCTTGTTGTGTCACTGAGAAAGCCTCCTGGTCAGCCTTCTAGTTAAACAGCTTGTGTGCGTTTCGGTGGCAGGTGTGCTAAATAGTAGTTTTCAGGCACTTGGGGGATGCCCATCACACCAGCACTGTGGGAGCCTATTTCTCACCCACGACCAGGTGAGACCCTCCTTTCCTCCGCTGCCTCGCCCAGCCCCCCGCATTCTGGTTCTTTCTCACCACCCATTTTCATCAGGTTCAGCCCTGCACAAGCAGAGCAAGTCTTGGTTTCTCAAAGACCAGGATCTTAGTTCTAGGCTTTCTGTTAAAGGACAGTGTATAAAATCAGGCAAATTTATGTGTCTTTTGAGGCCTCAGGGATCTCTGCAATTAAAACAAGAACTTGAGTTACAATACTATTCTTTTCCACTTCTGAATTTCTATAACTCCACACAATAGCTTTTTTATTAATTAGCTAAAAATTTTTCCAGAATATATTTTCCTAAGATTCACAAATATCTGTTACTTTATATTTAAAGATGCTATATTTAAGAAATGGAATAATTATTTACTTTTAAAAAGTAATTTAAGTCAAGAAATGTTTGATACTGAATGTTTACTATGAGTTCAAGTATGTAAGCTTAATTTTTGTGGTACTGTCGATAAACACACAACGTGAGAGTTGTGGGTTAAGTTTTATCTGGGGCAAAATGAGGACCAGAGCCCAGGTGTCAGCATCTCAGAGAGCTCGGAGGAACTGCTCTGAAGTTGAGGGGGAGTTCAGCATTATATGAGATTTCATTGAATGGGGACGTGCAGTCAAGTATACGTTAAGTCAGAGGCTGCTGCTAGTCGAGGAACAGGTGTCTCTGTTAATGATTTTAGTGCTTTTCTAGATAGGAGGAGATGCAAGAATTTGGGCTCATAAAATTTCCTGAAAATGTCTAACTATCTGAAAGATTTTCTGCCCATTTTCCCAGAGCACAGAGCGCCCCATTCCTGATCTCCACCCTGAACTACTTTCAGAGGGTGTTCAAGGTCAGCAGCTGCAGCGGCTCATGACTTAATCAAATCAGAGGCAGATGACAAGTGCCAATTTTTAGTTGACAATATGTATATATTGTAGGAAAAAATGTTACTTTCCAACCCTACCCCTGTTTTACTTTTAGTTAGAGCTCAACTGATAACTGTTAGATGACTTAAGTCAGATGAGGGGTGAAGGAGTCGTCTCGTGAGCCGGCCAGTGCTCTATGTCAGCCTCCTTGATCACATTCAATTTTCTTTCTGTTCAAACAGCATGCATCTGATTTTATGAAGTTTGGAGACTGTCCTGAGCACATGGGGTCTGGAAGTGGCCCTGTTCCTGTGGTCTTTGTTTATTCTGTGAATTATGGTGTGAATCTTTATGTGCCCAAGCTTCATCATAATTTCAAACTTTAAGGATTTAAATATGGGAGATGGATGCCAAGTTCTGGGAATAGATTTTCAGGATAACAGCCAGGATTGGTAAAAAGTAGGGAGAATGGATACAGCCTTTAAAAAGAAAAGTTATTTTACAATTTCTGGCAGATAAATTAAAGTCCTTGTTGGGATTCTATCAGGAATGTTTAATTGGGAGACCTACCTCCCATTTTCATGAAATAAAATAATTTTATTATTTGTTTAGTGCCTACTGTCTAACAAATAAGTATCCCCTTTGCATATAGTTTTATCGTTTAATCTCTACAAAGATTCCCTGGAGAACACACGTGTCACAGGTGAGGGAACCAAGATCATCCAGGGTAAGTGGCTGGAAGGCAGATGGGTTGGAGGGCTTACCCTCCTTCAGGCTGAGACAGAGACACCAAGGTTTATTGACAAGCGTGTAGCTGAAGTGGTTTATTTAATACTTTGCTTCCTTGATGAATTGGATCTCTTGAAATTGTTTATGTCTGGCTTATCTTCCCCTCTCTCCTCTGCCTCAGGACTTCTCCTCGTAAGTAGTATGAATTCAGCCTGAGCTGATTCAGGAAAATCAGAAAATAAAAAATTAGCCCACACAAATGACTGCTTAGTCCTTGTAATTCAGTACTTCCTAAAACTCTCAGAAACGCAAGGAAGGTGTGTTACCTCGGGGACTGAGTGCATTTGAAGAGTGAGAAATGTTAAGTGTGATCTGGTAAAGGCGCAGGCTCTATAGACAAAGATCCGGGTTTGGATCCTGGCTCCATCAAGTACTGGAAACATGACCACCTAGAGCCTCAGTTTCTTCATGTGTTAAATGGGCTGATGGAGCTCACCTCCAAGTGGTCAGGTCAAAATGAGATGGTACGAGTGACTCTCAGGCAGAATGCTTGGCAAAGTGCTAGTTGCTCTTGCTGCTTTATAATGTCCTCTTAGGTAATTCCGTTGTCCATTGGCTTGAGAATACCTCCTCATTTGATTTAAGAAAAATAGCATGCCTTAAGAATTTTAAAAATAAGGAATGAAGATTTACTGATTAATGCTGGGTGTATTTTTATAGGTCATTTATTAAAAAAAAAGTAGGAGTTCTCTAAAGAGAATTTATTCAGTGTGCCTAGAATATGATTCAGTTAAAAATGATTTTCCTTTAAATACTTTTCAGAAATTTTCTGTGATATTTTTCTTGAAAAGTACTTGAAGATTTCTGAGGAGGTTTTACATTTAGAAAAGTTTATTCTTGTAACAATTGACACATTAAATAAATGATTCATATCCCTGGACAGCATAAAGCCCTGGCTTTTTTTTTTTAATATATATAATTTTGGTGGTTAGTTCTATGACATTTTATTGGGTAGAATTATCTCCCATTTCCATTTTACAGGCAGAGAAGATGAGTCATACGATACTCACTATACAAGAGAAGCAGAGGCTGATTAATTTGGGCAGAAGAGTAAAAGGGTGTGGAGAAAAAAATCCTTGACTCGCAAACTGGACGCATTCTGTGGTGCTGTGCAGCTGAAACGGATTTGATTTTGCTTCTGGGTTGTCCTAGGTTTCGGCACATGTGCCTGGAAATGTCTCTCGGGCAAAGATGCTTATTTAAGAAGGTTGTCATTGTAAATGTTCTTAAGAGTATTAAACAAATTCCACAGCAAATAAATGAACATGTTTGGAAGGTTTTCCACCCTCATGTAATTTCCAGAAAACAGACATGATTCACTTGCTAAACCAAACACACAGGTACAATAATGAGCCTGGCTCACATGACTGGACAGCACGGAGGGAGCCTCATCTATTGGCGTGGGTTACGCTGCAGTAACTGCACCTGAAATTTTAATTAGAATTTATTTACAGCGAGTGCTGCTTCCGCGTTTTTCTCCCCAAAGTAAGGAAGCGCCCTCAATTGCCTGGCCATTAGTCTGCAGAGCCCCGCGGCTCACACACTCCCCTGCTCATCAGGAGGCTGATGGAGCCAGTTTGCTTAGACACACTTAGCTACACTCGCAGCGGGGATCATCAGTCTCTTCTGTGTGTTGATCTCCACGTGCAGGGGAGAAAATCGACTTTTGCTGCCGACAAACGCTAATTGACTACCAGTTGTTTCAGAGGGACTGTGATGTTGAAAACTGGTGTCCCATTCATTTTTATATGTTGGATGCTGACAAATTTCACGGCAACACCTGCACGGTAAGTACACCCACCAGGGAGGGTGTCGGAGTTTGAATCTGTGTGTTTTAGTATTCAGATCCTGGCACTGGTCAGTTTCAGTGTTCTCGCTGGGTTTGGGAGACTGTTTCTGGAGCGATTTCTTTGGCTTCCAATAAATTTGCAAAGCCGTCTCCTTCAGTGGAGTTCTGATGAGTTGAGTTGGGAGGGGCATGTGAAATTGAGGCGGGCAGAGAGGTGCAATGAAAACTAGCCACCATCTGGTTACCTCTCATTTTTTATGGGCCAAAGATGCTTGTCTTCTTTTCTTTCCTCCTCCATCCATCCCTTCAGGTCAGGGAGTCGTCTTCAAGAATTTCATCCTAAAATGTAAAGTAATGATGAAGGCAGTGTGTTTCTGTGGTTGATTTCATTTGATTTGCATTCATTGTTAAAGATTTTCTGGTGAGGTTCTTATGAGCTCTTAAAAGCTGGAAGAGCAGCACAACCAAGGAGAGAAAGTCAGAGAAACGAGTCAGCGGCCCCTGTGAGGTCTGCGGGACGAAGGCAGGAGGTGGGGCAGAGGCAGCACCGTGGCCTCCCCTGCAGCCCTGAGGGCAACGTGCGCATGTAAAGCCAGCGTCTCTTGTCACCATGTGTTCTAACAGGACTCCCACTAAAGGAATGCGAGGAGATTTGGGGAGGCCTTACCTTTTACCCTCTTGCCAAACATCTTTAATGCTGACTGTATTTATTCAAGATGACACAGAGATCACCTGCAGAGTGTGAGGAAGCGGTGCTTGCTTCCTGTCTTGCCCGCCCCAGGCTCACTCATCAGACACCTGATTCTTGCAGGCACTGCAGTGCCCGTGGGGGGAGCTCTGCTCCTGGGGGTCTCTGCTCCTGTGGGGGGAGCTCTGCTCCTCGGGGAGCTGGGCACGGGAGTGCGCACATTGGAGCCGGTCGCACCATCGCTGATCCCACTCCAAATGGTGAGATGAGCCCTTTGTGTAAGTAGTAGAGGTGGGATCCAGAGTCTTCCTGTGTCTAAGGAGTTCTGCAGTAAAGCCAACTTGGAGGAAAGAAAGAAAATGCCTACTGTTCCATGACTGTGTCCTAAGGGTTTAAAGCTCACTGTGGAGCACACGTGAGATCTCATTCAGTAAATACTCTGGGGTCTTGACTCTGACTTGTCATGAATTTGGCATTCTCATGTTATTTCTCTTAAAATATGTCTAAGCAATCATTTTTGTGTGATGGTTATGTGTGCGTAAGGGTCCTGAAGAAACTGTTGTGGATGGAAGTGTGGGCATCAGTGGTACCAGAAGGCCTGGTGGCCCTGGGGGCTGCCCGAGCTCCACACCATTTGTTACCAGCAGTCTTTCAGATTGCATCTTATTCCAGAGCTCATCGGGGCTCCCATCTCTCACTACGTGTCTTGAGAGAATATTTGTTCAGAGGGGAGGGGACGGGGTGCTTCCAAGTTTGGGTTCTGGGGTTCCCTGTCTAAAGGTGGCACTGGCACAAATCATTTATTCATGGAGTAATGAAGCCCCCCAGTCTCGTGGCTAATTGGGACTCCCTGTCCTTCTTCATGTTAGGAGCTGGAGGGCTTGGGTTAGGCCCCCAAACCTGTTTTTTGGTGAGCTTTCAGCCCTATCACACCACCTGGGTTGTCCCGTTTCAGTCACATGACTTTGATTTTTGCAGGTAGGTGTGAATCCTGGATAGTGCCTGGGACTTCCAGGTTTCCCCTACAGTAGGGACACTGAAGAAAGTTCACCCCATAAGGTGTGTTCGGGGGCCTCGAGGACAAGTAGGGACCCACAGACAGATGTCTGGATGGGTGGCGATCAGGCCCGAGTCTTGGAAGAACAGAGATTCCATTACTGTTTTAACAGTGAAATTGAGGGAGTAATTCTGGAAGGTCTGATGCAACTGAGATTAAAATTATTATATGGTTTTTATTGTTAGCAGGAGTGGTTTTTAACCCTTAGACCCAGTCCCCCCTATTTATAATAAATATTTTGTAACCTTTCTTTTCTGGTGCCCGGAAGTGAACGTCATAGAAAATGTAACCTAACTATAAATATGATAAACAAATAGACAGGTAGATGGAAAGATGTGGTGCCTAAATTCTTATATTATGGGGTATTTTATATTCTATGCTAATTAGTGACCTCTCAGGACAAAAGGCACATACAAAGGGAGTCACTTCTAATAAACTATTTTTCCAAGCCTTACCTAACTGGGAAACAAGTGGCTTCAGAATGTTAGAGCACCTCCCATGTCCCCGGGGAAATCTCCTTGTCAGAGTTACACTTGCTGATGGTGTCCTGTGCCAAGTGCAAGCAAATGCGGTTCGGAAGCTGCCCGGAGGCTGACTCCGGGGATTCCTTCTCCGTCGCAGCTGTGAGGGAGCCTTGTCTTTCCTGACCACAACCACAGAGGCGATTTTGAATCTCTTAAAACTGCCATACCAGTGTATATCACAACCCTCACAAGATACGTTGAATAAAGTAGAAAACTTTAAGTGTCTCCTTTAGGATAGAAATAGGGTATAAAAGAAATAAATTAAAAAATTCTAGTGCCCGAATAAGTGCTACATTACACTGGCTGCATTATAAGGTTAGAAAACTTCATTACCGCTTTACATACCACATCTTGTAGTTAGATTTTATTTATCTTTTTTTCCCTAAAGAAAAAACAATCATTTGATGAGTTCTTGTGTCAGAGGTGACGAGCAGAGAGCAAGTGTAAAACCGGGAATCGTGGTGCTGGTTAGTCTAAGACCATCTCCGTCACTGCGCAGATCATCTTTACTCATTTTACTGCACTTTTTGGAATCACCTTCTCACTTGGAAAAACCCCTGTGTCAGTTGGATTTGCTAGTAAAACAATTATTTTTCTTACCTAGAACATCAGTGATGTTTTCAAGATGATAAAAAAAATTTGCCCATGGCATTTAAACAGTTGCTTGTTCTCGTAACTCATGGCTCACGGTCTCGTATTTGTCACAATTGGAGAACTGTGTTTTCTTTGTGCAAATTCTCATTGCTTTGGTGACGCAGGGACACTTGTCCTTACTGGATGGAGTATGATAGTAGTTTTTTGCATTCTCTCCCTAAATCTGGAGTCCTGTGTTATGTTTCCTGTTAACTTAAAAAATAGGAATATTGTTATTTACCTAAATATCTAACCTCACACCAGTGGTGCATATCAAATTGGTCCAAATAGGAATTCCAATATTAAATGAGACAGTAATTTCACAACCCACTTTTCCAAAAATTTGGATTGATGGTTCAATTATACCAGGGACATTAGCTGTTTTAATTGAATCAATCATTGCTTTCTTCAATAAAATTTTCCATTCCATCTGCTCTTTTGGTTTATTGTTCTTCAGTGTTTCATTTGCTTTCTTTCCCAAAAATATATGATTTTGGCTTTTGTCATTGAAAACCCTTACTGGTTTTGCTACCTCATGCTGGAGAGGAAGGCTTGTGACTGTTTTATAGTCACTGGTTTCATGGTTGTATGAGTGCTTAATGCCACGTTGCAGGGGTGTGGAGACCTAATGAATTGTGTACATAAAAGGCTTAGTCTACACTGAGTGCAGGGTTAGTGTTCGCAGCCCATGTCATCAGTATCATAATTAATCCATTACAATCATCCTCTATTAATCAGTGTTTTCCTTCTAACGTCTCCAGGAGAGGAAATGTAGTAGTCTAAATGCAAATCTTTGCCAAACTTTCAGTCAATTCAAAACCTTTAAAGCTTTGCTGTCAATAGGACTGTGTGCCTTCTATCCCTAATTCTGCTCCTCCTGACCCAGGACGCGGTCTCCACAGCTGATGATCCATGAGACACTGGATTCTTGATCCCATGGCTCTGTGTGTTCTGAGACATCTGGGGACTTCAGCACTGTTTTAGGGGCTTTGGGTCCCACCTCTTCATAGCATTGCTGAGATGAGATCTGTGGGTTCACCCTCATTCTTGAGTGTATTGTGCATTTTTTCTAGAACCAACACACGCCACCGTGGCAGCACTGCTTTGACCACGTGCTGGGACAGCGTGTGCTTGTCAGTTCTTGGGTTTAAATTTTCTGTTCTAATTTCTATAATGGGGTATATTGACAGATACACTCCATGTAAACAGAAGCTCTGTGGGGTTTTCAGCAACTTCTAAGAGCATAAATATTCCTGAAGCAGCTAATCTTCCTCCCAACAAGTGAGGAGCAAGCCGGCAAGTCCTGGGTGCCTGTGGCGGCCAAGCTGTGCAGCCCAGGCTGCTCACCGAGGAGCAAGGAGAAAATCTTAAAAACCTACTTCCATGCTGTCTTTCACAGAATCTCAGAAATGAACGTTTTAATATCTAAAGAGGGGTGATTTTGTTAAATAAATTTTTTATTTTTTTCCTTTTTCAGTTTTATCAGGTAGAATTTTTACAGTTCAACTTCACATACACATATTGCATGTAAATACATGTATAGAGCATACTGCATTTTTTAGTTTACATATATGTACTAATTATTGTTTCTAAGAACAGATTAGAGCTTTAGATTTTTAAAATTAGTTACCAGAGGAATAAGGACATCTACAAAAGAATAAACAGAATATGGTAATCCAATCACAAAGGACAGTCAGATGTGCTTGCATATATTCAAGAAATCAAAACAATATTTAGTTCATTTGTGGTCTTATTATTATTGCTATTAATTTTAGATTCCCCATAAATGAAGTCATATGGCATTTTTCTTTCTCTTTCCACCCCACTTCACTTAGAATGACAGTCTTCAGGTCCATCCATGTTGCTGCAAATGGCATCTTTTATGGCTGAGTAGTATTCCATTGTATATATGTATCACCTCGTCTTTATCCAGTCATGTGCTGATGGACATTTGTGTTGTTTACATGTTCCTTGTTCTATGTCCCTTCTGGCAACAATTACGGATTTTAAATATTTTCCACCTTAAAATCCTTCCTGAAGGAGATGTGGTAACTGGAATCAAAAACAGTTACAGCACAGGGTTGTTTGTGATGGGCCCTGGGGGCTTGGTAGAAAGGTTGGCAGAAAGGATTTCAGATTCTGATCAAATGAGTCCTCCTCTTGTAGCCCTGCTGACCGCCTCTCTCACGGCCTGCCCTACAAGTCTGACCAGTCCCTTCTGTGAATCCTACTGTATTGTGCACAAATTTTGTCCAATTGGTGTCATCCAGTAGGGACCTTAAGTGAGGCACCCAAGCTCCTGTGTTGGTTTCTTCCATCAGCCCTTAACTTCCTTGGGAGCCAGGACTGTCTCATTGCCCCAAGGATCCCTAATGCCTAGTGAGATGCCTGATAAAGCTGGTACTTAACGAGCACATGGGTCAAATGGAAAAACCTGATCAAAAAAAGGCCCTCATTTTTCAGACATGCCTACTTGAGCACATAGGGTAAAATGACATGTCTTCTTGGATTTGCTGTCAAATACTTCAACAAAGGACAAATAAAAGAACAAAGGTCTGAATAAAGGAAATATGGAAAAGTTTGTGAATTCCTTAATCTGGGTGATGGGCTGATTGTACTATACTTACTGATGTATACTTAAGTTAGTTTATAATTTTACTGTCATTAGCTGAATAGCAAGTATTAATACGTATTAATTGAAATCCTTAGAACTGAACAAACTTACCCCACACAAAATCCTTAATATCCTAGTAGTTTGTCTTTCAGAAATCTTTTCCCACAAAGACAGGAAAAAAGGGAAAGGCAGATCCGTGCAGTATTTCCACGTTGTCAAAAGACCAAAGGCCGATACAAAAGAAGAGATTGTAAAAAAGATAAAGAGGCTGAAATCAATGTCCGGAAAACCTAGCTAACAATCCTAAATGGCCCAACTTAACTAACCTCAGCACTGCTGCATCAAGAATGGGGCAAATAGCACCTAGTGGATTTTTTTTTAATAAATAAATAATAATCCAGTTCCTACCACAGGCAATTATGATAAGACTGAGTATAATTTCTAACACCAACTAGTGTACAAATCATAATTTCTACTTGATTCAAACTGCTTCTTCTATAAAATTTGAATCTTTTTATTCTTAAGACAGATTTGTGGCCTATGACCTAGTGATAAAATTTTCAACTGGCTTGTATTAAAAAAGTTCACCATAGTGAGAGTTTATTACATCAAGTATTCCTTTTTGGGAAACCCATGTGCCTTGTCACTCTCTTTCATAAGATTTCCTGTGGAAAATTCAATCCTTCATTCAGGAAAAGGCTGAGCAATATATCTCATGGAAAACCTTCATAAACTGCAACACAAGAAAATGAAAATGACAGTGAGCAGCCCGTGAAGCCGGCAGACACACAGCGCACGGCTGTGTTCCCGCCTCGAATTTCTGTAACCAGCAGGGAAAATGTGCATTTCAAGAAATAGACATAAACACTTTTCAGGACCTGAGCACACAATTTCCCTTTCAGGGTTTAGTGGGCTTCCATTTAATTCTATGAGAAATGTTTAAAACAACAGAACAACAGCTGAGATAGGGTTTAAAGTAACTTTTATGTCTTAGTGAAAATAAAGCCAACTGATAGTTATCATTTTTACTTTATTTGATCTCACTCTCTTACTTTACCTCCCCAACCTCCTCCACAAAATGATGGTGAACATCCCCTCCTGGGTCAGAAGGCTAAGTAGAAAGTACCAATCAAATGGAGGTGTGCTTTGTTGTTTTATTTTTCAAAACAAACAAGTTTCATTCATGTGATTTAATAATTAAGATCAGAAACAAAGTCTACTCAATAAATGGTAGCCAACACATGTCATCATAGCTGCTCATCAGGTTTGGCCCCACGTTACACACTTTTACATGGACATGTGCCATGTGCTGTCATGGGAAACGGTGAGTGGGGACAGGGCCTCTGCTCTCACAGGGCACACAGCCTGGTGGGGGAGGTGGTGTTCAATCATTGCCCTTTTTTTTTAATGTACTTACAAATTATGGGAAATGCTATTTAAAAAGAACAAAATGAGTCAATGAAAGTGAAAAATACAAGGACAGTATTTAGGCTGAGGGAAGACAGGGAACCTCTTTGAAGAGCTGACACTCCACTGAGACCCAAAGGACAACTCCGGTGCTGCAGGTGAAGGGCAGGGACACATTGATAAAGGGCTGATATCCAGAATATACCAAAATCTCTTTAAACTCAACAAGAAGGATGAACAACCTGATTAAAAAATGAGCAAAATGCCTGAACACAGACCTCATCAAAGAAGAAATCTAGATGCCAAAGAAGTCTATGGAAAGATGCTCCACAGCATCTGTCATCAAGGGGATGCAGACTGAAACAGCGAGGTACCACTGCACACCTGTCAGAACTGCCAAAACGCAGAACACTGACAGCACCGAATGCTGGTGAGGATGTGGAGCGTCAGGAATTCTCATGCATTGCTGGTGGGAATGTAAAATGGCCCAGATACTTTGGAAGACGGTCTGGCAATTTTTTACAAAACTAAACGTACTCCTAACATATGATCCGGCAACTGTGCTCCTTGGTGTTTACTCGACGAAATGGAAACTTATGTCCACACACAAAACTGCATACAGATGTTAATAGCAGCTTTATTCATAATCACCAGAACTCAGAAGCAACTAAGCTGTTCTTCAGTAGGTGAATGGATAAACTGTGGTCCAGCCAGAAAATGGACTATTATTTGGTGCTAAAATGAAATGAGTTATCAAGGCATGGAAAGACATGGAGGAACCTTAAATGCATATTACTAAGTGAAAGAAGCCAATCTGGGAAGGTTCCGCAACTGTCTGATTCCAACTGTATGGTGTTCTGGGAAAGGGAAAACCACAGAGACTAAAAGATCAGTGGCTGTCAGAGGCTAGAGGGGAAGGAGCAATGAATGAGGTGCAGCACGGAGCATTTTAAGGTCACTAAGACAGACTACTCTGTATGATGCTGTGACGGTGGATACATGTCATTGCACATCTGTCCAAACCCACAGAGTGCACACCACCAAGTGTAAATCCTAGTGTCAAGTCTGGGCTCTGGGTGATGATGACGTGTCAGTGCAGGTTCACCCATTGTCGCAAATGCACGCTCTGGTGCAGGCGTCAATAGTGAGGAGGCTGTGGGGACAAACTGCAGTTCATACACCGAATCCAGCCCCAGCCACCGCTGTTAATAAAGCTCTGTGGGTGTGTGGAATGTCCGGCTGCTCTGGCGTCTGAACAGCAGAGCTGAGCAGCTGCACCAGAGATCAGGAGGTTTGCAGACCCTGAAATACTTTACTCCCAAGCCCTTGACAGAAAAAGTCTGCTGAGCCCTGTTCTAAACGAATCAGAATTCACCCTGATGAGACAGGACAGCAGGGCCCAAACCAGGCATGGTTAATGGGACTGAAGCAATGTTTTAGTTCCAACACCTTTGCTGAAGTCCTGCAGATCCAGCGACAGACTGTAGCCAGGAAGCGTCTGCAGAAGGAGTCGGTAGCAGGCCTTCCCGCCAGGCTCCGGGATGCCGGGGGCCGCGCGCTGCACGGGGGCCACCCGCTTGAAGAAGGCGGACTTGCGGTGGAAGCCGATCAACTCATAGAGCTCGGAGAGGATGCTGCACTGCTGAATTCTCTCCTAGGAATGCTGAAGCACAGGGAGAAAAGCAACAAGCATCTGAACGAAACATGTAAGTGAAAAAGACCCGTAAAAAATTTTCCCTTAAAACAGAGACCCAACGACACAGGAAGGAAGAGGAAGGCTGACTTCATGCACTGATGGGACCGGATGCAGAAATGCAGGGAAGCAGCGCTGTGCAGATGCTCCAGACCCCCTCTGGGCCCCACCTTTCCGCGTTCCGCCTCTCCTTTTACTAGAAAGGTCCGTATTCCCTGAAACAGAGGAATCTGCTACCTAAACATGGGACACAGAGAAGGGAAAGAGGAAAAGGAAGGGAAAGTAAAGGAACAACAGTTCATCTAGACCCTAGGGTTTGGGCGGGACTTTCACCAAACACACAACCTCTCAAAGCACAGAGCACACAGTGAGAGGCTGACAGAGTGACTGCGACTTCTGCTCCTTAAACACCAGCTACCTGCCAGCACACGCTGTGCCCGTTACTGAATCATTACAATCATTTCAGAAACTATTACTACCCCGGCTCACAGGCAAGGAAATCTGAAACTCGGGGAGGAATTATTATCATCCTGGACAAATTCCCACGGCCCAGAAGTGTCAGAGCCTCCGGCAGACCCTGGACTAAAATGCTCCTCATCACCACGGGCCCTGAGCCTCAGGCTGAGGCCACGTCAGGTCTGCACGGGCCCAGAGCACGAGTCTGTGGGACAGGGAGTGGTCCCACTTGAAGTGCCAGGCCAAGGCCCTCAGGAACATATGTAATGAAACCAAATCCCCAAACTCATTTCCAACGCACTGCCCTGTCCGGGAGGACTGCTCGGCACATCTGGCTTATCACCTGTGCACAGGCTGTGCAAGGGGCCCAGACAGTGACGTGACGTCCCCATGGAAGTGGCTCAGAGACCGCTTCATCACAGGACAGACTCTCCCGGCTTCCAACGTTAACTCTCCATTCCATTTCCAACTGGAAAGTAAGTTTAGACTTGTTTTCCTCTCCAGAAACAAAGACAGTGGTAACATCAGCGGGAAACTCAAGACTGAGGAAGAGTCTCCTGGACATTTGGAAGGATAGGCTGGGGAGGGAACAGAGATAGGGATCAGAAAGACCCGTGTTCCAGTCCAAAGTCTGCACATCACTCGCTTTGACAGTTTCCTTATTAATACAGGTGATAAAATCTAATTATGATTGTTTTGAAAACTAAAAGAAATAACGTATGCCACTAGCATAGGTGTAAAATCCTCCATGAGTGTTCCAGAAATGGACGTGACCATGGTTAGATACTGTCTGCCAAGTCTTGTGTGCTAAGCTCACATCAGCCAGCCAGAGATGTGCCAGAGAATGCCTCAACAGCCAGCAGCCTTCTCCAACTTGGAAACTCACAGTGTCCGAAGAACAGGCAGTGGTGGATGCTTTGGGACACTGTGGAGGTAGCACTCCAGTGATGACTTTAAAAAGCTGGGGAGAATTTAGGGGACCATACAGTTCAAATACAGTAAACTCATTCCATGTCTACAAATATTCATCTGTAGCCATGATGATTCAGAGAGGAAATACATATTCAAACGTACATCATTTTCCCACATAAGTGCATCAAAACAATTTGGAAAGAATGTAACTTTCTTCTCTAGATCACACAGTGGGGATTACAAGGTTTGTACTGACAGCACTACGTGTAAATCATCTGCAAACGTAACTGGGTCCATTATCAGTCATCATCATTTGAAGGGAAGGATGGAAAAGAACAAAGCCAAGCTAATACGCTCCGGTATTTTGTTGGGTTACGATGTCACAGAGGAGACGGACAGGTCATCAAGGAACCACTCTGCCGTGATCACGGAGCCAGGGAGCGGGATGGGCGGCAAGATGTATGGCGCAGCCGTAGCTGTGCCCGCCCTTCTAGGCAGGTACCCAGTCACTTCGACAAGGTGTCAAAAGTGTATGCCCACGTCCTCATCACCTGTCATGCATTAAAGAGAAATGGAAACCTATAAACGGCCAATAACCTCGGTGGGTACACCGTCCAAAGAGCAACGTCACAGTTTGACAACTGGCCATCCCGGTTCCCTGGGCTTCATTCTTGGAGAACCTTAAAAACCACTCCTCTGTCCTCAAGAAGTGCTGCCTACTTGTCCTATCTTTGGCTCAGGGATACAGCACGTTCACGTGGACTTTAATGTCTGCACAGATTTGACTGTCTTTCTCCAGGTTCACTTGTCCATTCTGAAGAGGCCTGAGTTAAGTCCAAACTCCATAAGATCAATTCCCTCCAGTGACAACTCAACGAGCCTGCAATTACAAACCAACTGAACAGGACTGTCCTCAGCTAAAAATGTCACCCGCCCTTCACTGCTTTCTTAATCTCCTCTCCTGGCTAATTGCAACAGACTAACACCACCCTCCACCAAGTTCCCCAACTATGTCAAATAGAAAGTAAGGTCCATAAAAGAGGTGACAACTCCATAGTCACCTCTGAATTCCTAGCATATATTAATGTCAATAAATAGAACTATGATTATGGCTTCTTTCCTTTAAAACCTTTCTGGTTATTTAAATGAGACCATGGAAGGGAGGTGTTTGGGTCCAGTATCTTGATCCAGAAGACTCTGGAGACCTTTTTCGGAATGGCTGCCCACTGATTCATTCAAAACACAACTTCTCTTTCCGGGAGGAGCTGTGATTTTCTGCCAGGAGTTGTTGTCACTCTCATGCCAGAACAGATTTAAACTAAATACCTACATTGGATATGTTATTTTTCCCCGCTTCCAAAAAATTGACTTTCCTTACTTCCTTGCCTTGAGGAATGCTTTTTTACTTTTCTTTCTAATTCACCCTTTTATAAAGCAGGATTCTCAGGATGTGCTTGGCCTTACATAAGAACAGCCATCCAACTCCCAGTGTGAGAGGCCTGGGGCTCACCTCCTGCCCTCCTGTCAAGGCAACTGAAACTCAGTTCAGGAGCCAACTGGCCCCCAGGGCTTCTAAGGCTCGTGTATCTCCCAGAATCCCTGCTTTCTGGTTGACTTGGCTTCTGAGGATTTCCCCTCACTTTCTTGACAATTAGCTGTGCAGCTTGAAAGATGAGGAAGGAAGGTCTTATTTCTTAATCCAGCATTTTAAGGAATCTTATGTAATGAAGGTTTTCAAGAGTTTCTTAGAACCCTCCATTGCCGAGACAGAAAACACCACTAGATATATTCTAAATCTAGCTATCATGTGCATTTTCTTATTTGCTTTGTTTCTTAACTGCTAACAGACATTTTGTAATTAAAAAATAAAAATAAGGCCCCAAATAGGATAGAACATTGAAGAGGAAACAAAATTAAAGGGAAAAGACAGAAAAATGATAAGTACTCTACAAAGTTAATAGAAAAAATACACTATGGATCAGATCAGCAGTTCTCAGTAACAGCTAATTGAAACCTGACCATGAGGTAAAATGTCTCTCCTGTCAGGAGACGGCCAACAGAAAACAGAATTAAATCAACAAACTAAAATTCTAAGTCTGGCGAGGTAGAGAAGTCTACCAGCTATATGTGTTTTCTTCTGGAAAAGAGGGAGACTCACAAGATCTTTTCTGTGGAGCCTGAGCCCAGGTGAGGACGGTGAAGTGGCTCTGTAAGTGCCCAATTAGCAAAGTGAGTGATGAATAAAGAGACGTGAGCTTTGATGACAGAGATTAATCCACTATTCACTTGTCCTCAAGTATGTCTTCCACTTCAATGATCAATACCTTCGGCACCTCAGGGATTGAGATTATAGGAAATGCACAGCCCGGGCCAAGACCTTCTCTGTGATGTGGCAACTGCACTTATATGTTTCAAGGGCACTCCAACTCCACCCTGCAAATAGCTGACTTCACGGTGCTCCTCCCATACCGTCGTGTCCAGGGCCCATGTCGGGGGCAAGTCTCTCTGCCTCTCCCAGCTCAGTCCCATCACCACAGATGTGACTGGACCCCTCCTTCAGGGCCCAATTTCCTCAGTCACGAGTCCCCACACACCACCACACCTCACCTACCAGGTTCTCACTGGCACTCCCTCAGCACTGACTCTGTCTGGGGACCACACGCACATGTGCACAACGTTATTCACTGGATCCCACAGAAGTCCTGGGAAGTCGGTATATCACTGCTTCAATTAATAAGATAAATTGTTTCACTTCCTTGAGTGTGTCATCCAAAGTGACACAGGTACTGAGCCACACCTGGGACTGAAAATCACTTGAAATGAACACGCTACACCTCACAGCCACCCTACCTGACTTATCACATCACCTCCTGTGGAGCCTTCTAATGTTTCTAAGAATCATTCTACAAGACAAAAGTGATCTACGAGAGCACCCCACTCCCCTACTTAAATCTGTCAATGACGGTTCCATCCCTTAGGAGAAAGCCCCCCGGGCCTGAAGCACAGCCCAATGGCCCGGCATCTGCGTTCCCTGCGGCGCTCCGCCTCACCCACCACTCAGCCCTACATGTGCCATGTCCAGGACAGGGATGCTGACCTCCGTACAACCGGGGCTCGTCCATCACTCAAACATGATCACCCTCTTCAGTGCTGACTCTCAGTAAAATGTTTTCTCTGGATGAATCAATACTTTTTCCTTACAAACTTCCATCATTTATATATGAGCTCCCCCCAAAAGAGAGAAGACCTAATCTCAGTCTCCTTATCTGTAAAGTGATAATAACAAGGAAATATGAGGTTTTTAAAGAATAATATTCATGTGAGGCTGAGGGACATTCCCAACATACAGTAAGCACCATATGTGCTTATTAATATTAATAAAGTCTAGATTCCATTCCAGCAAACCTTAATCATGCTTTATGGCTTTGTCCAAAAGACTACGCAAACTATTGGACGAACCCTTTGAGCAGATCAGCCCATCGTACTGGGATAGGTAAGCCTTGACTCCAGTTACAGCTGCAGCCAACCAGCACTACGGGGCGGGGGCAGGTTGCTCAAACTCTTACATGTTGTTTGAGCATTTAAGAGTTTTCGTTATTGAATAAAGACAGGTATTATATATCAAAGCTCCTGAAACATAAATCTTCAAAGATTGATGCAAATTAGGTTTTCAAGTACAACACTCTCACTAGAAATTATTTGAAAATTATAGTCTTAGCTCCTCCACACAACAAAAGGGATGTTTCTTAATGTATCGACTATATACACTGAAAGGATTGTTTAAAAGAAATTAGATGAAGCCACCTGAATAAGCTCTCAGTATAATCGCACAAAGCCCCACCCAAGGGTCTCACTTCTCACTTCCACATAGGTGTTCAGGTAGCTTAACCTGGGTCTTGGTTTTCTTATGAACAGGGGTGGGAAAGAATTGTGGATAGATTTATGTAGCAAAATAATCTAGGGTATTTGCTGTGTAGGATCCTAATAAATAAATTGAGATATAGTCCCACCCTTAGAAGCTCAGCCTTTCCAATTAGAACAGCATAAAAATAAAATGAGAGATACATTTAAAACAATTTTACAAGACTTGCACATTGAACATTTGAGTATCACCAAAAAAATTAAAAGAATCTACATAATGGAAGGACTCCCATGTTCATGGAATGGTAGACCATATTGTTAAAATGTTAACTCCCAAAATGATCTACAAATTTAATGGAATCCCTATCAAAATTCCAGCTGACTTCTTTGCAAAAATTGAAAAACTGATGCCAAATTCATATGGAAGTGCAAGGGACCCAGGTCAGCGAAAACAATCTTGAAAAGAAGGAGCAAAGTTGGAGGACTCACTCAAAGGTTACTACAAATCTATCTATAGTACTCAAGTCATTATGTACTGGCATAAGTTTGGATGCATAAATCTATGAACACAATAAAAAATCCAGGGGGGAAACTTACATTTACAGTCATTTTTCCAGAAATTTGCCAACAACAACTCCATTGAAGAATAGTCTATTCAACAAATGGTGCAGACACCTGGTATCTTCAGGGAAAAGAATGAATCTGGAATCTGGACCCCCGTATTTATATAACAATAAATCTTATAATTCAAAATGGATCACAGACAACGTAAAACTAAATGCATAAACTTTCTAAAGAAGACCATAGTTTAAATCTTTGTGGTCTTAGGATAGCGAT
>NC_045731.1:20891753-20958291 GCF_009834535.1 Camelus ferus
ATCGCTATCCTAAGACCACAAAGATTTAAACTATGTCTTCTTTTAGAAAGTTTATACATTTAGTTTTTACGTTTCCGTCTGTGATCCATTTTGAATTAATATTTTATTTGTTATATAAAATACGGGGGTCCAGATTCCAGATTCATTCTTTTGCCTTCAGATACCCAGGTGTCTCTGCACCATTTGTTGAATAGACTATTCTTTCAATGGAGTGTTGTGGCACATTTCTGGAAAATGACTGTAAATGTAAGTTTCCCCCCTGGATTTTTTATTGTGTCTCATAGATTTTATGCATCCAAACTTATGCCAGTTACCATAATGACTTGAGTACTATAGATTTGTAGTAACCTTTGAGTGAGTCCTCCAACTTTGCTCTTCTTTTTCAAGATTGTTTTGGCTGACCTGGGTCCCTTGCACTTCCATATGAATTTTGGCATCAGTTCTTCAATTTTTGCAAAGAAGTCAGCTGGAATTTTGATAGGGATTCCATTAAATTTGTAGATCACTTTTGGGGAGTCTTAACATTTTTAACAATATTGTCTACCATTCATGAACATGGGATGCCTTCCATATATGTAGATCTTTTAATTTTTTTTGGTGATACTTCAAAATGTTCAATGTGCAAATCTTGTAAAATTTTGTTAAATGTATCTCTCATTTTATTTTTAATGCTGTTGTAATTGGAAAGGCTGAGCTTCCTAAGGGTGGGACTATATATCAATTTATTTATTTCTAGGATTCCTACACAGCAAATACCCTAGATTTATATTTGCTACATAAATCTATCCACAATTCTTCCCACCCCCGTGTCATAAGAAACCAAGACCCAGGTTAAGCTACCTGAACACCTATGTGGAAGTGAGAAGTGAGACCCTTGGGTGGGGCTTTGTGCAGATTATACTGAAAGCTTATTCATTATGGCTTCATCTTAATTTCTTTTAAACAATCCTCTCAGTGTATATAGTCAGATACATTAAGAAAATGCCCTTTCGATGTGTGGAGGAGCTAAGACTATAATTTTCAAATAATTTCTAGTGAGAGTGTTGTACTTGAAACTAATTTGCATCAATCTTTGAAGATTTATGTTTCAGGAGCTTTGACTATATAATACCTGTCTTTATTCAATAACTACAACTAAATGCTCAAACAACATGTAAGAGTTTGAGCAAACTGCCCCGCCCCGTAGTGCTGGTTGGCTGCAGCTGTAACTGGAGTCAAGGCTTACCTATCCCAGTACGCTTGGGCTGGATCTGCTCAAAGGGGTTCGTCCAATAGTTTGTCGGTAGTCTTTTGGACCAAAGCCATAAAGCATTGATTAAGGTTGCTGGAATGGAATCTATTTTATAATATTAAGTAAGCACATATTGAGTGCTTACTGTATGTTGGGAATTGTCCCTCAGCCTCACATGAATATTATTTCGCTTAAAACCTCTCATATTTCCTTGTTATTCACACTTTACAGATAAGGAGTCTGAGTATTAGGTTTTCTCTCTTTTGGGGGGAGCTCATTATCAATGATGGGAAGTTGTAAGGAAAAAGATACTGATTCATCCAGAGAAAACATTTTTCTGAGAGTCAGCACTGAAGAGGTTGATCATTGTTTGAGTAAGACGAGCCCCGGGTTGTACGGAGTCAGCATCCCTGTCCTGGACACGGCACGTGTAGCGCTGCGTGGTGGGTGAGGCGGCGCGGCCGCGCAGGGAACGCGGATGCCGGGCCGTTGGGCTGTGCTCAGGGCCCGGTGGGGCTTTCTCCTAAGGGAAGTGGAACGTCATTGTCAGAATTTAAGTAGGGGAGAGGGGTGCTCTCGTAGATCACTTTTGTCTTGTAGAATGCTTAGAAACATTTAGAAGGCTCGGCAGGAGGTGATGTGATAAGTCAGAGTAGGGTGGCTATGAGGTGTAGCAGTGTTCAATTTTCAAATGGTTTTCAGTCCCAGGTTTGTGGCTCAGTAGCCGTGTCACTTTGGATGACGCACTCAAGGAAGTGAAACAATTTATCTTATTACTTGAAGCAGTGATATACCGACTTCCCAGGACTTCTGTGGAGATCCAGTGAGATAACGTGTGCACAATGTGCAGCGTGGTCCCCAGCACACAGTCAGTGCTGAGGGAGTGCCAGTGAGAACTTTGTAGGTGAGGTGTGGGTGGTGTGACTCGTTGACTGAGGAAATTGGGCCCTGAAGGAGGGGTCCAGTCACATCTGTGAGTGATGGGACTGAGCTGGGAGAGGCAGACAGACCTTGCCCCCCGACAAGGGGCCCTGGGCAGGACGGCTATGGGAGGAGCACCGTGAAGTCAGCTATTTGCAGGTGGAGTTGGAGGTGCCCTTGAAACATCTAAGTGCAGTGCCACAATCACAGAGGAGGTCTAGGCCCGGGCTGTGCATTTTCCTATAATCTCAATCCCTGAGGACGCCGAGGTATTGATCATTGAACGTGAAGACATACTTACAGGACAAGTGAATAGTAGTATCATCTCTGTCATCAAAGCTCACGTCTCTTTATTCATCACTCACTTTGCTAATTGGGTACTTACAGAGCTCACTTCACCGTCCTCACCTGGGCTCAGGCTCCACAGAAAAGATCTTGTGAGTCTCCCTCTTTTCCAGAAGAAAACACATTTAGCTGGTAGACTTCTCTACCTCGCCAGACTTAGAATTTTAGTTTGTTGATTTAATTCTGTTTTCTGTTGGCCGTCTCCTGACAGGAGAGACATTTTACCTCATGGTCAGGTTTCAATTAGCTGTTACTGAGAATTGCTGATCTGATCCATAGTGTATTTTTTCTATTAACTTTGTAGAGTACTTATCATTTTTCTGTCTTTGCCCTTTAATTTTGTTTCCTCTTCAATGTTCTATCCTATTTGGGGCCTTATTTTATTTTTTAATTAAAAAATGTCTGTTAGCAGTTAAGAAAACAAAAGCAAAGAAAAAATGCACATGATAGCTAGATTTAGAATATATCTAGTGTGTTTTCTGTCTCGGCAATGGAGGGTTCTAGAAACTCTTGAAAACCTTCATTACATAAGTTCCTTAAAATGCTGATTAAGAAATAAGACCTTCCTTCCTCATCTTTCAAGCTGCACAGCTAATTGTCAAGAAAGTGAGGGGAAATCCTCAGAAGCCAAGTCAAACCAGAAAGCAGGGATTCTGGGAGATACGCGAGCCTTAGAAGCCCTGGGGGGCCAGTTGGCTCCTGAACTGAGTTTCAGTTGCCTTGACAGGAGGGCAGGAGGTGAGCCCCAGGCCTCTCACACTGGGAGTTGGATGGCTGTTCTTATGTAAGGCCAAGCACATCCTGAGAATCCTGCTTTATAAAAGGGTGAATTAGAAAGAAAAGTAAAAAAGCATTCCTCAAGGCAAGGAAGTAAGGAAAGTCAATTTTTTTGGAAGCGGGGAAAAATAACATATCCAATGTAAGTATTTAGTTTAAATCTGTTCTGGCATGAGAGTGACAACAAACTCCTGGCAGAAAATCACAGCTCCTCCCGGAAAGAGAAGTTGTGTTTTGAATGAATCAGTGGGCAGCCATTCCGAAAAAGGTCTCCAGAGTCTTCTGGATCAAGATACTGGACCCAAACACCTCCCTTCCATGGTCTCATTTAAATAACCAGAAAGGTTTTAAAGGAAAGAAGCCATAATCATAGTTCTATTTATTGACATTAATATATGCTAGGAATTCAGAGGTGACTATGGAGTTGTCTCCTCTTTTATGGACCTTACTTTCTATTTGACATAGTTGGGGAACTTGGTGGAGGGTGGTGTTAGTCTGTTGCAATTAGCCAGGAGAGGAGATTAAGAAAGCAGTGAAGGGTGGGTGACATTTTTAGCTGAGGACAGTCCTGTTCAGTTGGTTTGTAATTGCAGGCTCGTTGAGTTGTCACTGGAGGGAATTGATCTTATGGAATTTGGACTTAACTCAGGCCTCTTCAGAATGGACAAGTGAACCTGGAGAAAGACAGTCAAATCTGTGCAGACATTAAAGTCCACGTGAACGTGCTGTATCCCTGAGCCAAAGATAGGACAAGTAGGCAGCACTTCTTGAGGACAGAGGAGTGGTTTTTAAGGTTCTCCAAGAATGAATCCCAGGGAACCGGGATGGCCAGTTGTCAAACTGTGACTTTGCTCTTTGGACGGTGTACCCACCGAGGTTATTGGCCGTTATAGGTTTCCATTTCTCTTTAATGCATGACAGGTGATGAGGACGTGGGCATACACTTTTGACACCTTGTCGAAGTGACTGGGTACCTGCCTAGAAGCGCGGGCACAGCTACGGCTGCGCCATACATCTTGCCGCCCATCCCGTTCCCCGGCTCCGTGATCACGGCAGAGTGGTTCCTTGATGACCTGTCCGTCTCCTCTGTGACATCGTAACCCAACAAAATACCGGAGCGTATTAGCTTGGCTTTGTTCTTTTCCATCCTTCCCTTCAAATGATGATGACTGATAATGGACCCAGTTACGTTTGCAGATGATTTACACGTAGTGCTGTCAGTACAAACCTTGTAATCCCCACTGTGTGATCTAGAGAAGAAAGTTACATTCTTTCCAAATTGTTTTGATGCACTTATGTGGGAAAATGATGTACGTTTGAATATGTATTTCCTCTCTGAATCATCATGGCTACAGATGAATATTTGTAGACATGGAATGAGTTTACTGTATTTGAACTGTATGGTCCCCTAAATTCTCCCCAGCTTTTTAAAGTCATCACTGGAGTGCTACCTCCAGAGTGTCCCAAAGCATCCACCACTGCCTGTTCTTCGGACACTGTGAGTTTCCAAGTTGGAGAAGGCTGCTGGCTGTTGAGGCATTCTCTGGCACATCTCTGGCTGGCTGATGTGAGCTTAGCACACAAGACTTGGCAGACAGTATCTAACCATGGTCACGTCCATTTCTGGAACACTCATGGAGGATTTTACACCTATGCTAGTGGCATACGTTATTTCATTTAGTTTTCCCAACAATCATAATTAGATTTTATCACCTGTATTAATAAGGAAACTGTCAAAGCGAGTGATGTGCAGACTTTGGACTGGAACACGGGTCTTTCTGATCCCTGTCTCTGTTCCCTCCCCAGCCTATCCTTCCAAATGGCCAGGAGACTCTTCCTCAGTCTTGAGTTTCCCGCTGATGTTACCACTGTCTTTGTTTCTGGAGAGGAAAACAAGTCTAAACTTACTTTCCAGTTGGAAATGGAATGGAGAGTTAACGTTGGAAGCCGGGAGAGTCTGTCCTGTGATGAAGCGGTCTCTGAGCCACTTCCATGGGGACGTCACGTCACTGTCTGGGCCCCTTGCACAGCCTGTGCACAGGTGATAAGCCAGATGTGCCGAGCAGTCCTACCGGACAGGGAAGTGCGTTGGAAATGAGTTTGGGTATTTGGTTTCATTACATAGGTTCCTGAGGGCCTTGGCCTGGCACTTCAAGTGGGACCACTCCCTGTCCCACAGACTCGTGCTCTGGGCCCGTGCAGACCTAACGTGGCCTCAGCCTGAGGCTCAGGGCCCGTGGTGATGAGGAGCATTTTAGTCCAGGGTCTGCCGGAGGCTCTGACACTTCTGGGCCGTGGGAATTTGTCCAGGATGATAATAAATCCTCCCCGAGATTCAGATTTCCTTGCCTGTGAGCCGGGGTAGTAATAGTTTCTGAAATGATTGTAATGATTCAGTAACGGGCACAGCGTGTGCTGGCAGGTAGCTGGTGTTTAAGGAGCAGAAGTCGCAGTCACTCTGTCAGCCTCTCACTGTGTGCTCTGTGCTTTGAGAGGTTGTGTGTTTGGTGAAAGTCCCGCCCAAACCCTAGGGTCTAGATGAACTGTTGTTCCTTTACTTTCCCGTCCTTTTCCTCTTTCCCTTCTCTGTGTCCCATGTTTAGGTAGCAGATTCCTCTGTTTCAGGGAATACGGACCTTTCTAGTAAAAGGAGAGGCGGAACTCGGAAAGGTGGGGCCCAGAGGGGGTCTGGAGCATCTGCACAGCGCTGCTTCCCTGCATTTCTGCATCCGGTCCCATCAGTGCATGAAGTCAGCCTTCCTCTTCCTTCCTGTGTCGTTGGGTCTCTGTTTTAAGGGAAAATTTTTACGGGTCTTTTTTCAATTACATGTTTCGTTCAGATGCTTGTTGCTTTTCTCCCTGTGCTTCAGCATTCCTAGGAGAGAATTCAGCAGTGCAGCATCCTCTCCGAGCTCTATGAGTTGATCGGCTTCCACCGCAAGTCCGCCTTCTTCAAGCGGGTGGCCCCCGTGCAGCGCGCGGCCCCCGGCATCACGGAGCCTGGCGGGAAGGCCTGCTACCGACTCCTTCTGCAGACGCTTCCTGGCTACAGTCTGTCGCTGGATCTGCAGGACTTCAGCAAAGGTGTTGGAACTAAAACATTGCTTCAGTCCCATTAACCATGCCTGGTTTGGGCCCTGCTGTCCTGTCTCATCAGGGTGAATTCTGATTCGTTTAGAATAGGGCTCAGCAGACTTTTTCTGTCAAGGGCTTGGGAGTAAGTATTTCAGGGTCTGCAAACCTCCTGATCTCTGGTGCAGCTGCTCAGCTCTGCTGTTCAGACGCCAGAGCAGCCGGACATTCCACACACCCACAGAGCTTTATTAACAGCGGTGGCTGGGGCTGGATTCGGTGTATGAACTGCAGTTTGTCCCCACAGCCTCCTCACTATTGACGCCTGCACCAGAGCGTGCATTTGCGACAATGGGTGAACCTGCACTGACACGTCATCATCACCCAGAGCCCAGACTTGACACTAGGATTTACACTTGGTGGTGTGCACTCTGTGGGTTTGGACAGATGTGCAATGACATGTATCCACCGTCACAGCATCATACAGAGTAGTCTGTCTTAGTGACCTTAAAATGCTCCGTGCTGCACCTCATTCATTGCTCCTTCCCCTCTAGCCTCTGACAGCCACTGATCTTTTAGTCTCTGTGGTTTTCCCTTTCCCAGAACACCATACAGTTGGAATCAGACAGTTGCGGAACCTTCCCAGATTGGCTTCTTTCACTTAGTAATATGCATTTAAGGTTCCTCCATGTCTTTCCATGCCTTGATAACTCATTTCATTTTAGCACCAAATAATAGTCCATTTTCTGGCTGGACCACAGTTAATCCATTCACCTACTGAAGAACAGCTTAGTTGCTTCTGAGTTCTGGTGATTATGAATAAAGCTGCTATTAACATCTGTATGCAGTTTTGTGTGTGGACATAAGTTTCCATTTCGTCGAGTAAACACCAAGGAGCACAGTTGCCGGATCATATGTTAGGAGTACGTTTAGTTTTGTAAAAAATTGCCAGACCGTCTTCCAAAGTATCTGGGCCATTTTACATTCCCACCAGCAATGCATGAGAATTCCTGACGCTCCACATCCTCACCAGCATTCGGTGCTGTCAGTGTTCTGCGTTTTGGCAGTTCTGACAGGTGTGCAGTGGTACCTCGCTGTTTCAGTCTGCATCCCCTTGATGACAGATGCTGTGGAGCATCTTTCCATAGACTTCTTTGGCATCTAGATTTCTTCTTTGATGAGGTCTGTGTTCAGGCATTTTGCTCATTTTTAATCAGGTTGTTCATCCTTCTTGTTGAGTTTAAAGAGATTTTGGTATATTCTGGATATCAGCCCTTTATCAATGTGTCCCTGCCCTTCACCTGCAGCACCGGAGTTGTCCTTTGGGTCTCAGTGGAGTGTCAGCTCTTCAAAGAGGTTCCCTGTCTTCCCTCAGCCTAAATACTGTCCTTGTATTTTTCACTTTCATTGACTCATTTTGTTCTTTTTAAATAGCATTTCCCATAATTTGTAAGTACATTAAAAAAAAAGGGCAATGATTGAACACCACCTCCCCCACCAGGCTGTGTGCCCTGTGAGAGCAGAGGCCCTGTCCCCACTCACCGTTTCCCATGACAGCACATGGCACATGTCCATGTAAAAGTGTGTAACGTGGGGCCAAACCTGATGAGCAGCTATGATGACATGTGTTGGCTACCATTTATTGAGTAGACTTTGTTTCTGATGTTAATTATTAAATCACATGAATGAAACTTGTTTGTTTTGAAAAATAAAACAACAAAGCACACCTCCATTTGATTGGTACTTTCTACTTAGCCTTCTGACACAGGAGGGGATGTTCACCATCATTTTGTGGAGGAGGTTGGGGAGGTAAAGTAAGAGAGTGAGATCAAATAAAGTAAAAATGATAACTATCAGTTGGCTTTATTTTCACTAAGACATAAAAGTTACTTTAAACCCTATCTCAGCTGTTGTTCTGTTGTTTTAAACATTTCTCATAGAATTAAATGGAAGCCCACTAAACCCTGAAAGGGAAATTGTGTGCTCAGGTCCTGAAAAGTGTTTATGTCTATTTCTTGAAATGCACATTTTCCCTGCTGGTTACAGAAATTCGAGGCGGGAACACAGCCGTGCGCTGTGTGTCTGCCGGCTTCACGGGCTGCTCACTGTCATTTTCATTTTCTTGTGTTGCAGTTTATGAAGGTTTTCCATGAGATATATTGCTCAGCCTTTTCCTGAATGAAGGATTGAATTTTCCACAGGAAATCTTATGAAAGAGAGTGACAAGGCACATGGGTTTCCCAAAAAGGAATACTTGATGTAATAAACTCTCACTATGGTGAACTTTTTTAATACAAGCCAGTTGAAAATTTTATCACTAGGTCATAGGCCACAAATCTGTCTTAAGAATAAAAAGATTCAAATTTTATAGAAGAAGCAGTTTGAATCAAGTAGAAATTATGATTTGTACACTAGTTGGTGTTAGAAATTATACTCAGTCTTATCATAATTGCCTGTGGTAGGAACTGGATTATTATTTATTTATTAAAAAAAAATCCACTAGGTGCTATTTGCCCCATTCTTGATGCAGCAGTGCTGAGGTTAGTTAAGTTGGGCCATTTAGGATTGTTAGCTAGGTTTTCCGGACATTGATTTCAGCCTCTTTATCTTTTTTACAATCTCTTCTTTTGTATCGGCCTTTGGTCTTTTGACAACGTGGAAATACTGCACGGATCTGCCTTTCCCTTTTTTCCTGTCTTTGTGGGAAAAGATTTCTGAAAGACAAACTACTAGGATATTAAGGATTTTGTGTGGGGTAAGTTTGTTCAGTTCTAAGGATTTCAATTAATACGTATTAATACTTGCTATTCAGCTAATGACAGTAAAATTATAAACTAACTTAAGTATACATCAGTAAGTATAGTACAATCAGCCCATCACCCAGATTAAGGAATTCACAAACTTTTCCATATTTCCTTTATTCAGACCTTTGTTCTTTTATTTGTCCTTTGTTGAAGTATTTGACAGCAAATCCAAGAAGACATGTCATTTTACCCTATGTGCTCAAGTAGGCATGTCTGAAAAATGAGGGCCTTTTTTTGATCAGGTTTTTCCATTTGACCCATGTGCTCGTTAAGTACCAGCTTTATCAGGCATCTCACTAGGCATTAGGGATCCTTGGGGCAATGAGACAGTCCTGGCTCCCAAGGAAGTTAAGGGCTGATGGAAGAAACCAACACAGGAGCTTGGGTGCCTCACTTAAGGTCCCTACTGGATGACACCAATTGGACAAAATTTGTGCACAATACAGTAGGATTCACAGAAGGGACTGGTCAGACTTGTAGGGCAGGCCGTGAGAGAGGCGGTCAGCAGGGCTACAAGAGGAGGACTCATTTGATCAGAATCTGAAATCCTTTCTGCCAACCTTTCTACCAAGCCCCCAGGGCCCATCACAAACAACCCTGTGCTGTAACTGTTTTTGATTCCAGTTACCACATCTCCTTCAGGAAGGATTTTAAGGTGGAAAATATTTAAAATCCGTAATTGTTGCCAGAAGGGACATAGAACAAGGAACATGTAAACAACACAAATGTCCATCAGCACATGACTGGATAAAGACGAGGTGATACATATATACAATGGAATACTACTCAGCCATAAAAGATGCCATTTGCAGCAACATGGATGGACCTGAAGACTGTCATTCTAAGTGAAGTGGGGTGGAAAGAGAAAGAAAAATGCCATATGACTTCATTTATGGGGAATCTAAAATTAATAGCAATAATAATAAGACCACAAATGAACTAAATATTGTTTTGATTTCTTGAATATATGCAAGCACATCTGACTGTCCTTTGTGATTGGATTACCATATTCTGTTTATTCTTTTGTAGATGTCCTTATTCCTCTGGTAACTAATTTTAAAAATCTAAAGCTCTAATCTGTTCTTAGAAACAATAATTAGTACATATATGTAAACTAAAAAATGCAGTATGCTCTATACATGTATTTACATGCAATATGTGTATGTGAAGTTGAACTGTAAAAATTCTACCTGATAAAACTGAAAAAGGAAAAAAATAAAAAATTTATTTTAAAAAATCACCCCTCTTTAGATATTAAAACGTTCATTTCTGAGATTCTGTGAAAGACAGCATGGAAGTAGGTTTTTAAGATTTTCTCCTTGCTCCTCGGTGAGCAGCCTGGGCTGCACAGCTTGGCCGCCACAGGCACCCAGGACTTGCCGGCTTGCTCCTCACTTGTTGGGAGGAAGATTAGCTGCTTCAGGAATATTTATGCTCTTAGAAGTTGCTGAAAACCCCACAGAGCTTCTGTTTACATGGAGTGTATCTGTCAATATACCCCATTATAGAAATTAGAACAGAAAATTTAAACCCAAGAACTGACAAGCACACGCTGCCCCAGCACGTGGTCAAAGCAGTGCTGCCACGGTGGCGTGTGTTGGTTCTAGAAAAAATGCACCATACAGTCAAGAATGAGGGTGAACCCACAGATCTCATCTCAGCAATGCTATGAAGAGGTGGGACCCAAAGCCCCTAAAACAGTGCTGAAGTCCCCAGATGTCTCAGAACACACAGAGCCATGGGATCAAGAATCCAGTGTCTCATGGATCATCAGCTGTGGAGACCGCGTCCTGGGTCAGGAGGAGCAGAATTAGGGATAGAAGGCACACAGTCCTATTGACAGCAAAGCTTTAAAGGTTTTGAATTGACTGAAAGTTTGGCAAAGATTTGCATTTAGACTACTACATTTCCTCTCCTGGAGACGTTAGAAGGAAAACACTGATTAATAGAGGATGATTGTAATGGATTAATTATGATACTGATGACATGGGCTGCGAACACTAACCCTGCACTCAGTGTAGACTAAGCCTTTTATGTACACAATTCATTAGGTCTCCACACCCCTGCAACGTGGCATTAAGCACTCATACAACCATGAAACCAGTGACTATAAAACAGTCACAAGCCTTCCTCTCCAGCATGAGGTAGCAAAACCAGTAAGGGTTTTCAATGACAAAAGCCAAAATCATATATTTTTGGGAAAGAAAGCAAATGAAACACTGAAGAACAATAAACCAAAAGAGCAGATGGAATGGAAAATTTTATTGAAGAAAGCAATGATTGATTCAATTAAAACAGCTAATGTCCCTGGTATAATTGAACCATCAATCCAAATTTTTGGAAAAGTGGGTTGTGAAATTACTGTCTCATTTAATATTGGAATTCCTATTTGGACCAATTTGATATGCACCACTGGTGTGAGGTTAGATATTTAGGTAAATAACAATATTCCTATTTTTTAAGTTAACAGGAAACATAACACAGGACTCCAGATTTAGGGAGAGAATGCAAAAAACTACTATCATACTCCATCCAGTAAGGACAAGTGTCCCTGCGTCACCAAAGCAATGAGAATTTGCACAAAGAAAACACAGTTCCAATTGTGACAAATACGAGACCGTGAGCCATGAGTTACGAGAACAAGCAACTGTTTAAATGCCATGGGCAAATTTTTTTTATCATCTTGAAAACATCACTGATGTTCTAGGTAAGAAAAATAATTGTTTTACTAGCAAATCCAACTGACACGGGAGTTTTTCCAAGTGAGAAGGTGATTCCAAAAAGTGCAGTAAAATGAGTAAAGATGATCTGCGCAGTGACGGAGATGGTCTTAGACTAACCAGCACCACGATTCCCGGTTTTACACTTGCTCTCTGCTCATCACCTCTGACACAAGAACTCATCAAATGATTGTTTTTTCTTTAGGGAAAAAAAGATAAATAAAATCTAAATACAAGATGTGGTATGTAAAGCGGTAATGAAGTTTTCTAACCTTATAATGCAGCCAGTGTAATGTAGCACTTATTCGGGCACTAGAATTTTTTAATTTATTTCTTTTATACCCTATTTCTATCCTAAAGGAGACACTTAAAGTTTTCTACTTTATTCAACGTATCTTGTGAGGGTTGTGATATACACTGGTATGGCAGTTTTAAGAGATTCAAAATCGCCTCTTTGGTTGTGGTCAGGAAAGACAAGGCTCCCTCACAGCTGCGACGGAGAAGGAATCCCCGGAGTCAGCCTCCGGGCAGCTTCCGAACCGCATTTGCTTGCACTTGGCACAGGACACCATCAGCAAGTGTAACTCTGACAAGGAGATTTCCCCAGGGACTTGGGAGGTGCTCTAACATTCTGAAGCCACTTGTTTCCCAGTTAGGTAAGGGTTGGAAAAATAGTTTATTAGAAGTGACTCCCTTTGTATGTGCCTTTTGTCCTGAGTGGTCACTAATTAGCATAGAATATAAAATACCCCATAATATAAGAATTTAGGCAAAACATCTTTCCATCTACCTGTCTATTTGTTTATCATATTTATAGTTAGGTTACATTTTCTATGACGTTCACTTCCGGGCACCAGAAAAGAAAGGTTACAAAATATTTATTGTCAATAGGGGGGACTGGGTCTAAGGGTTAAAAACCACTCCTGCTAACAATAAAAACCATATAATAATTTTAATCTCAGTTGCATCAGACCTTCCAGAATTACTCCTTCAATTTCACTGTTAAAACAGTAATGGAATCTCTGTTCTTCCAAGACTTGGGCCTGATCGCCACCCATCCAGACATCTGTCTGTGGGTCCCTACTTGTCCTCGAGGCCCCCGAACACACCTTATGGGGTGAACTTTCTTCAGTGTCCCTACTGTAGGGGAAACCAGGAAGTCCCAGGCACTATCCAGGATTCACACCTACCTGCAAAAATCAAAGTCATGTGACTGAAACGGGACAACCCAGGTGGAGTTATAGGACTGAAAGCTCACCAAAAAACAGGTTTGGGGGCCTAACCCAAGCCCTCCAGCTCCTAAAATGAAGAAGGACAGGGAGTCCCAATTAGCCACGAGACTGGGGGGCTTCATTACTCCATGAATAAATGATTTGTTCCAGTGCCACCTTTAGACAGGGAACCCCAGAACCCAAACTTGGAAGCACCCCGTCCCCTCCCCTCTGAACAAATATTCTCTCAAGACACGTAGTGAGAGATGGGAGCCCCGATGAGCTCTGGAATAAGATGCAATCTGAAAGACTGCTGGTAACAAATGGTGTGGAGCTCGGGCAGCCCCCAGGGCCACCAGCCCTTCTGGTACCCACACTTCCATCCACAACAGTTTCTTCAGGACCCTTATGCACACATAACCATCAAACAAAAATGATTGCTTAGACATATTTTAAGAGAAATAACATGAGAATGCCAAATTCAAGACAAGTCAGAATCAAGACCCCAGAGTATTTACTGAATGAGATCTCACGTGTGCTCCACAGTGAGCTTTAAACCCTTAGGACACAGTCATGGAACAGTAGGCATTTTCTTTCTTTCCTCCAAGTTGGCTTTACTGCAGAACTCCTTAAACACAGGAAGACTCTGGATCCCACCTCTACTACTTACACAAAGGGCTCATCTCACCATTTGGAGTGGGATCAGCGATGGTGCGGCCGGCTTCAATGTGCGCACTGCCGTGCCCAGCTCCCCGAGGAGCAGAGCTCCCCCCACGGGCACTGCAGTGCCTGCAAGAATCAGGTGTCTGATGAGTGAGCCTGGGGCGGGCAAGACAGGAAGCAAGCACCGCTTCCTCACACTCTGCAGGTGATCTCTGTGTCATCTTGAATAAATACAGTCAGCATTAAAGATGTTTGGCAAGAGGGTAAAAGTTAAGGCCTCCCCAAATCTCCTCGCATTCCTTTAGTGGGAGTCCTGTTAGAACACATGGTGACAAGAGACGCTGGCTTTACATGCGCACGTTGCCCTCAGGGCTGCAGGTGAGGCCACGGTGCTGCCTCCGCCCCACCTCCTGCCCTCGTCCCCCAGACCTCACAGGGGCCGCTGACTCATTTCTCTGACTTTCTCTCCTTGGTATTGCTGCTCTTCCAGCTTTTAAGAGCTCATAAGAACCTCACCAGAAAATCTTTAACAATGAAAGCAAATCAAATGAAATCAACCACAGAAACACACTGCCTTCATCATTACTTTACATTTTAGGAAGAAATTCTTGAAGACGACTCCCTGACCTGAAGGGATGAATGGAGGAGAAAAGAAAAGAAGACAAGCATTTTTGGCCCACAAAAAATGAAAGGTAACCAGATGGTGGCTAGTTTTCATTGCACCTCTCTGCCCGCCCCAATTTCACATGCCCCTCCCAACTCAACTCATCAGAAATCGACTGAAGGAGACGGCTTTGCAAATTTATTGGAAGCCAAAGAAATCGCTCCAGAAACAGTCTCCCAAACCCAGCGAGAACACTGTAAACTGACCAGTGCCAGGATCTGAATACTAAAACACACAGATTCAAACTCCGACACCCTCCCTGGTGGGTGTACTTACCGTGAAGGTGTTGCCGTGAAATTTGTCAGCATCCAACATATAAAAATGAATGGGACACCAGTTTTCAACATCACAGTCCCTCTGAAACAACTGGTAGTCAATTAGCGTTTGTCGGCAGCAAAAGTCGATTTTCTCCCCTGCACGTGGAGATCAACACACAGAAGAGACTGATGATCCCCGCTGCGAGTGTAGCTAAGTGTGTCTAAGCAAACTGGCTCCATCAGCCTCCTGATGAGCAGGGGAGTGTGTGAGCCGCGGGGCTCTGCAGACTAATGGCCAGGCATTGAGGGCGCTTCCTTACTTTGGGGAGAAAAACGCGGAAGCAGCACTCGCTGTAAATAAATTCTAATTAAAATTTCAGGTGCAGTTACTGCAGCATAACCCACGCCAATAGATGAGGCTCCCTCCGTGCTGTCCAGTCATGTGAGCCAGGCTCATTATTGTACCTGTGTGTTTGGTTTAGCAAGTGAATCATGTCTGTTTTCTGGAAATTACATGAGGGTGGAAAACCTTCCAAACATGTTCATTTATTTGCTGTGGAATTTGTTTAATACTCTTAAGAACATTTACAATGACAACCTTCTTAAATAAGCATCTTTGCCCGAGAGACATTTCCAGGCACATGTGCCAAAACCTAGGACAACCCAGAAGCAAAATCAAATCCGTTTCAGCTGCACAGCACCACAGAATGCGTCCAGTTTGCGAGTCAACGATTTTTTTCTCCACACCCTTTTACACTTCTGCCCAAATTAATCAGCCTCTGCTTCTCTTGTATAGTGAGTATCGTATGACTCATCTTCTCTGCCTGTAAAATGGAAATGGGAGATAGTTCTACCCAATAAAATGTCATAGAACTAACCACCAAAATTATATATATTAAAAAAAAAAAGCCAGGGCTTTATGCTGTCCAGGGATATGAATCATTTATTTAATGTGTCAATTGTTACAAGAATAAACTTTTCTAAATGTAAAACCTCCTCAGAAATCTTCAAGTACTTTTCAAGAAAAATATCACAGAAAATTTCTGAAAAGTATTTAAAGGAAAACCATTTTTAACTGAATCATATTCTAGGCACACTGAATAAATTCTCTTTAGAGAACTCCTACTTTTTTTTTAATAAATGACCTATAAAAATACACCCAGCATTAATCAGTAAATCTTCATTCCTTATTTTTAAAATTCTTAAGGCATGCTATTTTTCTTAAATCAAATGAGGAGGTATTCTCAAGCCAATGGACAACGGAATTACCTAAGAGGACATTATAAACCAGCAAGAGCAACTAGCACTTTGCCAAGCATTCTGCCTGAGAGTCACTCGTACCATCTCATTTTGACCTGACCACTTGGAGGTGAGCTCCATCAGCCCATTTAACACATGAAGAAACTGAGGCTGTAGGTGGTCATGTTTCCAGTACTTGATGGAGCCAGGATCCAAACCCGGATCTTTGTCTATAGAGCCTGCGCCTTTACCAGATCACACTTAACATTTCTCACTCTTCAAATGCACTCAGTCCCCGAGGTAACACACCTTCCTTGCGTTTCTGAGAATTTTAGGAAGTACTGAATTACAAGGACTAAGAAGTCATTTGTGTGGGCTAATTTTTTATTTTCTGATTTTCCTGAATCAGCTCAGGCTGAATTCATACTACTTACGAGGAGAAGTCCTGAGGCAGAGGAGAGAGGGGAAGATAAGCCAGACATAAACAATTTCAAGAGATCCAATTCATCAAGGAAGCAAAGTATTAAATAAACCACTTCAGCTACACGCTTGTCAATAAACCTTGGTGTCTCTGTCTCAGCCTGAAGGAGGGTAAGCCCTCCAACCCATCTGCCTTCCAGCCACTTACCCTGGATGATCTTGGTTCCCTCACCTGTGACACGTGTGTTCTCCAGGGAATCTTTGTAGAGATTAAATGATAAAACTATATGCAAAGGGGATACTTATTTGTTAGACAGTAGGCACTAAACAAATAATAAAATTATTTTATTTCATGAAAATGGGAGGTAGGTCTCCCAATTAAACATTCCTGATAGAATCCCAACAAGGACTTTAATTTATCTGCCAGAAATTGTAAAATAACTTTTCTTTTTTAAAGGCTGTATCCATTCTCCCTACTTTTTACCAATCCTGGCTGTTATCCTGAAAATCTATTCCCAGAACTTGGCATCCATCTCCCATATTTAAATCCTTAAAGTTTGAAATTATGATGAAGCTTGGGCACATAAAGATTCACACCATAATTCACAGAATAAACAAAGACCACAGGAACAGGGCCACTTCCAGACCCCATGTGCTCAGGACAGGCTCCAAACTTCATAAAATCAGATGCATGCTGTTTGAACAGAAAGAAAATTGAATGTGATCAAGGAGGCTGACATAGAGCACTGGCCGGCTCACGAGACGACTCCTTCACCCCTCATCTGACTTAAGTCATCTAACAGTTATCAGTTGAGCTCTAACTAAAAGTAAAACAGGGGTAGGGTTGGAAAGTAACATTTTTCCTACAATATATACATATTGTCAACTAAAAATTGGCACTTGTCATCTGCCTCTGATTTGATTAAGTCATGAGCCGCTGCAGCTGCTGACCTTGAACACCCTCTGAAAGTAGTTCAGGGTGGAGATCAGGAATGGGGCGCTCTGTGCTCTGGGAAAATGGGCAGAAAATCTTTCAGATAGTTAGACATTTTCAGGAAATTTTATGAGCCCAAATTCTTGCATCTCCTCCTATCTAGAAAAGCACTAAAATCATTAACAGAGACACCTGTTCCTCGAATAGCAGCAGCCTCTGACTTAACGTATACTTGACTGCACGTCCGCATTCAATGAAATCTCATATAATGCTGAACTCCCCCTCAAATTCAGAGCAGTTCCTCCGAGCTCTCTGAGATGCTGACACCTGGGCTCTGGTCCTCATTTTGCCCCAGATAAAACTTAACCCACAACTCTCACGTTGTGTGTTTTAACGACAGTACCACAAAAATTAAGCTTACATACTTGAACTCATAGTAAACTTTCAGTATCAAACATTTCTTGACTTAAATTACTTTTTAAAAGTAAATAATTATTCCATTTTTTAAATATAGCATCTTTAAATATAAAGTAACAGATATTTGTGAATCTTAGGAAAATATATTCTGGAAAAATTTTTAGCTAATTAATAAAAAAGCTATTGTGTGGAGTTATAGAAATTCAGAAGTGGAAAAGAATAGTATTGTAACTCAACTTCTTGTTTTAATTGCAGAGATCCCGAGGCCTCAATAGACACATAAATTTGCCTGATTTTATACACTGTCCTTTAACAGAAAGCCTAGAACTAAGATCCTGGTCTTTGAGAAACCAAGACTTGCTCTGCTTGTGCAGGGCTGAATCTGATGAAATTGGGTGGTGAGAAATAACCAGAATGCGGGGGGCTGGGCGAGGCAGTGGAGGAAAGGAGGGTCTCACCTGGTCGTGGGTGAGAAATAGGCTCCCACAGTGCTGGTGTGATGGGCATCCCCCAAGTGCCTGAAAACTACTATTTAGCACACCTGCCACCGAAACGCACACAAGCTGTTTAACTAGAAGGCTGACCAGGAGGCTTTCTCAGTGACACAACAAGCTATTTTCACGTTAACTCTACAACTACAGGAAGAGAAAGAATAGAAAGCTGATATTAATTATTAATAATTTACACCAATAGCCAAGGAATTTCCAGGAGAAATATAAAGACTTGTTGGAAGTTTCATTATGTGAACTTACTGCCAATTCAATTGTCTTAAAAGTTGTTCTATAAATTATATTGTCCTTTGCTGTTAAAAATCACATTTGAAAGAAATAATGTTTCTTAACGGTGTTTCTGGAATTTTCTTCTATTTCCTAACACCAAATCTCAGAGCTTTAAAGAAATGGAGGGTTGGAATTTTGTCCACTCTTCTCTAGGCAATTTGTTGTTCCTTCAAAGAACAAGGGGGGAATCACACAGAAAAGCATTTGAGCATCAGGCTGCTTACATTTCCTCTGGAAGTCTTGGAAAATAACGTGGAAATGAACAGCAGGACAGCAACCTGGCGGGAGGGTCACTGGCTAGAAGGTGAGAACAAATGTGTTCTCCAACGTGCTCTGGTAGCCACTAGTTTAAATGAACCGAGCAATTGTTCAAGCATACACGCACCTCTACGTGAAAATCTCAACCGTTACCAACCGCTCAGTGCAGCCCAAAGCAATGGGCGGACTGCAGAGGCCCCCGGCGGCTCATCGTGGTGTCTTACACCATGTGCAGGATGATCGGTTCCTCCCCGCCCACTCCCTCCCCTCCCCTCGAGGGAGAAGGCTGGTCCTGAGTTGAGCTTACCTCATAGCAAGCTGTCTCTCAGCCCTCTGTCTAAAGCAAGATAAAAGCAGGAAAGCTACCTGGGACTTTACAGAACCATCCCAAAAGGGAACTGAAGCACCTTTCTTCCCTCCTCTCTGCTGCCTGGAATGTGGACCTGATGGTTGACCCTCAGGCAGCCACTTTGGGCCATCAGGTTGATGGGCTGAAGATAACAGGCATCTTGTTCTCTGACCCAGGGGCCATCATGCAAACCAGCCCTGGGCTACCGATTGCTTGACTTCTTTATGTAAGAGGGAAATACAATTTTAGCATGTTTAAGCCACTGCTGTTATCTGGGGAACTAGGTGTTGTGCATTGCCATGGTAAGACCTAATAATAAAGTTCAATATTCACCAAAAACTCTTTACCAAATAGTTAATAAATGATAAAGAGATCTTGATTTTTGTTTTAATGCTATGAAATGTAAATCAAGTTACAGCATATGCCAGTAAAACAAGACACTGTGGAGATAAACAAAACAGAGTTTGTAGAACAGAGACCCAAAGCATCCTCCTCTCCAAGGCACAGAAGGACAGCAGTGACTCTACGTGCCAAGGATGGAGTCACATGGGCTCCCTGTTTTCCTTGTCTTGGGTTATGTTTTGTTTCCAGCCTTGGGAAAAATGGATAAGACTGCTGGTCAAATCATTTCAGGAGCAGCTTCCATCGTGTAGAACCCCAGTCTCTTCCTTTCCTCTGCCTCCTGGAATGTTCTGACACAATATCAGTCCAGCCTTCTAAATTGAGCAAATGGGGCTCAATCAATCTGCTTTTAGACAGAGTTAAAAATAGACATTAAAAAGCATAACTAGGAAATCTTATCTTCCAGAGGTCATTGCACAGATGAAATAGGAGAATATCTGTGAATCACTCTGTAAACACTAAGTACAATACAAACAATATTAGTACTGATTCTATGTTAGATTCATCAATAAAGGAATACAGAACCCTTTCTTACCAGAAGGAAAAGGTGCTTTGTAATTTTCTGTCACTTTAATTCTTCAAAAGTTTCTATAAAATTGATGTCTTTAAAAAAATCAATGCACATTAGGGACTAATTTTAAATCCTTCACATCCCCCGGTTTAACACATATCAAGAATGTTACCATTTCTAGATATTTTATTTAGGAAAGCCTTTGGTATACATGTGGCACAGAGCACGGCAAATTGTCAGTATCACTCAGGATAGGAAAACCATGTTGGATACCCGAACTTGAGGACATGAAGAAGATGCCTGACATGTCCCACTGACCTTTCAAGCTATTCTTTTTCAAACACTTGTTTCTTCTTGGTCCAGAACAGACACGCATTTGTTGATGTGAGACCCTTTAAGTGAAAAGGTCAACCCATCATTGCCACTTTAGAGACTGAAATCTTACCCTCCTCATCCATGTGGACATAGCATCCTTACTGATTCCGAACATGAAAAATGACAATTGATGACATCTCAGGATGCTCCAATGCAGAGGTCCTCTGCTGCAGTGAGGAGGAAAGAGTCGTGTGCTTCAAGATGTACTTACTGTATTTAGCTCACTTGGCAAGACACGGCAACTTGTCTAAGCTAAAGCTTAAAAGTGGCGAATAGAGACAACATCCATGGCAAAGGGCATTCGGAGGCTAATTCCTTGGCCTCACTTCATCGCTTCTCAAGAGCCGTGGGCAATACCTTGAGAAAGGCAGCAACGTGGTACCCAAGTCTTCAAAAAGCTGCACCTCCACTAGTTGACAGTAAAGCAAGTGTCATCTGGCTCAACAGATCTCCCTGTGTCTCTACAGTGTATGGCTACATTTTCTTAATTTTCTCGGTTGGGGGACACTCCATTTTTGAAAATCCCCCTCCCTGCAGTAGAAGTTCTTAGTTTCCCAATCAAAATGCAGGCTTGAAGGGGGGATAACAGAGCTGATAAAACATATATCACTATTTATTCCTTGATATATTATTGGCACATGGACTAAAAATCTTTGGGTCAGTTGGACATCAAGATCATATCTAATTTACACAATTGTCAACTGTCATTTTACTACCAGCTCCTGAAACAGTCACGTGGTCACTAGGTTTTTTTTTTCCTTCCCTTGACACTGGATTTGATGATTTCTAACAAGACACAATAGATTTTTGAAAAGAAATCTGGTTCACCTTTTGTTTTTAAACTAAATTTGTGTACCTGACCCTGACTTCACTCTAACATTCACAAAAAGCTATCCAAGGACACCCACTTTTGACATCATCTCTAGATGTCTCGAATACACTGCTGAGCTGATTCTTCCAGATCATTAAAATATATATGCACATTATGCTGTGGTCCTCTTCAATTTGTGGTGTTTTCAGTAATCATTACCTCTTTGGATACTTTATTACACATTTAGCATTTCTTTATCCAATTCAGTTACATTAGTATATAAGATTTCAAAAGAACTGGTTTCTCAAAATGATGATATTTAACATCTATGGCCTTTTCTTAATCAAGTAATTCTATAAGGCTGTCAAGGACAGCAGTGGAAGTTGTGTGTGGTGATTGCTGCTTCAGAGTCTCCGGTCCTGCCCCATGATCTTGCAGGTGTTTACGCATCCTTGTGAATGTCAACACATCAGTCTATTAGGAGCTGAAATTAAACTACCTGGATGTTAATTTTTCTTTTAAAAACAATAAACTCAATTTCCCCTACTAATTCTTTATTGTTTCTCATACTGAGGCTCACCACTTTTCCTAATATATATGTTTGGTGGGGAGGGGGCACAGCCCTGAAAGCCTGCAGACAGCACCCACTCTATAAGATTAACCAGAGGTGGCCGTGGATGTTGTGTGACTTCAGCCACTGAGCACGAGCACCTGCTGTCCCTCCAACTGTTCTGCCTCCATTGCTGACAGTCCTGAAGGTCACTGCCTCTTGTAAAATTCTACAACATTACAGTTCATATATTTTTAAAAGGTATCAAATTGTGAAAGTCGTCTATTGATTGTGTAAAATGGGGGGTACTTGCCTTTGCTCATTTCAGGCTAAACTAAGTCCAGAAGGACACACACACACACACACACACACACACACACACACACACACTCAGTTCTGAGTGCCCCCAAAGAAAAGTTTGAAAGTCTTCGGGACAGTGGTGGCACTCAAACCTTTGGAATTTTGAGCTCTGTGAAAGTATCACTTATTCAGAAATTAAGCATTATAGTTCTAGACCAACAGAATCAGGGTCCTCCACAAGTTACTTACCAGAGATTTTTTAAAGAAACTATCTTCCCTAAAATCCAATGATAAATCAAATATCCATGGAAAGAATATAGATCAGTAATATCAAGCAACAATTTCTACACTAATGCTGATTAGCCATCAGCCCAAACCAAAGGACATAGAAATAAGACACCTGGAGATAAAGAGATGGAAGAGAGGTATTAAAAAGCAAGAATATAAAAGAAGTAATGGCCATATGGAAACCTGCTCATTTTTTTGAAATAATTACTTGGTTAAAGGAACTCACTCTTGAGGATTGGTAATGCACCAAGAGGAAATCTAGCAGGGAAAAGAAGCAGAAGCAGGTCTCAGTTTTCTCCGAGGCTGATCCTAAATGAAAAAAAATTTCCTTGGCTTCCACAATACACAACCTGCATTGATGTCTAAGCAGAAGAGTGAGGATGAGAGAAAACCGAATATGTGTGGAAGCCACCCTTCACCAACACTGCTGGAAAACAGAATTGTGGTGTTGGGGCACTGCCCGACCGATATATATAACAGCAGGAATAAGCTCTAACTAGGTATCTGAGCGAAAAATGCTTTTAGCTTTAAATCTACTCAAGTAAACATGCAGAGAAATCATGGTAAGTGCTTGAGATTTAGCCTTGCTGTTTAGGTGAGACAAAGGAATTCTTCTACACTTGTTCCATTTTGGAAACATATGTGAGTGGAAGCCAACTTTCACCTAGGTTTTTGAGAACCCAGTTTCTGGTCTCGGGGAATTACGGTACTTACTTATATAAGGTGAGGCACAAGCTCCAGTTGGCTTTTCCATTCCAAAGAGCTTTTACTTGAAACCAGCTTTCAGAATCATGCTGAGAAATCAGAGTTAGTGTTTCTATATGTCACTCCACCTTTTATGCTGTATGAAAGAACTCCACACCACATGCTCAATTTTTAGATAATGTATGAGTTTGGAAGCTGTCCTTCAACTAGCTAATTGGGAACCCACAGTTTCTGGGGTAGGGAAACTACGCTACATACATATCTATGGGGATGCATTAGTACCAAAACGGTTTTTCACTGCAAACCGTGTTTACTTGCAACCGGCTCTGAAAAACACACTGAGAAATCAGAGTAAGTGTTTCTGTATGTCACTTAACCGTCAATGCTGGACGAAAGAACGCCTCTCCACATGATAACTTCTGACATTTGAATGTGTGTTGGAGGTGTCCTTCACCTTACTTGTTGGAAACCCAGAGTTTCTGGTCTAGGGGAACTAAGCTACTTACAAATGTAACCGGAGGCAGTCGCTCCAACGCGGTTTTCCTAAGCAAACCACTTTTACTTTGAAACCAGCGTTAGTAAACACGCTGAGAAATCAGAGAATGTGTTTCTACATGTCACTCTGCCTTTTATGATGGATGAAAGAACGCCACTCCAAATGCTCTATTTTCAAATCTGTATATGTATGGAAGCCTTCTTTCACCTATTTGTTGGGAACCATAGTTTCAGGACTAGGGGAACTACGCTGCTTTCTTATATTTGGGGACGTCCTAGCACCAACCCTCATTTCCACTGCAAACCGCTTTACTTGAAACCGGCTTTGAGAAACATGCTGAGAAATCAGAGATAGTGTTTCAGTATGTCACTTAACCTTCAATGCAGGATGAAAGAACGCCTCTCCACATGCTCACTTATGACAGCTGGATGAGTGTTGGAGACGTCCTTCACTTAAAATGTTGGAAAACAAGATTTTCTGGTCTAGGGGTACTACGCTGCTTACATATCTAAGGGGAGGCACTCGCTCCAATGCAGTTTTCCACACAAACAGCTTTTACTTTTAAATCGGCGTTAGTAAACATGCTGAGAAATCAGAGAATGTGTTTCTACATGTCACTCTGCCTTTTATGCTGGGTGAAATAAGGCCTCTACACATGCTCTATTTTCAAATCTGTATATGTATGGAAGCCGTCCTTCACCTAGCTCATTGGGAACCAACAGTTTCTGGACTAGGGAAACAACGCTGCTTTCATATATATGCGAATGAACTAGCCAACTCTCATTTCCACTGCAAGACGTTTTTACTTGAAACGGATTTCAGAAACATGCTAAGAAATCAGAGTGAGTGTTTCAGTATGTCACTTAACCTTCAATGGTGGAAGAAGGAACGCCTCCCAACATGCTCACTTCTGACATCTAAATGTGAGTTGGAGCCATTCACATAACTTCTTCGAAAACAAGGGTTTCTGGTCTAGGGGAACTACGCTGCTTACATATCTAAGCAGAGGCTCTCGCTCCAAAGCGGTTTTCCACAGCAAACCACTCTTCCTTAGAAACTGGCATTAGGAAACATGCTGAGAATTCAGAGTAAGTATTTCTGTATGTCACTTAACCTTCAATGCTGGATGAAAGAACGCCTTTCCACAAGATCACTTCTGACACTTGAATTTGTGTTGGAGACGTCCTTCTCCTAACATGTTGGAAAACCAGAGCTTCTGGAAAACGGGAACTACCCAATTTACATATCAAAGCGGAGGAACTCGATTCAAAGCAGTTTACCAAAGCAAAGTGATTTTTCTTTCAAACCACCGTTTCACAGTAAACATAAAAGGCAGAGTGAGATGTACAAACACGTTCTCTGATTTCTCAGTATGTTTCTTAAACCCGGTTTCAAGTAAAAGCGGTTTGCAGTGAAAAACTGAGTTCGTGCTAGTACGTCCCCATATATATGAAAGCAGCGAAGTTTACCTTGGACTGAAAATCTGGGTTTCCAACAAGCTAGGTGAAAGGTGGCTTCCACACTCCTATATTCCTGAAAATTGAGCATGTGGAGAGGCGTTCCTTCATCCAGCATAAAAGGCAGAGGGACTTCTAGACACACATTCTCTGATTTCTGACCGTGTTTCTTATGCCGGTTTCAATGTAAAAGCGGTTTGATCTGGAAAACGAAGTTGGAGCGAAAGCCCCCCCTTACATATGTAAGTAGCGTAGTTACCCTATACAAGAAACTCTGGGGTTCCAACAAGTTAGGTGAAGGACGGCTCCAAGAGAAATTCAGATGTCAAAAGTGAGCTTGTGGAGAGGCTTCTTTCATCCAGCCTTGAAGGTTAAGTTACATACAGAAACAAGTACTCTGATTTCTCAGCATGTTTCTCAAAGCCGGTTTCAAGTAAAAGCCGATTGCAGTGAAAAATCGAGTTCATGCTAGTACATCCCCATATATTGGAAAGCAGAGTAGTTTACCTTGGACTGAAACACTGGGTTTCCAAAAACTTAGGTGAAGAACGGCTTTCACACTCGTACAGATCTGATAATTGAGCATGTTGAGAGGCGTTCCTTCATGCAGCATAAAAGGCAGAGGTATTCTAGACACAAATTCTCTGATTTGTAAGCATGTTTCCTAACGCCTTTTTCAATGTAAAAGCGATTTAGTGTGGAAAACCACGTTGGAGCGAGTGTCTCCCCTTAGATATGTAAGTAGCGTAGTTCCCCTGTACCAGAAACTATGGATTTCCAACAAGTTAGCTGAAGGACGGCTCCAACGCAAACTCAGATATCAGAATTGAGCTTGTGGAGAGACGTTCTTTCATCCAGCATTGAAGGTTAAGTGACATACAGAAATAATTACTCTGATTTCTCAGCATGTTTCTCAAAGCCGATTTCAAGTAAAGGCGATTTGCAGTTTAAAATTGAGTTAGTACTATTACATCCCGATATATATGGAAGCAGCTTAGTTTGCCTTGGACTGAAACTCTGGGTTTCCAACAAGCTAGGTGAATTACAGCTTCCAAACTCATAGAGTTATGAAAATTGAGCATGTTGAGAGGAGTTCCTTCATGCAGAATAAAATGCAGAGGTATTACAGACACACATTCTCTAAAATTTCAGCATGTTTCCTAACGCCGTTTTCAATGTAAAAGCGATTTAGTGTGGAAAACCACGTTGGAGTGAGCGCCTGCCCTTAGATACGTAAGTAGCTTAGTTCCCCTACAACAGAACCTCTGGTTTTCAAACAAGTTAAGTGAAGGTCGTCTCCAAAACAAATTCAGATGTCAGAAGTAAGCCTGTGGAGAGGAGTTTTTTCATCCAGCATTGAAGGTTAAGTGATATACAGAAACAGATTCTATGAGTTGTCAGCATGTTTCTCAAAGCCGGTTTCAAATAAAAGAAGTTTGCAGTATAAAACCGAGTCCGTGCTAGAAAGTTCCTATATATATGAAAGAAAAGTAATTTCCATTGGACTGAAACTCTGGGTTATCAACAAGGTAGATGAAGGATGGCTTCAACACTCATTCAGTTCTGAATATTGAGAATGTGGAGAGATATTCATTTGTCTAGCATAAAGGGAATGGTGTGCAGGAGAAACACCTACACTGGATTCTCACTATGCTTCCTAGTGCTGGTTTGAAGTTCATGCAGTTTTCATTGTAAATACGAGTTGTAACTAGTATCTCCACATTTATACAAATGTAGTGAATTAAACCACTCATAAGAAACTGTGTGTTCCCAACAAGAAATTTAATTGAAGACTTTCACACACACTTAACACTCAGAATTGTGCAAGTGGAGAGAAGTTCGTTCATCTATAAAAAGGAAAAGGGTTGAAATAGAAACACTTACCCTGGACTCACAGTATGATTCAGAGTGCCGCTTTGAAGTTCACGCAGTTTTCACTGTAAAACCGAGTTGGAGCTAGTACCTCCCCATATATATGCATGTAGTGTATTTACCCACTGAAAAGAAACTGTTTTCCCAACAAGTAAGGTTTCTGATGCCATGCACAAATATTTATCTGTCAGAATTGAGAATGAGAAGAGAAGTTCGATCATCCAGTATAAATGGAATGGACTGTAGTAGAAAAAATTACTCTGGTTTCTCAGTATCTTATCCTAGATCCGGGTAAAATTTCATGAAGTTTTTCTGTAAAGCTGAGTTGGAGCTAGTAATCCCCATATATATGTATGTAGGGCAGATTCCAACAGAAAAAAAATGTGTTCCTAACAACCTAGAAGATTGAAGACTTCCCACACACTTAACACTCACTATTCAACATATAGAGGTTCGTTCATCTAGCAAAAGGGAGTGGGTTCAGTAGAAAGACTTATAATGGCTTATTATTCTGTTTCCTACTGCCGGTTTGAAGTTCATGAGGCTTTCAGAGCAAAACTGAGTAGGAGCTAGTACATCCCAAAAATATATATATGTAGTGTTGTTTCCAACAGGAAAGAAATTTGTGTTCCCAGGAAGATAGGTGAAAGGCGGCTTTCATGGACAATTATTCCTCAGAAATGAGCTTGAGGAGAGATGTTCGATCATATAGCATAAAGGTAATGATTGCAGTTTGAAACAATTATTCGGTTTTCTCAGTATTTTTCCTACTTTCGGTCTGAAGTTCATGCAGATATCATTGTAAATCAAAATGGCAGATAGTACCTACCCATATAAATGAATGTAGGGATTTCAGGAACTAAAAAGAAACATAAAGTTCCAAAGGAGCTAGGTGAAGTAGGTCTTTCACACACATTTATCTCTCAGAAATGACCATGAGGAGAGACATTCGTTCATCTAGCACAAAGGGAACTGGTTGCAGGAGAAAGTTTTACTCTGGTTTCTCAGTCTGTTTCCTAGTGCATGATTGAAGATCCTGCAGTTTTCACTGTAAAAACGAGTTGGAACTAGCACCTACCCATTTCTATGTATGGTGTGTAGTTTGCAAATTAAAAGAAACTTTGTGTTCCCAACATGCAAGATGAAGGACAACTTTCACACTAAATTATCTCTCAGAACTGAGCATATGGAGAGACGTTCGTTCATCTAGCAAAAGGGAACGGGTTGCAGGAGAAATTATTACTCTGTTTTCCCAGTCTGTTTCTAAGTGACGGTTTGAAGACCATACTGTATAGAATGCAAAACAGGCTTGGAGTTCTTACCAACCCATACTCATGTATGGAGTGTAGTTTTCAACTGAAAAGAAAATTTGTGTTCCCAACAAGCTAGGTGAATGTCGGCTTTCACACACAATTATCTCTCAGAATTGAGCATATGGAGAGACGTTCGTTCATCGAGCAAAAAGGGAAAGATTTGCAGGAGAAATTTTTATTCTACTCTCTGTCTGTTTAATAGTGCCGGTTTGAAGTTCCTGCAGTTTTCCCTGTAAAACAGAGTTGGAGCTACTACATCCCCATATATATGTATGGAGTGTACTTTGGAACTGAAAAGAAACTTTGTGTTCCCAACAAGCAAGGTGAAGGAAGGCTTTCACACACACTTATCTCTGAGAACTGAGCATGTGGAGAGACTTTCCCTCATCTAGCTTAAAGGGAACGGGTTGCAGGGGAAACTTTTAATTTTGTTCTCTGTCTGTTTAATGGTGCCGGTTTGAATTTCCTGCAGTTTTACATTTAAAACCGGGTTGGAGCTATTAACTCCCCTTATATATGTATGGAGTGTAATTTTCAAATGAAAAGAAACTATGTGTTCAAAACAAGCTAGGTGAAGTTCGGCTTCAACACACAATTATCTTCAGAACTGAGCAAGTGGAGAGACTTTCGTTCATCTTGCACAAAGGGAACGTGTTGCAGGAGAAATATTTATTCTGCTTTCTCAGTCTGTTTCCTAGTGCCGGTTTGAAGTTCCTGCAGTTTTCACTGTAAAACCGAGTTGGAGCTAGTACCTCCCCATATATATGTATGGAATGGAGTTTGCAACTGAAAAGAAACTTTGTGTTCCCAACAAGCTAGGTGAAGGACGGCTTTCACACACACTTATCTCTCAGAACTGAGCAAGTGGAGAGACGTTCGTTCATCTAGCACAAGGGAACGGGTTGCAGGAGACACTTTTACTCTGCTTTCTCAGTCTGTTTCCTAGTGCCGGTTGAAGTTCCTGCAGTTTCACTGTAAAACCGAGTTGGAGCTAGTACCTCCCATATATATGTATGGAATGGAGTTTGCAACTGAAAAGAAACTTTGTGTTCCCAACAAGCTAGGTGAAGGACGGCTTTCACACACACTTATCTCTCAGAACTGAGCAAGTGGAGAGACGTTCGTTCATCTAGCACCAAGGGAACGGGTTGCAGGAGACACTTTTACTCTGCTTTCTCAGTCTGTTTCCTAGTGCCGGTTTGAAGTTCCTGCAGTTTTCACTGTAAAACCGAGTTGGAGCTAGTACCTCCCCATATATATGTATGGAATGGAGTTTGCAACTGAAAAGAAACTTTGTGTTCCCAACAAGCTAGGTGAAGGACGGCTTTCACACACACTTATCTCTCAGAACTGAGCAGGTGGAGAGACGTTCGTTCATCTAGCACAAGGGAACGGGTTGCAGGAGACACTTTTACTCTGGCTTTCTCAGTCTGTTTCCTAGTGCCGGTTTGAAGTTCCTGCAGTTTTCACTGTAAAACGAGTTGGAGCTAGTACCTCCCCATATATATGTATGGAGTGGAGTTTGCAACTGAAAAGAAACTTTGTGTTCCCAACAAGCTAGGTGAAGGACGGCTTTCACACACACTTATCTCTCAGAACTGAGCAAGTGGAGAGACGTTCGTTCATCTAGCACAAGGGAACGGGTTGCAGGAGACACTTTTACTCTGGTTTCTCAGTCTGTTTCCTAGTGCCGGTTTGAAGTTCCTGCAGTTTTCACTGTAAAACCGAGTTGGAGCTAGTACCTCCCCATATATATGTATGGAAGTGGAGTTTGCAACTGAAAAGAAACTTTGTGTTCCCAACAAGCTAGGTGAAGGACGGCTTTCACACACACTTATCTCTCAGAACTGAGCAGTGGAGAGACGTTCGTTCATCTAGCACCAAGGGAACGGGTTGCAGGAGAAACTTTTACTCTGGTTTCTCAGTCTGTTTCCTAGTGCCGGTTTGAAGTTCCTGCAGTTTTCACTGTAAAACCGAGTTGGAGCTAGTACCTCCCCATATATATGTATGGAATGGAGTTTGCAACTGAAAAGAAACTTTGTGTTCCCAACAAGCTAGGTGAAGGACGGCTTTCACACACACTTATCTCTCAGAACTGAGCATGTGGAGAGACGTTCGTTCATCTAGCACCAAAGGGAACGGGTTGCAGGAGAAACTTTTTCTCTGGCTTTCTCAGTCTGTTTCCTAGTGCCGGTTTGAAGTTCCTGCAGTTTTCACTGTAAAACCGAGTTGGAGCTAGTACCTCCCCATATATATGTATGGAGTGGAGTTTGCAACTGAAAAGAAACTTTGTGTTCCCAACAAGCTAGGTGAAGGACGGCTTTCACACACACTTATCTCTCAGAACTGAGCAGTGGAGAGACGTTCGTTCATCTAGCACAAAGGGAACGGGTTGCAGGAGAAACTTTTACTCTGGTTTCTCAGTCTGTTTCCTAGTGCCGGTTGAAGTTCCTGCAGTTTTCACTGTAAAACCGAGTTGGAGCTAGTACCTCCCATATATATGTATGGAGTGGAGTTTGCAACTGAAAAGAAACTTTGTGTTCCCAACAAGCTAGGTGAAGGACGGCTTTCACACACACTTATCTCTCAGAACTGAGCATGTGGAGAGACGTTCGTTCATCTAGCACAAAGGGAACGGTTTGCAGGAGAAACTTTTACTCTGGTTTCTCAGTCTGTTTCCTAGTGCCGGTTTGTACTTCCTGCAGTTTTCACTGTAAAAAAGTTTTGAGCTAGTACGTCTCAATATATAGGTATGGAGTGTAGTTTGCAACTGAAAAGTAACTTTGTGTTCCCAACAAGCTAGGTGAAGGACGGCTTTCACACAGACTTATCTCTCAAAACTGAGCATGTGTAGAGACTTTCGTTCATCTAGCACAAAGGGAACGGATTGCAGGAGAAACACTTACACTGATTTCTCAGTCTGTTTCCTAGTGCCGGTTAGAATTTCCTGCAGTTCTACTGTAAAACCGAGTTGGAGCTAATAGATCCCCAAATATATTTATGGAGTTTAGTTTCAAACTGAAAAGAAAATTTGTTTTACCAACAAACTAGGTGAAGGACGGCTTTCAAACACACTTATTTCTCAGAACTGGGCACGTAGAAGGACGTTCGTTGATCTAGCAAAAATGGAACGGGTCGAAGGGGAAACTCTTACTCTGTTTTCACAGCCTATTTCCAAGGGCAGGTTTGAAGTTCCTGCAGTTTTCACTGTAAAAACGAGTTAGAGATAGTACCTCCCCATATATATTTATGAAGTGTAGATTGCAACTGAAAAGAAACTTTGTGTTCCCAACAAGCTATTTGAAGGACGGCTTTCACAAACAATTACCTCTCAGAACTGAGCATGTGGACAGACGTTCGTTCATCTAGCACAAATGGAACGGGTTGCTGGAGAATCTCTTACTCTAGTTTCTCAGTCTGTTTCCTAGTGTCGGTTTAAATTTCCTGCAGTTTTCATTGAAAAATCGAGTTGGATCTAATGCATAACCATATATAAGTATGGAGTGTAGTTTGCAACTGAAAAGAAACTTTATGTTCCCAACAACCGAGGTGAAGGACGGCTTTCACACACACATATCTCTCAGAACTGAGCATGTGGAGAGACATTCTTTAATCTAGTATGAATTGAACGGGTTGCAGGAGAAACTTTTACTCTTGTTTCTCAGTCTGTTTCCTAGTGCCGGTTTGAAGTTCCTGCAGTTATCACTTTAAAACCGAGTTGGAGTTATTACCAACGCACATAAATATATGGAGTGTACTTTGCAAGTGAAAAGAAATTTTGTGTTCCCAACAAGCTAGGTGAAGGAAGACTTTCACACACACTTATCTCTCAGAAGTGAGCATGTGGAGAGACGTTCGTTCATCTAGCACAAAGGAAACGGTTTGCATTTGAAAGTCTTACATTTGTTTCACAGTAATTTTCCTAGTGCCAGGTTGAATTTCCAGCAGTTTTCACTGTAAAACAGATTTGGACCTAGTACCTCCCGATATATATTTATGAATTGTAGATGGCAATTGAAAAGAAACTTTATGTTCCCAACATCTTAGGTGAAGGACGGCTTTCACACACACTTAACACTAAGAACTGAGCATTTGGAGAGACGTTCGTTTATCTAGCACAAAGGGAACGGTTCGCAGGAGAAACACTTATTATGGTTTCTCAGTCTGTTTCCCAGTGCCGGTTTGAAGTTCCTGCAGTTTTCACTGTAAAAGAGAGCTGGATCTAATACATCCCCATATATAAGTATGGAGTGTAGTTTGCAACTTAAAAGAAAATTTGTTTTCCCAACAAGTTAGGTGAAGGATGACTTTCACACACTATTACTCTCAGAACAGGTCATATGGAGAGACATTCGTTCTTCTAGAACAAATAAAACGGATTGCTGGACAAACTTTGTCCCTGGTTTCTCAGTCTGTTTCCTAGTGCCGGTTTGAAGTTCTTCCAATTTTCATTTTAAAATCGAGTTGGAGCTAATACATCCCCATATATATGTATAGAGAGTAGTTTGCAACTGAAAAGAAACTTTGTGTTCCCAACAAGCTAGGTGAAGGACGGCTTTCACACACACTTATCTCTCAGAACTGAGCATGTGGAGAGACGTTCGTTCATCTATTGCGAATTGAACGGGTTGCAGGAGAAACTATTACTCTGGTTTCTCAGTCTGTTTCCTAGTGCCGGTTTGAAGTTCCTGCAGTTTTCACTTTAAAACCGAGTTGGAGTTATTACCAACGCATATAAATATATGGAGTGTACTTTGCAAGTGAAAAGAAATTTTGTGTTCCCAACAAGCTAGGTGAAGGACGACTTTCACACACACTTATCTCTCAGAAGTGAGCATGTGGAGAGACGTTCGTTCATCTAGCACAAAGGAAAGGGTTTGCACGTGAAAGTCTTACATTTGTTTCACAGTAATTTTCCTAGTGCCAGGTTGAATTTCCAGCAGTTTTCACTGTAAAACAGATTTGGACCTAGTACCTCCCCATATATATTTATGAAGTGTAGATGGCAACTGAAAAGAAACTTTATGTTCCCAACAACTTAGGTGAAGGACGGCTTTCACACACACTTAACTCTCAGAACTGAGCATTTGGATAGACGTTCGTTCATCTAGCACAAAGGGAACGGGTCGCAGGAGAAACACTTATTATGGTTTCTCAGTGTTTTTCCTAGTGCCGGTTTGAAGTTCCTGAAGTTTTCTCTGTAAAACCGAGTTGGAGATTGTACCTCCCCATATATATGTAAGGATTTAAGCTTACAAATTAAAAGCAATTTTTGTTCCCAACAAGCTAGTTGAAGAACAGCTTTCACACAAACTTATGTCTCAGAACTGAGCACTTGGAGAGACGTTCGTTTTTTTAGAACAAAGGGAACGGATTGTAGGAGAAACTTTTACTCTGGTATCTCAGTGTGTTTCCTAGTGTCGAAGTTTATTTCCTGCAATTTCACTGTAAAACATTGTTGGAGCTAGTACCTCCCAATATATAGGTATGGAGTGGAGTTTGCAACTGAATGAAACTTTGTGTTCCCAACAAGCTAGGTGAAGGACGGCTTTCACACACACTTATCTCTCAGAACTTAGCATGTGGAGAGACATTCGTTCATCTAGCACAAATGGAACGGTTTGCAGGAGAAATTCTTACTCTGGTTTCTCAGTATGTTTCCTAGTGTCGCTTTGAAGTTCCTGCAGTTTTCTCTGTAAAACCGAGTTGAAGCTTTTACCTCCCCATATATATGTATGGAGTGTACTTGGCAACTGAAAAGAAACTTTGTGTTCACAACAAGATTGGTGAAGCACGGCTTTCACACACACTTATCTCTCAGAAAAGAGCACGGGGATAGATGTCCCTTCATCTAGCCGAAAGGGAACAGGTTGCAGGAGAAACATTTACTCTGGTTTCTCAGTTTGTTTCCTAGGGCCGATTTGTAGTTCCTGCAGTTTGTATTGTAAAACAGTTTTGGAGCTAGTACCTCCGCATATATAGGTATGGAGTGTAGTTTGCAACTGAAAAGAAACTTTGTGTTCCCAACAAGCTAGGTGAAGGACGGCTTTCACATACAATTTTCTGTCAGAACTGAGCATGTTGAGAGACGTTCGTGCATCCAGCGCAAAGGGAACGGTTTCCAGGTGAAACACTTACTCTGGTTTCTCAGTATTTTTCCTAGTGCCAGGTTGAACTTCCAGCAGTTTTCACTGTAAAACCGAGTTGAAGCTAGTACCTCCCCATATATATGTATGGATTGTAGTTTGCATCTGAAAAGAATCTATGTGTTCCCAACAAGCTAGGTGAATGATGGCTTTAACACATATATCTCTCTGAACTGAGCATGTGGAGACGTTCGTTCATCTAGCACAAAAAGAACGGGTTGCAGATGAAACACTTAATCTGGTTTCTCAGTCTTTTTTCTAGTGCCAGGTAGAACTTCCAGCAGTTTTCACTGTAAAACCGAGTTGGAGCTAGTACCTCCCCATATATATGTATGGAATGTAGTTTGCAACTGAGAAGAAACTTTATGTTCCCAAAAGCTAGGTGAAGGACGGCTTTCACACAAAATTATCTCTCAGAACTGAGCCTGTGGAGAGACTTTCGTTCATCTAGTACAAATTGAACTGGTTGCAGGAGAAAATTTACTCTGGTTTCTCAGTCTGTTTCCTAGTGCCAGATTGAAGTTCCTGCCGTTTTCACTTTAAAACCGAGTTGGAGTTATTACCAACGCATATAAATATATGGAGTGTAGTTTGCAAGTGAAAAGAAATTTTGTGTTCCCAACAAGCTAGGTGAAGGACGGCTTTCACAAAAACTTATCTCTCAGAATTGAGCATGTGGAGAGACGTTCGTTCATCTAGCACAAAAGAAACGGATTTCAGGAGAAACTATTACACTGGATTCTCCGTCTGATTCCTAGTGCCGGTTTGAAGTTCCTGCAGTTTTCAATGTAAAATCGAGTTGGCGCTAATACATCCCCAAATATATATATGGAGTGTAGATTGCAACTGAAAAGAAAATTTGTTTTCCCAACAAGCTAGGTGAAGGATGGCTTTCACACACACTTACTGTCTGAACTGAGCATATGGAGAGAGGTTGGTTCTTCTAGCACAAATGGAACGGGTTGCAGGTGAAACACTTACTGTGGTTTCTCATTCTGTTTCCTAGTGTTGCTTTGAATTTCCTGCAGTTTTCTCTGTAAAAGAGATTTGGAGCTAATACCATCCCATATATATGTATGGAGTGTTGTTTGCATCTGAAAAGAAACTTTGTGTTCCCAACAAGCTAGGTGAAAGACGGCTTTCACACACACTTATCTCTCAGAACTGAGCCTGTGGAGAGACGTTCGTTCATCTAGCACAAAGGGAACGTGTCGCAGGGGAAACACTTATTATGCTTTCTCAGTGTGTTTCCTAGTGCCGGTTTGAAGTTCCTGAGTTTTCTCTGTAAAACCGAGTTGGAGATAGTACCTCCCCATATATATGTAAGGATTGTAGCTTACAAAGGTAAAGTAACATTTTGTTCCCAACAAGCTAGGTGAAGAACGGCTTTCACACACACTTATGTCTCAGAACTGAGCACTTGGAGAGACGTTCGTTCATTTAGAACAAAGGGAACGGGTTGCAGGAGAAACTTTTACTCTGGTATCTCAGTATGTTTCCTAGTGTCGAATTGTATTTCCTGCAGTTTCACTGTAAAACATTGTTGGATCTAGTACCTCCCATTATATAGGTATGGAGTGGAGTTTGCAACTGAATGAAACTTTGTGTTCCCTACAAGCTAGGTGAAGGACGGCTTCACACACACTTATATCGCAAAATTGAGCACGTGGAGAGACATGTGTTCATCTAGAACCAAGGGAAATGGTTGCAGGAGAAACTTTTTCTCTGGTTTCTCAGTTTGTTTCCTAGGGCCGATTTGTAGTTCCTGCAGTTTTCACTGTAAAATATGTAGTAGCTAGTACGTCCCAATATATAGGTATGGAGTGTAGTTTGCAACTGAAAAGAAACTTTGTGTTCCCAACAAGCTAGGTGAAGGACGGCTTTCACACACACTTATCTCTCAGACCTTAGCATGTGGAGAGACATTCGTTCATCTAGCACAAATGGAACGGTTGGCAGGAGAAATTCTATCTCTGGTTTCTCAGTAGGTTTCCTAGTGCTGGTGTGAAGTTCCTGCAGTTTTCAATGTAAAACAGAGTTGGATCTAATACATCCCCATATATATGTATGGAATGTAGTTTGCAACTGAGAAGAATCTTTATGTTCCCAACAAGCTAGGTGAAGGACGGCTTTCACACAAAATTATCTCTCAGAACTGAGCATGTGGAGAGACTTTCGTTCATCTAGTACAAATTGAACGGGTTGCAGGTGATACTTTTACTCTGGTTTCTCAGTCTGTTTCCTAGTGCCGGTTTGAAGTTCCTGCAGTTTTCACTTTAAAACAGAGTTGGAGTTATTACCAACGCATATAAATATATGGAGTGTAGTTTGCAAGTGAAAAGAAATTTTGTGTTCCCAACAAGCTAGGTGAAGGACGACTTTCACACACACTTATCTCTGAGAAGTGAGCATGTGGAGAGACGTTCGTTCATCTAGCACAAAGGGAAAAGTTTGCAGGAGAAACTTTACTCTGGTTTCTCAGTCTGATTCCTAGTACCGATTTGTAGTTCCTGCAGTTTTCACTGTCAACCAGTGTTGGAGCTAGTACCTCCCCATATATAGGTATGGAATGTAGTTTGCAACTGAAAAGAAACTTTGTGTTCCCAACAAGCTATTTGAAGGACGGCTTTCACACATCCTTATCTCTCAGAATTGAGCATGTGGAGAGACGTTCGTTCATCTAGCACAAAGGAAACGGTTTGCAGGTTAAAGTCTTACATTATTTCAAAGTAATTTTCCTAGAGCCAGGTTGAATTTCCAGCAGTTTTCACTGTAAAGCCGATTTGGAGCTAGTACGTCCCCATATATATTTATGAAGTGTAGATGGCAACTGAAAAGAAACTTTATGTTCCCAACATCTTAGGTGAAGGACGGCTTTCACACACACTTAACACTAAGAACTGAGCATTTGGAGAGACGTTCGTTTATCTAGCACAAAGGGAACGGTTCGCAGGAGAAACACTTATTATGGTTTCTCAGTCTGTTTCCCAGTGCCGGTTTGAAGTTCCTGCAGTTTTCACTGTAAAAGAGAGCTGGATCTAATACATCCCCATATATAAGTATGGAGTGTAGCTTGCAACTTAAAAGAAAATTTGTTTTCCCAACAAGTTAGGTGAAGGATGACTTTCACACACTATTACTCTCAGAACAGGTCATATGGAGAGACATTCGTTCTTCTAGAACAAATAAAACGGATTGCTGGACAAACTTTGTCCCTGGTTTCTCAGTCTGTTTCCTAGTGCCGGTTTGAAGTTCTTCCAATTTTCATTTTAAAATCGAGTTGGAGCTAATACATCCCCATATATATGTATAGAGAGTAGTTTGCAACTGAAAAGAAACTTTGTGTTCCCAACAAGCTAGGTGAAGGACGGCTTTCACACACACTTATCTCTCAGAACTGAGCATGTGGAGAGACGTTCGTTCATCTATTGCGAATTGAACGGGTTGCAGGAGAAACTATTACTCTGGTTTCTCAGTCTGTTTCCTAGTGCCGGTTTGAAGTTCCTGCAGTTTTCACTTTAAAACCGAGTTGGAGTTATTACCAACGCATATAAATATATGGAGTGTACTTTGCAAGTGAAAAGAAATTTTGTGTTCCCAACAAGCTAGGTGAAGGACGACTTTCACACACACTTATCTCTCAGAAGTGAGCATGTGGAGAGACGTTCGTTCATCTAGCACAAAGGAAAGGGTTTGCACGTGAAAGTCTTACATTTGTTTCACAGTAATTTTCCTAGTGCCAGGTTGAATTTCCAGCAGTTTTCACTGTAAAACAGATTTGGACCTAGTACCTCCCCATATATATTTATGAAGTGTAGATGGCAACTGAAAAGAAACTTTATGTTCCCAACAACTTAGGTGAAGGACGGCTTTCACACACACTTAACTCTCAGAACTGAGCATTTGGATAGACGTTCGTTCATCTAGCACAAAGGGAACGGGTCGCAGGAGAAACACTTATTATGGTTTCTCAGTGTTTTTCCTAGTGCCGGTTTGAAGTTCCTGAAGTTTTCTCTGTAAAACCGAGTTGGAGATTGTACCTCCCCATATATATGTAAGGATTTAAGCTTACAAATTAAAAGCAATTTTTGTTCCCAACAAGCTAGTTGAAGAACAGCTTTCACACAAACTTATGTCTCAGAACTGAGCACTTGGAGAGACGTTCGTTTTTTTAGAACAAAGGGAACGGATTGTAGGAGAAACTTTTACTCTGGTATCTCAGTGTGTTTCCTAGTGTCGAAGTTTATTTCCTGCAATTTCACTGTAAAACATTGTTGGAGCTAGTACCTCCCAATATATAGGTATGGAGTGGAGTTTGCAACTGAATGAAACTTTGTGTTCCCAACAAGCTAGGTGAAGGACGGCTTTCACACACACTTATCTCTCAGAACTTAGCATGTGGAGAGACATTCGTTCATCTAGCACAAATGGAACGGTTTGCAGGAGAAATTCTTACTCTGGTTTCTCAGTATGTTTCCTAGTGTCGCTTTGAAGTTCCTGCAGTTTTCTCTGTAAAACCGAGTTGAAGCTTTTACCTCCCCATATATATGTATGGAGTGTACTTGGCAACTGAAAAGAAACTTTGTGTTCACAACAAGATTGGTGAAGCACGGCTTTCACACACACTTATCTCTCAGAAAAGAGCACGGGGATAGATGTCCCTTCATCTAGCCGAAAGGGAACAGGTTGCAGGAGAAACATTTACTCTGGTTTCTCAGTTTGTTTCCTAGGGCCGATTTGTAGTTCCTGCAGTTTGTATTGTAAAACAGTTTTGGAGCTAGTACCTCCGCATATATAGGTATGGAGTGTAGTTTGCAACTGAAAAGAAACTTTGTGTTCCCAACAAGCTAGGTGAAGGACGGCTTTCACATACAATTTTCTGTCAGAACTGAGCATGTTGAGAGACGTTCGTGCATCCAGCGCAAAGGGAACGGTTTCCAGGTGAAACACTTACTCTGGTTTCTCAGTATTTTTCCTAGTGCCAGGTTGAACTTCCAGCAGTTTTCACTGTAAAACCGAGTTGAAGCTAGTACCTCCCCATATATATGTATGGATTGTAGTTTGCATCTGAAAAGAATCTATGTGTTCCCAACAAGCTAGGTGAATGATGGCTTTAACACATATATCTCTCTGAACTGAGCATGTGGAGACGTTCGTTCATCTAGCACAAAAAGAACGGGTTGCAGATGAAACACTTAATCTGGTTTCTCAGTCTTTTTTCTAGTGCCAGGTAGAACTTCCAGCAGTTTTCACTGTAAAACCGAGTTGGAGCTAGTACCTCCCCATATATATGTATGGAATGTAGTTTGCAACTGAGAAGAAACTTTATGTTCCCAAAAGCTAGGTGAAGGACGGCTTTCACACAAAATTATCTCTCAGAACTGAGCCTGTGGAGAGACTTTCGTTCATCTAGTACAAATTGAACTGGTTGCAGGAGAAAATTTACTCTGGTTTCTCAGTCTGTTTCCTAGTGCCAGATTGAAGTTCCTGCCGTTTTCACTTTAAAACCGAGTTGGAGTTATTACCAACGCATATAAATATATGGAGTGTAGTTTGCAAGTGAAAAGAAATTTTGTGTTCCCAACAAGCTAGGTGAAGGACGGCTTTCACAAAAACTTATCTCTCAGAATTGAGCATGTGGAGAGACGTTCGTTCATCTAGCACAAAAGAAACGGATTTCAGGAGAAACTATTACACTGGATTCTCCGTCTGATTCCTAGTGCCGGTTTGAAGTTCCTGCAGTTTTCAATGTAAAATCGAGTTGGCGCTAATACATCCCCAAATATATATATGGAGTGTAGATTGCAACTGAAAAGAAAATTTGTTTTCCCAACAAGCTAGGTGAAGGATGGCTTTCACACACACTTACTGTCTGAACTGAGCATATGGAGAGAGGTTGGTTCTTCTAGCACAAATGGAACGGGTTGCAGGTGAAACACTTACTGTGGTTTCTCATTCTGTTTCCTAGTGTTGCTTTGAATTTCCTGCAGTTTTCTCTGTAAAAGAGATTTGGAGCTAATACCATCCCATATATATGTATGGAGTGTTGTTTGCATCTGAAAAGAAACTTTGTGTTCCCAACAAGCTAGGTGAAAGACGGCTTTCACACACACTTATCTCTCAGAACTGAGCCTGTGGAGAGACGTTCGTTCATCTAGCACAAAGGGAACGTGTCGCAGGGGAAACACTTATTATGCTTTCTCAGTGTGTTTCCTAGTGCCGGTTTGAAGTTCCTGAGTTTTCTCTGTAAAACCGAGTTGGAGATAGTACCTCCCCATATATATGTAAGGATTGTAGCTTACAAAGGTAAAGTAACATTTTGTTCCCAACAAGCTAGGTGAAGAACGGCTTTCACACACACTTATGTCTCAGAACTGAGCACTTGGAGAGACGTTCGTTCATTTAGAACAAAGGGAACGGGTTGCAGGAGAAACTTTTACTCTGGTATCTCAGTATGTTTCCTAGTGTCGAATTGTATTTCCTGCAGTTTCACTGTAAAACATTGTTGGATCTAGTACCTCCCATTATATAGGTATGGAGTGGAGTTTGCAACTGAATGAAACTTTGTGTTCCCTACAAGCTAGGTGAAGGACGGCTTCACACACACTTATATCGCAAAATTGAGCACGTGGAGAGACATGTGTTCATCTAGAACCAAGGGAAAAGGTTGCAGGAGAAACTTTTTCTCTGGTTTCTCAGTTTGTTTCCTAGGGCCGATTTGTAGTTCCTGCAGTTTTCACTGTAAAATATGTAGTAGCTAGTACGTCCCAATATATAGGTATGGAGTGTAGTTTGCAACTGAAAAGAAACTTTGTGTTCCCAACAAGCTAGGTGAAGGACGGCTTTCACACACACTTATCTCTCAGACCTTAGCATGTGGAGAGACATTCGTTCATCTAGCACAAATGGAACGGTTGGCAGGAGAAATTCTATCTCTGGTTTCTCAGTAGGTTTCCTAGTGCTGGTGTGAAGTTCCTGCAGTTTTCAATGTAAAACAGAGTTGGATCTAATACATCCCCATATATATGTATGGAATGTAGTTTGCAACTGAGAAGAATCTTTATGTTCCCAACAAGCTAGGTGAAGGACGGCTTTCACACAAAATTATCTCTCAGAACTGAGCATGTGGAGAGACTTTCGTTCATCTAGTACAAATTGAACGGGTTGCAGGTGATACTTTTACTCTGGTTTCTCAGTCTGTTTCCTAGTGCCGGTTTGAAGTTCCTGCAGTTTTCACTTTAAAACAGAGTTGGAGTTATTACCAACGCATATAAATATATGGAGTGTAGTTTGCAAGTGAAAAGAAATTTTGTGTTCCCAACAAGCTAGGTGAAGGACGACTTTCACACACACTTATCTCTGAGAAGTGAGCATGTGGAGAGACGTTCGTTCATCTAGCACAAAGGGAAAAGTTTGCAGGAGAAACTTTACTCTGGTTTCTCAGTCTGATTCCTAGTACCGATTTGTAGTTCCTGCAGTTTTCACTGTCAACCAGTGTTGGAGCTAGTACCTCCCCATATATAGGTATGGAATGTAGTTTGCAACTGAAAAGAAACTTTGTGTTCCCAACAAGCTATTTGAAGGACGGCTTTCACACATCCTTATCTCTCAGAATTGAGCATGTGGAGAGACGTTCGTTCATCTAGCACAAAGGAAACGGTTTGCAGGTTAAAGTCTTACATTATTTCAAAGTAATTTTCCTAGAGCCAGGTTGAATTTCCAGCAGTTTTCACTGTAAAGCCGATTTGGAGCTAGTACGTCCCCATATATATTTATGAAGTGTAGATGGCAACTGAAAAGAAACTTTATGTTCCCAACATCTTAGGTGAAGGACGGCTTTCACACACACTTAACACTAAGAACTGAGCATTTGGAGAGACGTTCGTTTATCTAGCACAAAGGGAACGGTTCGCAGGAGAAACACTTATTATGGTTTCTCAGTCTGTTTCCCAGTGCCGGTTTGAAGTTCCTGCAGTTTTCACTGTAAAAGAGAGCTGGATCTAATACATCCCCATATATAAGTATGGAGTGTAGCTTGCAACTTAAAAGAAAATTTGTTTTCCCAACAAGTTAGGTGAAGGATGACTTTCACACACTATTACTCTCAGAACAGGTCATATGGAGAGACATTCGTTCTTCTAGAACAAATAAAACGGATTGCTGGACAAACTTTGTCCCTGGTTTCTCAGTCTGTTTCCTAGTGCCGGTTTGAAGTTCTTCCAATTTTCATTTTAAAATCGAGTTGGAGCTAATACATCCCCATATATATGTATAGAGAGTAGTTTGCAACTGAAAAGAAACTTTGTGTTCCCAACAAGCTAGGTGAAGGACGGCTTTCACACACACTTATCTCTCAGAACTGAGCATGTGGAGAGACGTTCGTTCATCTATTGCGAATTGAACGGGTTGCAGGAGAAACTATTACTCTGGTTTCTCAGTCTGTTTCCTAGTGCCGGTTTGAAGTTCCTGCAGTTTTCACTTTAAAACCGAGTTGGAGTTATTACCAACGCATATAAATATATGGAGTGTACTTTGCAAGTGAAAAGAAATTTTGTGTTCCCAACAAGCTAGGTGAAGGACGACTTTCACACACACTTATCTCTCAGAAGTGAGCATGTGGAGAGACGTTCGTTCATCTAGCACAAAGGAAAGGGTTTGCACGTGAAAGTCTTACATTTGTTTCACAGTAATTTTCCTAGTGCCAGGTTGAATTTCCAGCAGTTTTCACTGTAAAACAGATTTGGACCTAGTACCTCCCCATATATATTTATGAAGTGTAGATGGCAACTGAAAAGAAACTTTATGTTCCCAACAACTTAGGTGAAGGACGGCTTTCACACACACTTAACTCTCAGAACTGAGCATTTGGATAGACGTTCGTTCATCTAGCACAAAGGGAACGGGTCGCAGGAGAAACACTTATTATGGTTTCTCAGTGTTTTTCCTAGTGCCGGTTTGAAGTTCCTGAAGTTTTCTCTGTAAAACCGAGTTGGAGATTGTACCTCCCCATATATATGTAAGGATTTAAGCTTACAAATTAAAAGCAATTTTTGTTCCCAACAAGCTAGTTGAAGAACAGCTTTCACACAAACTTATGTCTCAGAACTGAGCACTTGGAGAGACGTTCGTTTTTTTAGAACAAAGGGAACGGATTGTAGGAGAAACTTTTACTCTGGTATCTCAGTGTGTTTCCTAGTGTCGAAGTTTATTTCCTGCAATTTCACTGTAAAACATTGTTGGAGCTAGTACCTCCCAATATATAGGTATGGAGTGGAGTTTGCAACTGAATGAAACTTTGTGTTCCCAACAAGCTAGGTGAAGGACGGCTTTCACACACACTTATCTCTCAGAACTTAGCATGTGGAGAGACATTCGTTCATCTAGCACAAATGGAACGGTTTGCAGGAGAAATTCTTACTCTGGTTTCTCAGTATGTTTCCTAGTGTCGCTTTGAAGTTCCTGCAGTTTTCTCTGTAAAACCGAGTTGAAGCTTTTACCTCCCCATATATATGTATGGAGTGTACTTGGCAACTGAAAAGAAACTTTGTGTTCACAACAAGATTGGTGAAGCACGGCTTTCACACACACTTATCTCTCAGAAAAGAGCACGGGGATAGATGTCCCTTCATCTAGCCGAAAGGGAACAGGTTGCAGGAGAAACATTTACTCTGGTTTCTCAGTTTGTTTCCTAGGGCCGATTTGTAGTTCCTGCAGTTTGTATTGTAAAACAGTTTTGGAGCTAGTACCTCCGCATATATAGGTATGGAGTGTAGTTTGCAACTGAAAAGAAACTTTGTGTTCCCAACAAGCTAGGTGAAGGACGGCTTTCACATACAATTTTCTGTCAGAACTGAGCATGTTGAGAGACGTTCGTGCATCCAGCGCAAAGGGAACGGTTTCCAGGTGAAACACTTACTCTGGTTTCTCAGTATTTTTCCTAGTGCCAGGTTGAACTTCCAGCAGTTTTCACTGTAAAACCGAGTTGAAGCTAGTACCTCCCCATATATATGTATGGATTGTAGTTTGCATCTGAAAAGAATCTATGTGTTCCCAACAAGCTAGGTGAATGATGGCTTTAACACATATATCTCTCTGAACTGAGCATGTGGAGACGTTCGTTCATCTAGCACAAAAAGAACGGGTTGCAGATGAAACACTTAATCTGGTTTCTCAGTCTTTTTTCTAGTGCCAGGTAGAACTTCCAGCAGTTTTCACTGTAAAACCGAGTTGGAGCTAGTACCTCCCCATATATATGTATGGAATGTAGTTTGCAACTGAGAAGAAACTTTATGTTCCCAAAAGCTAGGTGAAGGACGGCTTTCACACAAAATTATCTCTCAGAACTGAGCCTGTGGAGAGACTTTCGTTCATCTAGTACAAATTGAACTGGTTGCAGGAGAAAATTTACTCTGGTTTCTCAGTCTGTTTCCTAGTGCCAGATTGAAGTTCCTGCCGTTTTCACTTTAAAACCGAGTTGGAGTTATTACCAACGCATATAAATATATGGAGTGTAGTTTGCAAGTGAAAAGAAATTTTGTGTTCCCAACAAGCTAGGTGAAGGACGGCTTTCACAAAAACTTATCTCTCAGAATTGAGCATGTGGAGAGACGTTCGTTCATCTAGCACAAAAGAAACGGATTTCAGGAGAAACTATTACACTGGATTCTCCGTCTGATTCCTAGTGCCGGTTTGAAGTTCCTGCAGTTTTCAATGTAAAATCGAGTTGGCGCTAATACATCCCCAAATATATATATGGAGTGTAGATTGCAACTGAAAAGAAAATTTGTTTTCCCAACAAGCTAGGTGAAGGATGGCTTTCACACACACTTACTGTCTGAACTGAGCATATGGAGAGAGGTTGGTTCTTCTAGCACAAATGGAACGGGTTGCAGGTGAAACACTTACTGTGGTTTCTCATTCTGTTTCCTAGTGTTGCTTTGAATTTCCTGCAGTTTTCTCTGTAAAAAAGATTTGGAGCTAATACCATCCCATATATATGTATGGAGTGTTGTTTGCATCTGAAAAGAAACTTTGTGTTCCCAACAAGCTAGGTGAAAGACGGCTTTCACACACACTTATCTCTCAGAACTGAGCCTGTGGAGAGACGTTCGTTCATCTAGCACAAAGGGAACGGGTCGCAGGGGAAACACTTATTATGCTTTCTCAGTGTGTTTCCTAGTGCCGGTTTGAAGTTCCTGAAGTTTTCTCTGTAAAACCGAGTTGGAGATAGTACCTCCCCATATATATGTAAGGATTGTAGCTTACAAAGGTAAAGTAACATTTTGTTCCCAACAAGCTAGGTGAAGAACGGCTTTCACACACACTTATGTCTCAGAACTGAGCACTTGGAGAGACGTTCGTTCATTTAGAACAAAGGGAACGGGTTGCAGGAGAAACTTTTACTCTGGTATCTCAGTATGTTTCCTAGTGTCGAATTGTATTTCCTGCAGTTTCACTGTAAAACATTGTTGGATCTAGTACCTCCCATTATATAGGTATGGAGTGGAGTTTGCAACTGAATGAAACTTTGTGTTCCCTACAAGCTAGGTGAAGGACGGCTTCACACACACTTATATCGCAAAATTGAGCACGTGGAGAGACATGTGTTCATCTAGAACCAAGGGAAATGGTTGCAGGAGAAACTTTTTCTCTGGTTTCACAGTTTGTTTCCTAGGGCCGATTTGTAGTTCCTGCAGTTTTCACTGTAAAATATGTAGTAGCTAGTACGTCCCAATATATAGGTATGGAGTGTAGTTTGCAACTGAAAAGAAACTTTGTGTTCCCAACAAGCTAGGTGAAGGACGGCTTTCACACACGCTTATCTCTCAGACCTTAGCATGTGGAGAGACATTCGTTCATCTAGCACAAATGGAACGGTTGGCAGGAGAAATTCTATCTCTGGTTTCTCAGTAGGTTTCCTAGTGCTGGTGTGAAGTTCCTGCAGTTTTCAATGTAAAACAGAGTTGGATCTAATACATCCCCATATATATGTATGGAATGTAGTTTGCAACTGAGAAGAATCTTTATGTTCCCAACAAGCTAGGTGAAGGACGGCTTTCACACAAAATTATCTCTCAGAACTGAGCATGTGGAGAGACTTTCGTTCATCTAGTACAAATTGAACGGGTTGCAGGTGATACTTTTACTCTGGTTTCTCAGTCTGTTTCCTAGTGCCGGTTTGAAGTTCCTGCAGTTTTCACTTTAAAACAGAGTTGGAGTTATTACCAACGCATATAAATATATGGAGTGTAGTTTGCAAGTGAAAAGAAATTTTGTGTTCCCAACAAGCTAGGTGAAGGACGACTTTCACACACACTTATCTCTGAGAAGTGAGCATGTGGAGAGACGTTCGTTCATCTAGCACAAAGGGAAAAGTTTGCAGGAGAAACTTTACTCTGGTTTCTCAGTCTGATTCCTAGTACCCGATTTGTAGTTCCTGCAGTTTTCACTGTCAACCAGTGTTGGAGCTAGTACCTCCCCATATATAGGTATGGAATGTAGTTTGCAACTGAAAAGAAACTTTGTGTTCCCAACAAGCTATTTGAAGGACGGCTTTCACACATCCTTATCTCTCAGAATTGAGCATGTGGAGAGACGTTCGTTCATCTAGCACAAAGGAAACGGTTTGCAGGTTAAAGTCTTACATTATTTCAAAGTAATTTTCCTAGAGCCAGGTTGAATTTCCAGCAGTTTTCACTGTAAAGCCGATTTGGAGCTAGTACGTCCCCATATATATTTATGAAGTGTAGATGGCAACTGAAAAGAAACTTTATGTTCCCAACATCTTAGGTGAAGGACGGCTTTCACACACACTTAACACTAAGAACTGAGCATTTGGAGAGACGTTCGTTTATCTAGCACAAAGGGAACTGTTCGCAGGAGAAACACTTATTATGGTTTCTCAGTCTGTTTCCCAGTGCCGGTTTGAAGTTCCTGCAGTTTTCACTGTAAAAGAGAGCTGGATCTAATACATCCCCATATATAAGTATGGAGTGTAGCTTGCAACTTAAAAGAAAATTTGTTTTCCCAACAAGTTAGGTGAAGGATGACTTTCACACACTATTACTCTCAGAACAGGTCATATGGAGAGACATTCGTTCTTCTAGAACAAATAAAACGGATTGCTGGACAAACTTTGTCCCTGGTTTCTCAGTCTGTTTCCTAGTGCCGGTTTGAAGTTCTTCCAATTTTCATTTTAAAATCGAGTTGGAGCTAATACATCCCCATATATATGTATAGAGAGTAGTTTGCAACTGAAAAGAAACTTTGTGTTCCCAACAAGCTAGGTGAAGGACGGCTTTCACACACACTTATCTCTCAGAACTGAGCATGTGGAGAGACGTTCGTTCATCTATTGCGAATTGAACGGGTTGCAGGAGAAACTATTACTCTGGTTTCTCAGTCTGTTTCCTAGTGCCGGTTTGAAGTTCCTGCAGTTTTCACTTTAAAACCGAGTTGGAGTTATTACCAACGCATATAAATATATGGAGTGTACTTTGCAAGTGAAAAGAAATTTTGTGTTCCCAACAAGCTAGGTGAAGGACGACTTTCACACACACTTATCTCTCAGAAGTGAGCATGTGGAGAGACGTTCGTTCATCTAGCACAAAGGAAAGGGTTTGCACGTGAAAGTCTTACATTTGTTTCACAGTAATTTTCCTAGTGCCAGGTTGAATTTCCAGCAGTTTTCACTGTAAAACAGATTTGGACCTAGTACCTCCCCATATATATTTATGAAGTGTAGATGGCAACTGAAAAGAAACTTTATGTTCCCAACAACTTAGGTGAAGGACGGCTTTCACACACACTTATATCTCAGAACTGAGCACGTGGAGAGACATTCGTTCATCTAGCACAAAGGGAAAATTTTGCAGGACAAATTTTTACTCTGGTTTCTCAGTCTATTTCCTAGTACCGATTTGTACTTCCAGCAGTTTTCACTGTAAAAAAGTTTTTGAGCTAGTACGTCCCAATATATAGGTATGGAGTGTAGTTTCCAACTGAAAAGAAACTTTGTGTTCCCAACAAGCTCGGTGAAGGAGGGCTTTCACACACACTTATCTCTCAGAACTGAGAATGTGGAGAGACGTTCGTTCATCTAGCACAAAGGGAACGGATTGCAGGAGAAACTCTTACACTGTTTTCTCAGTCTGTTTTCTAGTGCCGGTTAGAATTTCCAGCAGTTCTCACTGTAAAACCGAGTTGGAGCTAATAGATCCCCAAATATATATATGGAATTTAGTTTGAAACTGAAAAGAAAATTTGTTTTACCAATAAACTAGGTGAAGGAGGGCTTTCAAACACACTTATCTCTCAGAATTGGGCACATAGAGGGACGTTCGTTGATCTAGCAAAAATGGAACGGGTTGAAGGGGAAACTCTTACTATGGTTTCACAGCCTATTTCCAAGGGCCGGCTTGAAGTTCCTGCAGTTTTCACTGTAAAACCGTGTTGGAGCTAGTATCGCCCCATATATATTTATGAAGGGTAGATTGCAACTGAAAAGAAAATTTGTGTTCCCAACAAGGTATTTGAAGGACGGCTTTCACACACAATTACCTCTCAGAACTGAGCATGTGGACAGACGTTCGTTCATCTAGCACAAATGGAACGGGTTGCTGGGGAAACTCTTACTCTGGTTTCTCAGTCTGTTTCCTAGTGTCGGTTTAAATTTCCTGCAGTTTTCATTGAAAAATCGAGTTGGATCTAATACATACCCATATATAATTATGGAGTGTTCTTTGCAACTGAAAAGAAACTTTATGTTCCCAACAACCGAGGTGAAGAACGGCTTTCACACACACTTATCTCTCAGAACTCAGCATGTGGAGAGACGTTCGATCATCTAGCACAAAGGGAACGTATTGCAGGAGAAACTCATACACTGTATTCTCAGTCTGTTTCCTAGTGCCGGTATGAAGTTCCTGCAGTTTTCAACGTAAAACCGTGTTGGAGCTAATACATCCCCAAATACATATATGGAGCGTGGTTTGCAACTGAAAAGAAACTTTGTGTTCCCAACAAGCTAGGTGAAGAACGGCTTTCACGCACAATTTTCTCTCAGAACTGAGCATGTGGAGAAGCGTTCGTTCATCTAGCACAAAAGGAACAGGATGCAGGGGAAATTTTTACTCTGGTTTCTCAGTCTGTTTCCTAGTGCCGGTTTGAAGTTCCTGCAGTTTTCACTGTAAAAGAGAGCTGGATCTAATATATCCCAATATATAAGTATGGAGTGTAGTTTGCAACTTAAATGAAAATTTGTTTTCCCAACAAGTTAGGTGAAGGATGACTTTCACACACTATTACTTTCAGAACAGGTCATATGGAGAGACGTTCGTTCTTCTAGCACAAATAAAACGGATTGCAGGACAAACTTTGTCTCTGGTTTGTCAGTTTGTTTCCTAGTGCCGGTTTGAAGTTCTTGCAATTTTCATTTTAAAATCGAGTTGGAGCTAATACATCCCCATATATATGTATGGAGTGTAGTTTGCACCTGAAAAGAAAGTTTGTGTTCCCAACAAGCTAGTTGAAGTATGGCTTTCACACACAATTATCTCTCAGAAATGAGCGTCTGGAGAGACGTTCGTTAATCTAGCACAAAGGGAACGGTTTGCAGGTGAAACTCTTACTCTGGTTTCTCTGTATTTTTCCTCCTGCCAGGTTGAAGTTCCAGCACTTTTCACTGTAAAACCGAGTTGGAACTAGTACCTCCCCGTATATATGTATGGAGTGTAGTTTGCAACTTGAAATAAACTTTGTGTTCCCAAAAAGCTAGGTGAAAGGCGGCTTTCACACACAAATATCTCTCAGAACTGCACATGTGGAGAGGCGTTCGTTCATCTATCACAAAGGGAACGGGTTGCAGTAGAAACTTTTACACTGGTTTCTCAGTCTGTTTCCTAGTGCCGGTTTGAAGTTCCTGCAGTTTTCACTGTAAAAGAGAGCTGGATCTAATACATCCCCATATATAAGTATGGAGTGTAGTTTGCAACTTAAAGGAAAATTTGTTTTCCCAACAAGTTAGGTGAAGGATGACTTTCACACACTATTACCCTCAGAACAGATCATATGGAGAGACGTTCGTTCTTCTAGCACAAATAAAACGGATTGCAGGAGAAACTTTGTCCCTGGTTTCTCAGTCTGTTTCCTAGTGCAGGTTTGAAGTTCTTGCAATTTTCATGTTAAAATCGAGTTGGAGCTAATACATCCCCATATATATGTATGGAGTGTAGTTTGGAACTGAAAAGAACCTTTTTGTTCCCAACAAGCTATGTGAAGGACGGCTTTCACACACACTTATATCTCAGAAATGAGCATGTGGAGAGACGTTCGTTCATCTAGCACAAAGGGAACGGTTTGCAGGGTAAACATTTACTCTGGTTTCTCAGACTGTTTCCTATTGCCGGTTTGAAGTTCCTGCAGTTATCATTTTAAAACCGAGTTGGAGTTAGTACCAACCCATTTGTATTTATGGACTGTAGTTTGCAACTGAAAAGAAATTTTGTGTTCCCAACAAGGTAGGTGAAGGACGGCTTTCACACACACTTATATCTCAGAACTGAGCACGTGGAGAGACATTCGTTCATCTAGCACAAAGGGAAAAGTTTGCAGGAGAAATTTTTACTCTGGTTTCTCAGTCTATTTCCTAGTACCGATTTGTACTTCCTGCAGTTTTCACTGTAAAAAAGTTTTTGAGATAGTACATCCCAATATATAGGTATGGAGTGTAGTTTGCAACTGAAAAGAAACTTTGTGTTCCCAACAAGCTAGGTGAAGGACGGCATTCACACAGACTTATCTCTCAAAACTGAGCATGTGGAGAGACTTTCGTTCATCTAGCACAAAGGGAACGGATTGCAGGAGAAACTCTTACACTGTTTTCTCAGTCTGTTTCCCAGTGCCGGTTAGAATTTCCTGCAGTTCTCACTGTAAAACCGAGTTGGAGCTAATAGATCCCCAAATATATATATGGAGTTTAGATTGAAACTGAAAAGAAAATTTGACTTACCAACAAACTAGGTGAAGGACGGCTTTCAAACACACTTACCTCTCAGAACTGGGCACGTAGAGGGACGTTCGTTGATCTAGCAAAAATGGAACGGGTTGAAGGGGAAACTCTTACTCTGGTTTCACAGCCTATTTCCAAGGGCCGGCTTGAAGTTCCTGCAGTTTTCACTGTAAAACCGGGTTGGAGCTAGTACCTCCCCATATATATTTATGAAGTGTAGATTGCAACTGAAAATAAATTATGTGTTCCCAACAAGCTATTTGAAGGACGGCTTTCACACACACTTATCTCTCAGAACTGAGAATGTGGAGAGACGATCGTTCATCTAGCACAAAATGAACAGGATGCAGGAGAAATTTTTACTCTGGTTTCTCAGTCTTTTTCCTATTGCCGATTTGTAATACCTGCAGATTTCACTGTAAAACAGTGTTGGAGCTTGTACCTCCCCATATATATGTATGGAGTTTAGTTTGCAACTGAAAAGAATCATTGTTTTCCCAACAAGTAAGGTGAAAGACTGCTTTCACACACAATTATTCTCAGAAATGACCATATGGAGAGACGTTCGTTATTCTAGCACAAAGGGAACGGGTTGCAGGAGAAACTTTTACTCTTGTTTCTCAGTCTGTTTCCTTTTGCCGGTTTGAATTTCTTGCAATTTTAACTTTAAAATCCAGTTGGAGCTAATACATCCCCATATATATGTATGGAGTGTATTTTGCAACTGAAAAATACTTGTTGTTCCCAACAAGCTAGGTGAAGGACGGCTTTCACACACACTTATATCTCAGAACTGTGCATGTGAAGAGACGTTCGTTCATCTAGCAGAAAACGAACGGTTTGCAAGAGAAACTTTACTCTGGTTTCTCAGCCTGTTTCCTATTGCCTGTTTGAAGTTCCTGCAGTTTTCAATTTAAAACCGAGTTGGAGCTAGTACCTCCCCGTATATATGTATGGAGTGTAGTTTGCAACTGAAAAGAAACTTTGTGTTCCCAACAAGCTCGGTGAAGGAGGCTTTCACACACACTTATCTCTCAGAACTGAGAATGTGGAGAGACGTTCGTTCATCTAGCTCAAAGGGAACGGTTTGCTGGGAAAATCTTACTCTGGTTTCTCAGTCTGTTTCCTAGTGCCGGTTTGAAGTTCCTGCAGTTTTCACTTTGAAACCGATTTGGAGTTAGTACCTACCCATATAAATATATTGAGTGTAGTTTGCAAGTGAAAAGAAATTTTGTGTTCCCAACCAGCTAGGTGAAAGACGGCTTTCACACACACTTATCTCTCAGAACTTAGCACGTGGAGAGACGTTCATTCATCTACCACAAAGGGAACAGTTTGCAGGAGAAACTATCCCTCTGGTTTCTCAGTCTGTTTCCTAGTGCCGATTTGTAGTTCCTGCAGTTTTCACTGTAAAACAGTGTTGAAGCTAGTACCTTCCCACATATAGGTATGGAGAGTAGTTTGCAACTGGAAAGAAACTTTGTGTTCCCAACAAGCTAGGCGAAGGACGGCTTTCACACATTCTTATCTCTCAGAATTGAGCATGTGGAGAGACGTTCGTTCATCTAGCAAAAAAGGAAGAGTTTGTAGGTGAATTTTTACTCTTGTTTCAGAGTAATTTACCTAGTGCCTGGTTGAAGTTCCAGCAGTTTTCCCTGTAAAACCGAGTTGGATCTAGTACCTCCCCATATACATTTATGGATTGTAGTTTGCATCTGAAGAGAAACTTTGTGTTCCCAACAAGCTATTTGAAGGACGGCTTTCACACACATTTATCTCTCAGAAATGAACATGTGGAGAGACGTTCGTTCAACTAGTACAAATTGAACGGTTTGAAGGAGAAATTTTACTCTGGTTTCTCAGTCTGTTTCCAAATGCCGGTTTGAAGTTCCAGCAGTTTTCACTTTAAAACCGAGTTGTATCTAGTACCACCCCATATATATTTATGGAATGTAGTTTGCAACTGAAAAGAAACTTTGTGTTCCCAACAAGCTAGGTGAAGAATGGCTTTCACACACACTTATCTCTCAGAACTGAGCATCGGGAGAGACGTTCGTTCATCTATCACAAATTGAACTGATTGAAGGAGAAACTCTTACACTGTTTTCTCGGTCTCTTTCCTAGTGCCGGTTTGAAGTTCCTGCAGTTTTCAATGTAAAACCGAGTTGGAGCTAATACATCCACAAATATATATATGGAGTGTAGATTGCGACTGAAAAGAAAATTTGTTTTACCAACAAGCTAGTTGAAGGATGGTTTTCACACACTCTTACTCTTAGAACTGAGCATATGGAGATACGTTCGTTCTTCTAGCACAAAGGGAACGGGTTGAAGGAGAAACTTTTACTCAGGTATCTCCGTCTGTTTCCTAGTGTCGATTTGTAGTACTTGCAGTTTCACTGTAAAACATTGTTGGATCTAGTATTCCCCAATATATAGGTATGGAGTGTAGTTTGCAACTGAAAAGAAATTTTGTGTTCCCAACAAGCTAGGTGAAGGACGGCTTTCACACACACTTATCTCTCAGAAATGAGCAAGTGGAGAGACGTTCGTTCATCTAGCACAAATGGAAAAGTTTGGAGGAGAAAATTTTACCCTGGTTTCTTAGTCTGTTTCCTAGTGCCGGTTTCAAGTTCCTGCAGTTTTCACTGTAAAAGAGAGTTGGATATAATAAATCCCTATATATAAGTATGGAGTGTAGTTTGCAACTGAAAAGAATCTTTGTTTTCCCAACAAGTAAGTTTAAAGACTACTTTCACACACAATTACTCTCAGAAATGACCATATGGAGAGACGTTCGTTATTCTAGCACAAAGGGAACGGGTTGCAGGAGAAACTTTTACTCTTGTTTCTCAGACTGTTTCCTTTTGCCGGTTTGAATTTCTTGCAATTTTCACTTTAAAATCCAGTTAGAGCTAATACATCCCCATATATATGTATGGAGTGTAGTTTGCAACTGAAAAGAAACTTTGTGTTCCCAACAAGCTCGGTGAAGGAGGGCTTTCACACACACTTATCTCTCAGAACTGAGAATGTGGAGAGACGTTCGTTCATCTAGCACAAAGGGAAAGGTTTGCTGGCAAACTCTTACTCTGGTTTCTCAGTCTGTTTCCTAGTGCCGGTTTGAATTTCCTGCAGTTTTCATTGTAAAAGCGAGTTGGATCTAATACATACCCATATATAAGTATGGAGTGTAGTTTGCAACTGAAAAGAAACTTTATATTCCCAACAAGCTAGGTGAAGGACGGCTCCACACACTTATATCCCAGAAATAAGCATGTGGAGATACGTTCGTTCATCTATCACAAAGGGAACGGATTGAAGGAGAAACTCATACACTGTTTTCTCAGTCTGTTTCCAAGTGTCGCTTTGAAATTCCTGCAGTTTTCTCTGTAAAACAGATTTGGAGCTAGTAGTTCCCCATATATTTGTATGGAGTGTAGTTTGCAACTGAAAAGAAACTTTGTGTTCCCAACAAGCTAGGTGAAGTGCGGCTTTCACACATAGTTATCTCTCAGTCCTGAACATGTGGAGAGACGTTCGTTCATCTAGTACAAATTGAACGGGTTGCAGTAGAAACTTTTACTCTGGTTTCTCAGTCTGTTTCCTAGTGCCGGTTTGAAGTTCCTGCAGTTTTCACTTTGAAATAGATTTGGGGTTAGTACCTACCCATATAAATATATGGAGTGTAGTTTGCAAGTGAAAAGAAATTTTGTGTTCCCAACCAGCTAGGTGAAAGACGGTTTTCACACACACTTATCTCTCAGAAATTATCACGTGGAGAGACGTTCGTTCACCTAGGACAAAGGGAACGGTTTACAGGATAAACTTTTACTCTGGGTTCTGAGACTGTTTCCTAGTGCCGGTTTGAAGTTCCAGCAGTTTTCACTGTAAAATCGAGTTGGAGCTAGTACTACCTCATATAAATATATGGAGTGTATTTTGCAACTGAAAAGAAACTTTGTGTTCCAAACAAGCTAGGTGAAGGACGGCATTCACACACACTTATATCTCACAACTGATAATGTGGAGAGACTTTCGTTCATCTAGCACAAAGGGAATGGTTTGCGGGGGAAATTTTACTAAGCTTTCTCAGTCTGTTTCCTAGTGCCGTATTGAAGTTCCTGCAGTTTTCACTGTAAAACCGATTTGAGCTAGTACCTCCCCATGTATATGTATGGATTGCAGTTTGCAACTGAAAAGAAACTTTGTATTCCCAACAAGCTAGGTGAAGGACGGCTTTCACACACAGTTATCTCACAGATCTGAGCATGTGGAGAGACGTTCTTTCATCTAGCACAAAGGAAGCGGGTTGCAGGAAAAAGTATTGTCTGGTTTCTCAATCTGTTTTCTAGTGCTGGGTTGATGTTCCTGCAGATTTCACAGTAAAACCCAGTTGGAGCTAGTACCACCCCATATATATGTATGGAGTGTAATTTGCAAGTGATATAAACTTTGCGTTCTCAACAAGCTAGTTGAAGGATGGCTTTCACACACAATTATCTCTCAGAACTGAGCATGTGGAGAGACGTTCTTTCATGAAGCACAAAGGAAACGGGTTGCAGGGGAAACTATTACTCTGGTTTCTCAGTCTTTTTCCTCAAGCCGGTTTGAAGTTCCTGCAGTTTTCACTGTAAAACCGAGTTGGAGCTAGTACCTCCCCATATATATGTATGGATTGTAGTTTGCAACTGAAAAGAAACTTTGTGTTCCCAACAAGCTAGGTGAAGTGCGGCTTTCACACATAGTTATCTCTCAGTCCTGAACATGTGGAGAGACGTTCGTTCATCTAGTACAAATTGAACGGGTTGCAGTAGAAACTTTTACTCTGGTTTCTCAGTCTGTTTCCTAGTGCCGGTTTGAAGTTCCTGCAGTTTTCACTTTGAAATAGATTTGGGGTTAGTACCTACCCATATAAATATATGGAGTGTAGTTTGCAAGTGAAAAGAAATTTTGTGTTCCCAACCAGCTAGGTGAAAGACGGTTTTCACACACACTTATCTCTCAGAAATTATCACGTGGAGAGACGTTCGTTCACCTAGGACAAAGGGAACGGTTTACAGGATAAACTTTTACTCTGGGTTCTGAGACTGTTTCCTAGTGCCGGTTTGAAGTTCCAGCAGTTTTCACTGTAAAATCGAGTTGGAGCTAGTACTACCTCATATAAATATATGGAGTGTATTTTGCAACTGAAAAGAAACTTTGTGTTCCAAACAAGCTAGGTGAAGGACGGCATTCACACACACTTATATCTCACAACTGATATTGTGGAGAGACTTTCGTTCATCTAGCACAAAGGGAATGGTTTGCGGGGGAAATTTTACTAAGCTTTCTCAGTCTGTTTCCTAGTGCCGTATTGAAGTTCCTGCAGTTTTCACTGTAAAACCGATTTGAGCTAGTACCTCCCCATGTATATGTATGGATTGCAGTTTGCAACTGAAAAGAAACTTTGTATTCCCAACAAGCTAGGTGAAGGACGGCTTTCACACACAGTTATCTCACAGATCTGAGCATGTGGAGAGACGTTCTTTCATCTAGCACAAAGGAAGCGGGTTGCAGGAAAAAGTATTGTCTGGTTTCTCAATCTGTTTTCTAGTGCTGGGTTGATGTTCCTGCAGATTTCACAGTAAAACCCAGTTGGAGCTAGTACCACCCCATATATATGTATGGAGTGTAATTTGCAAGTGATATAAACTTTGCGTTCTCAACAAGCTAGTTGAAGGATGGCTTTCACACACAATTATCTCTCAGAACTGAGCATGTGGAGAGACGTTCTTTCATGAAGCACAAAGGAAACGGGTTGCAGGGGAAACTATTACTCTGGTTTCTCAGTCTTTTTCCTCAAGCCGGTTTGAAGTTCCTGCAGTTTTCACTGTAAAACCGAGTTGGAGCTAGTACCTCCCCATATATATGTATGGATTGTAGTTTGCAACTGAAAAGAAACTTTGTTTTCCCAAGAAGCTAAATGAAGAACGGCTTTCACACAAACTTATCTCTCAGAACTGAGCATGTGGAGAGACGTTCGTTCATCCATCACAATGGGAACGGGTAGCAGGGGAAACTGTTACTCTGGGTTTTCAGTCTGATTCCTAGAGCCATTTTGAAATTCCTGCAATTTTCACTGTAAATCCGAGTTGGAGCTAGTAGTTCCGCATATATATGTATGGAATGTATTTTGCAACTGAAGAGAAAATTTGTGTTCCCAACAAGCTAGGTGAATTGCGGCTTTCACTCACACTTATCTCTCAGAACTCAGCATGTGGAGAGACGTTCGTTCACCTAGGACAAAGGGAACGGTTTACAGGGGAAACTTTTACTCTGGGTTCTGAGAATGTTTCCTAGTGCCGGTTTCAAGTTCCTGCATTTTTCACTGTAAAACCGAATTGGAGCTATACATCCCCATATATATTTATGGAGTGTAGTTTGCAACTGAAAAGAAACTTTGTGTTCAAAACAAGCTAGGTGAAGTACGGCTTTCACACACAGTTTTCTCTCAGAAATGAACATGTGGAGAGACGTTCGTTCATCTAGTACAAATTGAACGGTTTGCAGGAGAAATTTTACTCTGTTTTCTCAGTCTGTTTCCCAGTGCCGTTTTGAAGTTCCTGCATTTTTCACTGCAAAACCGAGTTGGAGCTAATAAATCCCCAAATATATATATGGAATGTAGTTTGGAACTGAAAAAAAATATGTGTTCCCAACAATCTAGGTGAAGAATTGCTTTCACACACATTTAACTTTCAGAACTGAGCAGGTGGAGAGACGTTCGTTCACCTAGCCCAAAGGGAACGGGGTGCAGGAGAAACTCTTACAATGTTTTCTCAGTCAGTTTCCTAGTGCCGGTTTGAAGTTCCTGTAGTTTTTACTGTAAAACCGATTTGGAGCTAGTACCTCCCCATATATATTTATGGAGAGTAGTTTGAAACTGAAAATAAATTTTGTGTTCCCAACAAGCTAGGTGAAGGACGGCTTTCACACACACTTATAACTCAGAACGGAGCATGTGGAGAGACGTTCGTTCATATAGTAGAAATTGAACGGGTTGCATGAAAAACTTTTTCTCTGGTTTCTCATTCTGCTTCCTAGTGCCGGTTTGAATTTCCTGCAGTATTCACTGTAAAACCGAGTTGGAGCAAATACATCCCCATATATATATATGGGGTGTAGTTTGCAACTGAAAAGAAACTTTGTTTTACCAACAAGCTAGGTGAAGGACGGCTTTCCCACACTGTTACCCTCAGTACTGATCATATCGAGAGACGTTCGTTCATCTTGCAGAAATTGAACGGGTTACTGGAGAAACACTTACTCTGGTTTCTCAGTGTGTTTCCTAGTGCCGGTTTGAAGTTCCTGCAGTTTTCACCGTTAAAGAAATTTTGATCTAATACATCCCCATATATAAGTATGGAGTGTAGTTAGCTACTGAAAAGAAACTTAATGTTCCCAACAAGCTAGGTGAAGGACGGCTTTCACACATACTTATCTCTCAGAACTGTGCACGTGGAGAGACTTTCGTTCATCTAGCACAAAGGGAACGGGTTGCAGGTGAAACTCTTACTCTGATTTGTCAGTCTGATTCCTAGTGCCGGTTTGAAGTTCCTGCAGTTTTCACTGTAAAAATGAGTTGGAGCTAATACATCCCCAAATATATATATGGAGTGTAGTTTGCAACTGAAAAGAATATTTGTGTTCCCAACAAGATAGGTGAAGAATGGCTTTCAAACACATTTATCTCTCAGAAATGAGCATGTGGAGAGACGTTCGTTCATCTAACACAAAGGGAACGAGTTGCAGGAGAAACTAATAAAATGGTTTCTCAGTCTGTTTCCTAGTGCCGGTTTGAAGTTCCTGCAGTTTTCACTGTAAAACCGAGTTGGAGCTAGTACATCCCCATATATATTTATGGAGTGTAGTTTGCAACTGAAAAGAAAATTTGTGTTCCCAAAAAGCTAGTTGAAGGACGGCTTTCACACACACTTATCTCTCACAACTGAGCATGTGGAGAGACGTTCGTTCATCCAGCAAAATGGGAACTGTTTGCAGGTGAAATTTTACTAAGCTTTCTCAGTCTGTTTCCTAGTGCCCTATTGAAATTCCTGCAGTTTTCACTGTAAAAACAATTTGAGCTAGTACCTCCCCATATATATTTATGGAGTGTAGTTTGAAAATGAAAAGAATCTTTGTGTTCCGAACAAGCTAGTTGAAGGACGGCTTTCACACATAATTATCTCTCAGAACTGAGCATGTGGAGAGACGTTCGTTCATCTAGCACAATCGGAAGAGGTAGCAGGAGAAACTGTTACTCTGGTTTTTCAGTCTGTTTCCTAGAGCCGGTTTGAATTTCCTGCAGTTTTCTCTGTAAAACTGAGTTGAAGATTATACCTCCCCATATATGTATGCAGTGTAGTATGAAACTGAAAGAAACTTTGTGTTCCCAACAAGCTAGGTGAAGGACGGCTTTCACACAAACTTATGTGTTAGAACTGAGCATTTGGAGAGACCTTCGTTCACCTAGGACAAAGGGAACGGATTACAGGAGAAACTTTTACTCTGGGTTCTGAGAATGTTTCCTAGTGCCGGTTTCAAGTTCCTGCATTTTTCACTGTAAAACCGAGTTTGAGCTAGTACATCCCCATATACATTTAAGGAGTGTAGTTTGCAACAGAAAATAAACTTTGTGTTACCAAGAAGCTAGTTGAAGGAAGGCTTTCACACACACATATCTCTCAGAACTGAGCATGTGGAGAGACTTTCATTCATCTACCACAAAGGGAACGGAATGCAGGGGAAACTATTCTCTGGTTTATTAATCTGTTTCCTAGTGCCGGTTTGAAGTTCATGCAGTTTTCACTGTAAAACCGAGTTGGAGCTAGTACCTCCCCATATATAATTAAGGAGTGTAGTTTGCTACTGAAAAGAATCTTTGCATTCTCAACAAGCTAGGTGAAGGATGGCTTTCACACACACTTATCCCTCAGAACTGAGCATGTGGAGAGGCGTTTGTTCATCTAGCACAATGGGACCGGATAGCATGATAAAATTTTACTCTGGTTTATCAGTCTGTTTCCTAGAGCCGGTTTGAAGTTCCTGCAGTTTTCACTGTAAAACCGAGTTGGAGCTTGTACCTCCCCATATATATGTTTGGAGTGTAGTTTGCAAGTAAAAAGAAACTTTCTGTTCCCAACAAGCTAGGTGAAGTACGACTTTCACACACACTTATATCTCAGATCTTAGCATGTGGGGAAACGTTCATTCACCTAGCTAAAAGGGAACGTTTTGCAGGAGAAACTTTTACTCTGGGTTCTGAGTCTGTTTCCTAGTGCCGATCTGAATTTCCAGCAGTTTTCACTGTAAAACCGAGATGGAGCTTGTACCTCCCCATATATATATATGGAGTGTTGTTTGCAAATGAAAAGAAATTTATGTTCCCAACAAGCTTGGTGAAGGACGGCTTACACACACACTTATCACTCAGAACTGAGCATGTGGAGAGACGTTCGTTCATCCAGCACAATGGGATCTGTTTGCAGGTGAAATTTTACTAAGCTTTCTCAGTCTGTTTCCTAGTGCCCTATTGAAATTCCTGCAGTTTTCACTGTAAAAACAATTTGAGCTAGTACCTCCCCATATATATTTATGGAGTGTAGTTTGAAACTGAAAAGAATCTTTGTGTTCCCAACAAGCTAGGTGAAGGACGGCTTTCACACATACTTATCTCTCAGAACTTAGCATGTGGAGAGACGTTCGTTCACCTAGCACAAATGGAACGATTTTGAGGAGAAACTTTTACTCTGGGTTCTGAGTCTGTTTCCTAGTGCAGGTTTGAATTCCCTGCAGTTTTCACTTAAAACACAGTTGGAGCTAGTAGCACCCATATATAAGTATGGAGTGTAGTTTGCAACTGAAAAGAAACTTTGCGTTCTCATCAAGCTATTTGAAGGATGGCTTTCACACACACTTATCTCTCAGATCTGAGCATGTGGAGAGACGTTCGTTCATCTAGCACAAAGGGAACGATTTGAAGGGGAAATTTTACTAAGATTTATCAGTCTGTTTCCTAGTGCCGTATTGAAGTTCCTGAAGTTTTCCCTGTAAAACCGATATGAACTTTTACCTCCCAATATATATGTATGGAGTGTAGTTTGCAACTGAAAAGAAACTTTGTGTTCCCCACAAGCTAGGTGAAGGACGGCATACACACACACATATCTCTCAGAACTGAGCATGTGGAGAGACTTTCATTCATCTAGCACAAAGGAGAGGGTTGCAGGAGAAAGTATTTTCTGGTTTCTCAATCTGTTTTCTAGTGACGGTTTGAAGTTCCTGCAGTTTTCACTGTAAAACCGTGTTGCAGCTAGTACATCCCTATATATATGTATGGTGTGTAGTTTGGAAAAGAAAAGAAACTTTGCGTTCTCAACAAGCTAGTTGAAGGATGGCTTTCACACACAATTATCTCTCATAACGGAGCATGTGTACAGACGTTCGTTCATGTAGCACAAAGGGAAAGGGTTGCAGGGGAAACTTGTAATCTTGTTTCTCAGTCAGTTTCCTAGTGCCGCTTTGAAGTTACTGCAGTTTTCACTGTAAAACCGAGTTGGAGCTAGTACTTCCCCATATATATTTATGGAGTGTAGTTTGCAACTGAACAGAAACTTTGTGTTCCCAACAAGCTAGGTGAAGAGCGGCTTTCACACACACTTACCACTCAGAACTGAGCATGTGGAGAGATGTTCTTTCACCTAGGGCAAAGGGAACGGTTTACAGGAGAAATTTTACTCTGGGTTCTGAGATTGTTTACTAGTGCAGGTTTGAAATTCCTGCAGTTTTCACTGTAAAACCGAGTTGGAGCTAGTAATTCCCCATATAAAAGTATGGAGTGTATTTTGCAACTTAAAAGAAACTTTGTTTTCACAACAAGCTAGGTGAAGGGCGGCATTCACACACAATTATATCTCACAATTGAGTTGTGGAGAGACGTTCGTTCATCTAGCACAAAGGGAGTGGGTTGCAGGAAAAATTATTGTCTGGTTTCTCAATCTGTTTTCTAGTGCCGTTTTGATGTTCCTGCAGTTTTCACTGTAAAACCGAGTTGGAGCTAGTACTTCCCCATATATATGTATGGAGTGGAGTTTGCAACTGAAAAGAAACTTTGCGTTCTCAACAAGCTAGGTGAAGGATGGCTTTCACACACAATTATCTCTCAGAATTGAGCATGTGGAGAAACGTTCGTTCATGTAGCACAAATGGAACGGGTTGCAGGGGAAACTATTACTCTGGTTTCTCAGTCATTTTCCTCGTGCCGGTATGAAGTTCCTGCAGTTTTCTCTGTAAAACCCAGTTGGAGCTAGTACCTCCCCATATATATGTATGGAGTGTAGTTTGCAACTGAAAAGAAACTTTGTTTTCCCAAGAAGCTAGGTGAAGAACAGCTTTCACACACACTTATCTCTCAGAACTGAGCATGTGGAGAGACGTTCGTTCACCTAGGACAAAGGGAACGGTTTAAAGGAGAAACTTTTACTCTGGGTTCTGAGAATGTTTCCTAGTGCCGGTTTCAAGTTCCTGCATTTTTCACTGTAAAACCGAATTTGAGCTAGTACATCCCCATATACATTTATGGAGTGTAGTTTGCAACTGAAAAGAAACTTTGTGTTCCCAACAAGCTAGGTGAAGTACGGCTTTCACACACATTTATCTCTCAGATCTGAGCATCTGGAGAGACGATCATTCATCTAGCAGAAAGGGAACTGGTTGCAGGGGAAACTTTTACTCTGGTTTCTCAGTGTGTTTCCTAGTGTCCGTGGGAAGTTCCTGCAGTTTTCTCTGTAAAACCGTGTTGGAGCTAGTACCTACCCATATATATTTATGGAGTGTAGTTTGCAACTGAGAAGTATCTTTGTGTTCCCAACAAGCTAGGTGAAGGACGGCTTTCACACACACTTATCTCTCAGAATTGAGCACGTGGAGAGACGTTCGTTCACCTAGCACAAAGTGAACGGGTTGCAAGAGAAACTGTTTCTCTCGGTAATGTGTCTGTTTCCTAGTGCCGGTTTGAAGTTCCTGCAGTTTTCACTGTAAAACCCAGTTGGAGCTAGTACCTCCCCATATATAATTAAGGAGTGTAGTTTGCAACTGAAAAGAATCTTTGCATTCTCAACAAGCTAGGTGAAGGATGGCTTTCACACACACTTATCTCTCAGAACTGAGCATGTGGAGAGACGTTTGTTCATCTAGCACAATGGGACCGGATAGCATGATAAAATTTTACTCTGGTTTCTCAGTCTGTTTCCTAGAGCCGGTTTGAAGTTCCTGCAGTTTTCACTGTAGAACCGATTTGGAGCTAGTACATCCCCATATATATGTATGGAGTGTAGTTTGCTACTGAAAAGAAAATTTTTTTTTCAACAAGCTAGGTGAAGGACGGCTTTCACACACACTTATCTCTCAGAAATGAGCATGTGGAGATACGTTCGTTCATCTAGCACAAAGGAACGGGTTGCAAGAGAAATTTCTAGTCTGGTTTCTCAGTCTCTTTCCTAGTGCCAAATTGATGTTTTTGCAGTTTTCACTGCAAACCCGAGTTGGAGCTATTACCTCCCCATATATATGTATGGAGTGTAGATTACAACTGAAAAGAATATTTGTATTCCTAACATGCAAGGTGAAGTTCGGCTTCACACACAGTTATCTCTAGATCAGAGCATGTGGAGAGACGTTCATTCATCTAGCACAAAGTTAAATGGTGCAGGAGAAACATTTACTCTGGATTCTCAGTCTGTTTCTTAGTACCGGTTTGATGATCCTACAGTTTTCACTTTAAAACCGATTTGGGGCTAGTACATCCCCGCATATTTGTATGAAGTGTAGTTTGCAAGTGAAAGGAAGTTTTGTGTTCCCAACAAGCTATGTGAAGGACGGCTTTCACACACACTTATCTCTCAGAACTGAGCATGTGGAGAGACGTTCGTTCATCTAGCACAAAGGGAACGGATTGCAGGAGAAACTCTTACACTGTTTTCTCAGTCTGTTTTCTAGTGCCGGTTAGAATTTCCAGCAGTTCTCACTGTAAAACCGAGTTGGAGCTAATAGATCCCCAAATATATATATGGAATTTAGTTTGAACTGAAAAAAATTTGTTTTTTCCAATAAAACTAGGTGAGGAGGGCTTTCAAACACACTTATCTCTCAGAATGGGCACATAGAGGGACGTTCGTTATCTAGCACAAAAGGGAAACGGGTTGAAGGGGAAACTCTTACTATGGTTTCACAGCCTATTTCCAAGGGCCGGCTTGAAGTTCCTGCAGTTTTCACTGTAAAACCGGGTTGGAGCTAGTATCGCCCCATATATATTTATGAAGGGTAGATTGCAACTGAAAAGAAAATTTGTGTTCCCAACAAGGTATTTGAAGGACGGCTTTCACACACAATTACCTCTCAGAACTGAGCATGTGGACAGACGTTCTTTCATCTAGCACAAATGGAACGGGTTGCTGGAGAAACTCTTACTCTGGTTTCTCAGTCTGTTTCCTAGTGTCGGTTTAAATTTCCTGCAGTTTTCATTGAAAAATCGAGTTGGATCTAATACATACCCATATATAATTATGGAGTGTTCTTTGCAACTGAAAAGAAACTTTATGTTCCCAACAACCGAGGTGAAGGACGGCTTTCACACACACTTATCTCTCAGAACTCAGCATGTGGAGAGACGTTCGATCATCTAGCACAAAGGGAACGTATTGCAGGAGAAACTCATACACTGTATTCTCAGTCTGTTTCCTAGTGCCGGTATGAAGTTCCTGCAGTTTTCAACGTAAAACCGTGTTGGAGCTAATACATCCCCAAATAAATATATGGAGCGTGGTTTGCAACTGAAAAGAAACTTTGTGTTCCCAACAAGCTAGGTGAAGAACGGCTTTCACGCACAATTTTCTCTCAGAACTGAGCATGTGGAGAAGCGTTCGTTCATCTAGCACAAAAGGAACAGGATGCAGGGGAAATTTTTACTCTGGTTTCTCAGTCTGTTTCCTAGTGCCGGTTTGAAGTTCCTGCAGTTTTCACTGTAAAAGAGAGCTGGATCTAATATATCCCAATATATAAGTATGGAGTGTAGTTTGCAACTTAAATGAAAATTTGTTTTCCCAACAAGTTAGGTGAAGGATGACTTTCACACACTATTACTTTCAGAACAGGTCATATGGAGAGACGTTCGTTCTTCTAGCACAAATAAAACGGATTGCAGGACAAACTTTGTCTCTGGTTTGTCAGTTTGTTTCCTAGTGCCGGTTTGAAGTTCTTGCAATTTTCATTTTAAAATCGATTTGGAGCTAATACATCCCCATATATATGTATGGAGTGTAGTTTGCACCTGAAAAGAAAGTTTGTGTTCCCAACAAGCTAGTTGAAGTATGGCTTTCACACACAATTATCTCTCAGAAATGAGCGTCTGGAGAGACGTTCGTTAATCTAGCACAAAGGGAACGGTTTGCAGGTGAAACTCTTACTCTGGTTTCTCTGTATTTTTCCTCCTGCCAGGTTGAAGTTCCAGCACTTTTCACTGTAAAACCGAGTTGGAACTAGTACCTCCCCGTATATATGTATGGAGTGTAGTTTGCAACTTGAAATAAACTTTGTGTTCCCAAAAAGCTAGGTGAAAGGCGGCTTTCACACACAAATATCTCTCAGAACTGCACATGTGGAGAGGCGTTCGTTCATCTATCACAAAGGGAACGGGTTGCAGTAGAAACTTTTACACTGGTTTCTCAGTCTGTTTCCTAGTGCCGGTTTGAAGTTCCTGCAGTTTTCACTGTAAAAGAGAGCTGGATCTAATACATCCCCATATATAAGTATGGAGTGTAGTTTGCAACTTAAAGGAAAATTTGTTTTCCCAACAAGTTAGGTGAAGGATGACTTTCACACACTATTACCCTCAGAACAGATCATATGGAGAGACGTTCGTTCTTCTAGCACAAATAAAACGGATTGCAGGAGAAACTTTGTCCCTGGTTTCTCAGTCTGTTTCCTAGTGCAGGTTTGAAGTTCTTGCAATTTTCATGTTAAAATCGAGTTGGAGCTAATACATCCCCATATATTGTATGGAGTGTAGTTTGGAACTGAAAAGAACCTTTTTGTTCCCAACAAGCTATGTGAAGGACGGCTTTCACACACACTTATATCTCAGAAATGAGCATGTGGAGAGACGTTCGTTCATCTAGCACAAAGGGAACGGTTTGCAGGGTAAAC
>NC_045731.1:20958391-21018852 GCF_009834535.1 Camelus ferus
TGTGTTTGAAAGCGTCCCTTCCCTAGCTTTTGGGAACACAAAGTTTCTTTTCAGTTTCAAACTCCACTCCATAACATATATATGGGGGAGGTACTAGCTCAACTCGGTTTTACAGTGAAAACTGCAGGAACTTCAGACCGGCACTAGAAACAGACTGGAAAACCAGAGTAAAAGTTTCAGCTGCAAACCGTTTCCCTTTGTGCTAGATGAACGAAAGTCTCTCCACATGCTCAGTTCTGAGAGATAAGTGTGTGTGAAAGCCGTCCTTCACCTAGCTTGTTGGGAACACAAAGTTTCTTTTCAGTTGCAAACTCCACTCCATACATATATATGGGGAGGTACTAGCTCCAACTCGGTTTTACAGTGAAAACTGCAGGAACTTCAAACCGGCACTAGGAAACAGACTGAGAAACCAGAGTAAAAGTTTCTCCTGCAACCCGTTCCCTTTGTGCTAGATGAACGAACGTCTCTCCACATGCTCAGTTCTGAGAGATAAGTGTGTGTGAAAGCCGTCCTTCACCTAGCTTGTTGGGAACACAAAGTTTCTTTTCCGTTGCAAACTCCACTCCATACATATATATGGGGAGGTACTAGCTCCAACTCGGTTTTACAGTGAAAACTGCAGGAACTTCAAACCGGCACTAGGAAACAGACTGAGAAACCAGAGTAAAAGTTTCTCCTGCAACCCGTTCCCTTTGTGCTAGATGAACGAACGTCTCTCCACATGCTCAGTTCTGAGAGATAAGTGTGTGTGAAAGCCGTCCTTCACCTAGCTTGTTGGGAACACAAAGTTTCTTTTCAGTTGCAAACTCCACTCCATACATATATATGGGGAGGTACTAGCTCCAACTCGGTTTTACAGTGAAAACTGCAGGAACTTCAAACCGGCACTAGGAAACAGACTGAGAAACCAGAGTAAAAGTTTCTCCTGCAACCCGTTCCCTTTGTGCTAGATGAACGAACGTCTCTCCACATGCTCAGTTCTGAGAGATAAGTGTGTGTGAAAGCCGTCCTTCACCTAGCTTGTTGGGAACACAAAGTTTCTTTTCAGTTGCAAACTCCACTCCATACATATATATGGGGAGGTACTAGCTCCAACTCGGTTTTACAGTGAAAACTGCAGGAACTTCAAACCGGCACTAGGAAACAGACTGAGAAACCAGAGTAAAAGTTTCTCCTGCAACCCGTTCCCTTTGTGCTAGATGAACGAACGTCTCTCCACATGCTCAGTTCTGAGAGATAAGTGTGTGTGAAAGCCGTCCTTCACCTAGCTTGTTGGGAACACAAAGTTTCTTTCAGTTGCAAACTCCACTCCATACATATATATGGGGAGGTACTAGCTCCAACTCGGTTTTACAGTGAAAACTGCAGGAACTTCAAACCGGCACTAGGAAACAGACTGAGAAACCAGAGTAAAAGTTTCTCCTGCAACCCGTTCCCTTTGTGCTAGATGAACGAACGTCTCTCCACATGCTCAGTTCTGAGAGATAAGTGTGTGTGAAAGCCGTCCTTCACCTAGCTTGTTGGGAACACAAAGTTTCTTTTCAGTTGCAAACTCCACTCCATACATATATATGGGGAGGTACTAGCTCCAACTCGGTTTTACAGTGAAAACTGCAGGAACTTCAAACCGGCACTAGGAAACAGACTGAGAAACCAGAGTAAAAGTTTCTCCTGCAACCCGTTCCCTTTGTGCTAGATGAACGAACGTCTCTCCACATGCTCAGTTCTGAGAGATAAGTGTGTGTGAAAGCCGTCCTTCACCTAGCTTGTTGGGAACACAAAGTTTCTTTTCAGTTGCAAACTCCACTCCATACATATATATGGGGAGGTACTAGCTCCAACTCGGTTTTACAGTGAAAACTGCAGGAACTTCAAACCGGCACTAGGAAACAGACTGAGAAACCAGAGTAAAAGTTTCTCCTGCAACCCGTTCCCTTTGTGCTAGATGAACGAACGTCTCTCCACATGCTCAGTTCTGAGAGATAAGTGTGTGTGAAAGCCGTCCTTCACCTAGCTTGTTGGGAACACAAAGTTTCTTTTCAGTTGCAAACTCCACTCCATACATATATATGGGGAGGTACTAGCTCCAACTCGGTTTTACAGTGAAAACTGCAGGAACTTCAAACCGGCACTAGGAAACAGACTGAGAAACCAGAGTAAAAGTTTCTCCTGCAACCCGTTCCCTTTGTGCTAGATGAACGAACGTCTCTCCACATGCTCAGTTCTGAGAGATAAGTGTGTGTGAAAGCCGTCCTTCACCTAGCTTGTTGGGAACACAAAGTTTCTTTTCAGTTGCAAACTCCACTCCATACATATATATGGGGAGGTACTAGCTCCAACTCGGTTTTACAGTGAAAACTGCAGGAACTTCAAACCGGCACTAGGAAACAGACTGAGAAACCAGAGTAAAAGTTTCTCCTGCAACCCGTTCCCTTTGTGCTAGATGAACGAACGTCTCTCCACATGCTCAGTTCTGAGAGATAAGTGTGTGTGAAAGCCGTCCTTCACCTAGCTTGTTGGGAACACAAAGTTTCTTTTCAGTTGCAAACTCCACTCCATACATATATATGGGGAGGTACTAGCTCCAACTCGGTTTTACAGTGAAAACTGCAGGAACTTCAAACCGGCACTAGGAAACAGACTGAGAAACCAGAGTAAAAGTTTCTCCTGCAACCCGTTCCCTTTGTGCTAGATGAACGAACGTCTCTCCACATGCTCAGTTCTGAGAGATAAGTGTGTGTGAAAGCCGTCCTTCACCTAGCTTGTTGGGAACACAAAGTTTCTTTTCAGTTGCAAACTCCACTCCATACATATATATGGGGAGGTACTAGCTCCAACTCGGTTTTACAGTGAAAACTGCAGGAACTTCAAACCGGCACTAGGAAACAGACTGAGAAAGCCGAAAATAGTTTCTCCTGCAACCCGTTCCCTTTGTGCTAGATGAACGAACGTCTCTCCACTGCTCAGTTCTGAGAGATAAGTGTGTGTGAAAGCCGTCCTTCACCTAGCTTGTTGGGAACACAAAGTTTCTTTTCAGTTGCAAACTCCACTCCATACATATATATGGGGAGGTACTAGCTCCAACTCGGTTTTACAGTGAAAACTGCAGGAACTTCAAACCGGCACTAGGAAACAGACTGAGAAAGCAGAGTAAAAGTGTCTCCTGCAACCCGTTCCCTTTGTGCTAGATGAACGAACGTCTCTCCACTTGCTCAGTTCTGAGAGATAAGTGTGTGTGAAAGCCGTCCTTCACCTAGCTTGTTGGGAACACAAAGTTTCTTTTCAGTTGCAAACTCCACTTCCATACATATATATGGGGAGGTACTAGCTCCAACTCGGTTTTACAGTGAAAACTGCAGGAACTTCAAACCGGCACTAGGAAACAGACTGAGAAAGCAGAGAAAAAGTTTCTCCTGCAACCCGTTCCCTTGGTGCTAGATGAACGAACGTCTCTCCACATGCTCAGTTCTGAGAGATAAGTGTGTGTGAAAGCCGTCCTTCACCTAGCTTGTTGGGAACACAAAGTTTCTTTTCAGTTGCAAACTCCACTCCATACATATATATGGGGAGGTACTAGCTCCAACTCGGTTTTACAGTGAAAACTGCAGGAACTTCAAACCGGCACTAGGAAACAGACTGAGAAACCAGAGTAAAAGTTTCTCCTGCAACCCGTTCCCTTTGTGCTAGATGAACGAACGTCTCTCCACATGCTCAGTTCTGAGAGATAAGTGTGTGTGAAAGCCGTCCTTCACCTAGCTTGTTGGGAACACAAAGTTTCTTTTCAGTTGCAAACTCCACTCCATACATATATATGGGGAGGTACTAGCTCCAACTCGGTTTTACAGTGAAAACTGCAGGAACTTCAAACCGGCACTAGGAAACAGACTGAGAAACCAGAGTAAAAGTTTCTCCTGCAACCCGTTCCCTTTGTGCTAGATGAACGAACGTCTCTCCACATTGCTCAGTTCTGAGAGATAAGTGTGTGTGAAAGCCGTCCTTCACCTAGCTTGTTGGGAACACAAAGTTTCTTTTCAGTTGCAAACTCCATCCATACATATATATGGGGAGGTACTAGCTCCAACTCGGTTTTACAGTGAAAACTGCAGGAACTTCAAACCGGCACTAGGAAACAGACTGAGAAAGCAGAGTAAAAGTTTCTCCTGCAACCCGTTCCCTTTGTGCTAGATGAACGAACGTCTCTCCACATGCTCAGTTCTGAGAGATAAGTGTGTGTGAAAGCCGTCCTTCACCTAGCTTGTTGGGAACACAAAGTTTCTTTTCAGTTGCAACTCTACTCCATACATATATGTGGGGATGTACTAGCTCCAACTCGGTTTTACAGTGAATACTGCAAGAACTTCAAACCAGCACTAGGAAACCGACTAAAAATCCATTATAAGTCTTTCTACTGGACCCACTCCCTTTTGTTAGTTGAACAAACGTCTCTCTATATGTTGAATATTGAGTGTTAAATTTTTGGGAAGTCTTCAATCTTCTATATTGTTAAGAACACTTTTTTTTTCTGTTGGAATCTGCCCTTCATACATATATATGGTGATTACTAGCTCCAACTCAGCTTTACAGAAATAGTTCATGATATTTGCCCGGATCTAGGATAAGATACTGAGAAACCAGAGTAATTTTTTCTACTACAGTCCATTCCATTTATACTGGATGATAAATCTTCTCTTCTCATTCTCAATTCTGACAGATAAATATTTGTGCATGGCATCAGAAAGCTTAATTGTTGGAAAAACCGTTTCTTTTCAGTGGGTAAATACACTACATGCATATATATGGGGAGGTACTAGCTCCAACTCGGTTTTACAGTGAAAACTGCGTGAACTTCAAAGCGTCACTCTGAATCATACTGTGAGTCCAGGGTATGTGATTCTATTTCAACCCTTTTCCTTTTTATAGATGAACGAACTTCTCTCCACTTGCACAATTCTGAGTGTTAAGTGTGTGTGAAAGTCTTCAATTAAATTTCCTGTTGGGAACACACAGTTTCTTATGAGTGGTTTAATTCACTACATTTGTATAAATGTGGAGATACTAGTTACAACTCGTATTTACAATGAAAACTGCATGAACTTCAAACCAGCACTAGGAAGCATAGTGAGAATCCAGTGTAGGTGTTTCTCTTGCACACCATTCCCTTTATGCTAGACAAATGAATATCTCTCCACATTCTCAATATTCAGAACTGAATGAGTGTTGAAGCCATCCTTCATCTACCTTGTTGATAACCCAGAGTTTCAGTCCAATGGAAATTACTTTTCTTTCATATATATAGGAACTTTCTAGCACGGACTCGGTTTTATACTGCAAACTTCTTTTATTTGAAACCGGCTTTGAGAAACATGCTGACAACTCATAGAATCTGTTTCTGTATATCACTTAACCTTCAATGCTGGATGAAAAAACTCCTCTCCACAGGCTTACTTCTGACATCTGAATTTGTTTTGGAGACGACCTTCACTTAACTTGTTTGAAAACCAGAGGTTCTGTTGTAGGGGAACTGAGCTACTTACGTATCTAAGGGCAGGCGCTCACTCCAACGTGGTTTTCCACACTAAATCGCTTTTACATTGAAAACGGCGTTAGGAAACATGCTGAAATTTTAGAGAATGTGTGTCTGTAATACCTCTGCATTTTATTCTGCATGAAGGAACTCCTCTCAACATGCTCAATTTTCATAACTCTATGAGTTTGGAAGCTGTAATTCACCTAGCTTGTTGGAAACCCAGAGTTTCAGTCCAAGGCAAACTAAGCTGCTTCCATATATATCGGGATGTAATAGTACTAACTCAATTTTAAACTGCAAATCGCCTTTACTTGAAATCGGCTTTGAGAAACATGCTGAGAAATCAGAGTAATTATTTCTGTATGTCACTTAACCTTCAATGCTGGATGAAAGAACGTCTCTCCACAAGCTCAATTCTGATATCTGAGTTTGCGTTGGAGCCGTCCTTCAGCTAACTTGTTGGAAATCCATAGTTTCTGGTACAGGGGAACTACGCTACTTACATATCTAAGGGGAGACACTCGCTCCAACGTGGTTTTCCACACTAAATCGCTTTTACATTGAAAAAGGCGTTAGGAAACATGCTTACAAATCAGAGAATTTGTGTCTAGAATACCTCTGCCTTTTATGCTGCATGAAGGAACGCCTCTCAACATGCTCAATTATCAGATCTGTACGAGTTTGAAAGCCGTTCTTCACCTAAGTTTTTGGAAACCCAGTGTTTCATTCCAAGGTAAACTACGCTGCTTTCCAATATATGGGGAAGTACTAGCATGAACTCGATTTTTCACTGCAATCGGCTTTTACTTGAAACCGGCTTTGAGAAACATGCTGAGAAATCAGAGTACTTGTTTCTGTATGTAACTTAACCTTCAAGGCTGGATGAAAGAAGCCTCTCCACAAGCTCACTTTTGACATCTGAATTTCTCTTGGAGCTGTCCTTCACCTAACTTGTTGGAACCCCAGAGTTTCTTGTATAGGGTAACTACGCTACTTACATTTGTAAGGGGGGGGCTTTCGCTCCAACTTCGTTTTCCAGATCAAACCGCTTTTACATTGAAACCGGCATAAGAAACACGGTCAGAAATCAGAGAATGTGTGTCTAGAAGTCCCTCTGCCTTTTATGCTGGATAAAGGAACGCCTCTCCACATGCTCAATTTTCAGGAATATAGGAGTGTGGAAGCCACCTTTCACCTAGCTTGTTGGAAACCCAGATTTTCAGTCCAAGGTAAACTTCGCTGCTTTCATATATATGGGGACGTACTAGCACGAACTCAGTTTTTCACTGCAAACCGCTTTTACTTGAAACCGGGTTTAAGAAACATACTGAGAAATCAGAGAACGTGTTTGTACATTTCACTCTGCCTTTTATGTTTACTGTGAAACGCTGGTTTGAAAGAAAAATCACTTTGCTTTGGTAAACTGCTTTGAATCGAGTTCCTCCGCTTTGATATGTAAATTGGGTAGTTCCCGTTTTCCAGAAGCTCTGGTTTTCCAACAGGTTAGGAGAAGGACGTCTCCAACACAAATTCAAGTGTCAGAAGTGATCTTGTGGAAAGGCGTTCTTTCATCCAGCATTGAAGGTTAAGTGACATACAGAAATACTTACTCTGAATTCTCAGCATGTTTCCTAATGCCAGTTTCTAAGGAAGAGTAGTTTGCTGTGGAAAACCACTTTGGAGCGAGAGCCTCTGCTTAGATATGTAAGCAGCGTAGTTCCCCTAGACCAGAAACCCTTGTTTTCGAAGAAGTTATGTGAATGGCTCCAACTCACATTTAGATGTCAGAAGTGAGCATGTTGGGAGGCGTTCCTTCTTCCACCATTGAAGGTTAAGTGACATACTGAAACACTCACTCTGATTTCTTAGCATGTTTCTGAAATCCGTTTCAAGTAAAAACGTCTTGCAGTGGAAATGAGAGTTGGTGCTAGTTCGTTCGCATATATATGAAAGCAGCGTTGTTTCCCTAGTCCAGAAACTGTTGGTTCCCAACGAGCTAGGTGAAGGACGGCTTCCATACATATACAGATTTGAAAATAGAGCATGTGTAGAGGCCTTATTTCACCCAGCATAAAAGGCAGAGTGACATGTAGAAACACATTCTCTGATTTCTCAGCATGTTTACTAATGCCGATTTCAAAGTAAAAGTAGTTAGCTGTGGAAATCCACGTTGAAGCGAGTGCCTCCCCTTAGACATGTTAGTAGCGTAGTTCCCCTAGACCAGAAACAATGGGTTTACTGCAAGTTAGGTGAAGGACAGTTCCAACACACATTCAGCTGTCAGACGTGAGCATGTGGAGATGCGTTCTTTCATCCAGCATTGAAGGTAAAGTGACATACAGAAACATTTACTCTGATTTCTCAGAATGTTTCGCAAATCCGGTTTCAAGTAAAAGCGGTTTGCATAGGAAAACCGAGTTGGTGTTAGTACATTGCCATATATATGAAAGCAGCGTAGTTTCCCTAGTCCAGAAATTCTGGGTTCCCAACAAGCTTGGTGAAGGACGGCCTCCACACTTATACAGATCTGAAAATAGAGCATGTGGAGTGATGTTCTTTCATCCAGCATAAAAGGCAGAGTGACATGTAGAAACACATTCTCTGATTTCTCAGCATGTTTACTAACGCCGATTTAAAAGTAAAAGCTGTTTGTGTGGAAAACTGCATTGGAGCGAGTGCCTCCTCTTAGATATGTAAGCAGCGTAGTACCCTTAGACCAGAAAATCTTGTTTTCCAACATTTTAAGTGAAGGACGTCCCCAACACTCATCCAGCTGTCATAAGTGAGCATGTGGAGAGGCGTTCTTTCATCCTGCATTGAAGGTTAAGTGACATACTGAAACACTATCTCTGATTTCTCAGCATGTTTCTCAAAGCCGGTTTCAAGTAAAGCGGTGTGCAGTGGAAATGAGAGTTGGTGCTAGGACGTCCCCAAATATAAGAAAGCAGCGTAGTTCCCCTAGTCCTGAAACTATGGTTCCCAACAAATAGGTGAAAGAAGGCTTCCATACATATACAGATTTGAAAATAGAGCATTTGGAGTGGCGTTCTTTCATCCATCATAAAAGGCAGAGTGACATGTAGAAACACATTCTCTGATTTCTCAGCGTGTTTACTAACGCTGGTTTCAAAGTAAAAGTGGTTTGCTTAGGAAAACCGCGTTGGAGCGACTGCCTCCGGTTACATATGTAAGTAGCTTAGTTCCCCTAGACCAGAAACTCTGGGTTTCCAACAAGTAAGGTGAAGGACACCTCCAACACACATTCAAATGTCAGAAGTTATCATGTGGAGAGGCGTTCTTTCGTCCAGCATTGACGGTTAAGTGACATACAGAAACACTTACTCTGATTTCTCAGTGTGTTTTTCAGAGCCGGTTGCAAGTAAACACGGTTTGCAGTGAAAAACCGTTTTGGTACTAATGCATCCCCATAGATATGTATGTAGCGTAGTTTCCCTACCCCAGAAACTGTGGGTTCCCAATTAGCTAGTTGAAGGACAGCTTCCAAACTCATACATTATCTAAAAATTGAGCATGTGGTGTGGAGTTCTTTCATACAGCATAAAAGGTGGAGTGACATATAGAAACACTAACTCTGATTTCTCAGCATGATTCTGAAAGCTGGTTTCAAGTAAAAGCTCTTTGGAATGGAAAAGCCAACTGGAGCTTGTGCCTCACCTTATATAAGTAAGTACCGTAATTCCCCGAGACCAGAAACTGGGTTCTCAAAAACCTAGGTGAAAGTTGGCTTCCACTCACATATGTTTCCAAAATGGAACAAGTGTAGAAGAATTCCTTTGTCTCACCTAAACAGCAAGGCTAAATCTCAAGCACTTACCATGATTTCTCTGCATGTTTACTTGAGTAGATTTAAAGCTAAAAGCATTTTTCGCTCAGATACCTAGTTAGAGCTTATTCCTGCTGTTATATATATCGGTCGGGCAGTGCCCCAACACCACAATTCTGTTTTTCCAGCAGTGTTGGTGAAGGGTGGCTTCCACACATATTCGGTTTTCTCTCATCCTCACTCTTCTGCTTAGACATCAATGCAGGTTGTGTATTGTGGAAGCCAAGGAAATTTTTTTTCATTTAGGATCAGCCTCGGAGAAAACTGAGACCTGCTTCTGCTTCTTTTCCCTGCTAGATTTCCTCTTGGTGCATTACCAATCCTCAAGAGTGAGTTCCTTTAACCAAGTATTTCAAAAAAATGAGCAGGTTTCCATAGGGCCATTACTTCTTTTATATTCTTGCTTTTTAACACCTCTCTTCCATCTCTTTATCTCCAGGTGTCTTATTTCTATGTCCTTTGGTTTGGGCTGATGGCTAATCAGCATTAGTGTAGAAATTGTTGCTTGATATTACTGATCTATATTCTTTCCATGGATATTTGATTTATCATTGGATTTTAGGGAAGATAGTTTCTTTAAAAAATCTCTGGTAAGTAACTTGTGGAGGACCCTGATTCTGTTGGTCTAGATCTATAATGCTTAATTTCTGAATAAGTGATACTTTCACAGAGCTCAAACTTCCAAAGGTTTGAGTGCCACCACTGTCCCGAAGACTTTCAAACTTTTCTTTGGGGGCACTCAGAACTGAGTGTGTGTGTGTGTGTGTGTGTGTGTGTGTGTGTGTCCTTCTGGACTTAGTTTAGCCTGAAATGAGCAAAGGCAAGTACCCCCCATTTTACACAATCAATAGACGACTTTCACAATTTGATACCTTTTAAAAATATATGAACTGTAATGTTGTAGAATTTACAAGAGGCAGTGACCTTCAGGACTGTCAGCAATGGAGGCAGAACTGAGCACGAGCACGAGCACCTGCTGTCCCTCCAACTGTTCTGGTCTGCCTCCATTGCTGACAGTCCTGAGTCACTGCCTCTTGTACCATTCGACAACATTAACAGTTCATATATTTTTAAAAGGTATCAAATTGTGAAAGTCGTCCCTATTTGTGGTGTGTAAAATGGGGGTACTTGCCTTTGCTCGTTTCATGCTAAACTAGTCCAGAAGGAACACACACACATCACACACACACACACTCAGTTCTGAGTGCCCCCAAAGAAAAGTTTGAAAGTCTTCGGGACAGTGGTGGCACTCAAACCTTTGGAATTTTGAGCTCTGTGAAAGTATCACTTATTCAGAAATTAAGCATTATAGATCTAGACCAACAGAATCAGGGTCCTCCACAAGTTACTTACCAGAGATTTTTTAAAGAAACTATCTTCCCTAAAATCCAATGATAAATCAAATATCCATGGAAAGAATATAGATCAGTAATATCAAGCAACAATTTCTACACTAATGCTGATTAGCCATCAGCCCAAACCAAAGGACATAGAAATAAGACACCTGGAGATAAAGAGATGGAAGAGAGGTGTTAAAAAGCAAGAATATAAAAGAAGTAATGGCCCTATGGAAACCTGCTCATTTTTTTGAAATACTTGGTTAAAGGAACTCACTCTTGAGGATTGGTAATGCACCAAGAGGAAATCTAGCAGGGAAAAGAAGCAGAAGCAGGTCTCAGTTTTCTCCGAGGCTGATCCTAAATGAAAAAAAATTTCCTTGGCTTCCACAATACACAACCTGCATTGATGTCTAAGCAGAAGAGTGAGGATGAGAGAAAACCGAATATGTGTGGAAGCCACCCTTCACCAACACTGCTGGAAAAACAGAATTGTGGTGTTGGGGCACTGCCCGACCGATATATATAACAGCAGGAATAAGCTCTAACTAGGTATCTGAGCGAAAAATGCTTTTAGCTTTAAATCTACTCAAGTAAACATGCAGAGAAATCATGGTAAGTGCTTGAGATTTAGCCTTGCTGTTTAGGTGAGACAAAGGAATTCTTCTACACTTGTTCCATTTTGGAAACATATGTGAGTGGAAGCCAACTTTCACCTAGGTTTTTGAGAACCCAGTTTCTGGTCTCGGGGAATTACGGTACTTACTTATATAAGGTGAGGCACAAGCTCCAGTTGGCTTTTCCATTCCAAAGAGCTTTTACTTGAAACCAGCTTTCAGAATCATGCTGAGAAATCAGAGTTAGTGTTTCTATATGTCACTCCACCTTTTATGCTGTATGAAAGAACTCCACACCACATGCTCAATTTTTAGATAATGTATGAGTTTGGAAGCTGTCCTTCAACTAGCTAATTGGGAACCCACAGTTTCTGGGGTAGGGAAACTACGCTACATACATATCTATGGGGATGCATTAGTACCAAAACGGTTTTTCACTGCAAACCGTGTTTACTTGCAACCGGCTCTGAAAAACACACTGAGAAATCAGAGTAAGTGTTTCTGTATGTCACTTAACCGTCAATGCTGGACGAAAGAACGCCTCTCCACATGATAACTTCTGACATTTGAATGTGTGTTGGAGGTGTCCTTCACCTTACTTGTTGGAAACCCAGAGTTTCTGGTCTAGGGGAACTAAGCTACTTACATATGTAACCGGAGGCAGTCGCTCCAACGCGGTTTTCCTAAGCAAACCACTTTTACTTTGAAACCAGCGTTAGTAAACACGCTGAGAAATCAGAGAATGTGTTTCTACATGTCACTCTGCCTTTTATGATGGATGAAAGAACGCCACTCCAAATGCTCTATTTTCAAATCTGTATATGTATGGAAGCCTTCTTTCACCTATTTGTTGGGAACCATAGTTTCAGGACTAGGGGAACTACGCTGCTTTCTTATATTTGGGGACGTCCTAGCACCAACTCTCATTTCCACTGCACACCGCTTTACTTGAAACCGGCTTTGAGAAACATGCTGAGAAATCAGAGATAGTGTTTCAGTATGTCACTTAACCTTCAATGCAGGATGAAAGAACGCCTCTCCACATGCTCACTTATGACAGCTGGATGAGTGTTGGGGACGTCCTTCACTTAAAATGTTGGAAAACAAGATTTTCTGGTCTAAGGGTACTACGCTGCTTACATATCTAAGAGGAGGCACTCGCTCCAATGCAGTTTTCCACACAAACAGCTTTTACTTTTAAATCGGCGTTAGTAAACATGCTGAGAAATCAGAGAATGTGTTTCTACATGTCACTCTGCCTTTTATGCTGGATGAAAGAACATCACTCCACATGCTCTATTTTCAGATCTGTATAAGTGTGGAGGCCGTCCTTCACCAAGCTTGTTGGGAACCCAGAATTTCTGGACTAGGGAAACTACGCTGCTTTCATATATATGGCAATGTACTAACACCAACTCGGTTTTCCTATGCAAACCGCTTTTACTTGAAACCGGATTTGCGAAACATTCTGAGAAATCAGAGTAAATGTTTCTGTATGTCACTTTACCTTCAATGCTGGATGAAAGAACGCATCTCCACATGCTCACGTCTGACAGCTGAATGTGTGTTGGAACTGTCCTTCACCTAACTTGCAGTAAACCCATTGTTTCTGGTCTAGGGGAACTACGCTACTAACATGTCTAAGGGGAGGCACTCGCTTCAACGTGGATTTCCACAGCTAACTACTTTTACTTTGAAATCGGCATTAGTAAACATGCTGAGAAATCAGAGAATGTGTTTCTACATGTCACTCTGCCTTTTATGCTGGGTGAAATAAGGCCTCTACACATGCTCTATTTTCAAATCTGTATATGTATGGAAGCCGTCCTTCACCTAGCTCGTTGGGAACCAACAGTTTCTGGACTAGGGAAACAACGCTGCTTTCATATATATGCGAACGAACTAGCACCAACTCTCATTTCCACTGCAAGACGTTTTTACTTGAAACGGATTTCAGAAACATGCTAAGAAATCAGAGTGAGTGTTTCAGTATGTCACTTAACCTTCAATGGTGGAAGAAGGAACGCCTCCCAACATGCTCACTTCTGACATCTAAATGTGAGTTGGAGCCATTCACATAACTTCTTCGAAAACAAGGGTTTCTGGTCTAGGGGAACTACGCTGCTTACATATCTAAGCAGAGGCTCTCGCTCCAAAGTGGTTTTCCACAGCAAACCTCTCTTCCTTAGAAACTGGCATTAGGAAACATGCTGAGAATTCAGAGTAAGTATTTCTGTATGTCACTTAACCTTCAATGCTGGATGAAAGAACGCCTTTCCACAAGATCACTTCTGACACTTGAATTTGTGTTGGAGACGTCCTTCTCCTAACCTGTTGGAAAACCAGAGCTTCTGGAAAACGGGAACTACCCAATTTACATATCAAAGCGGAGGAACTCGATTCAAAGCAGTTTACCAAAGCAAAGTGATTTTTCTTTCAAACCAGCGTTTCACAGTAAACATAAAAGGCAGAGTGAAATGTACAAACACGTTCTCTGATTTCTCAGTATGTTTCTTAAACCCGGTTTCAAGTAAAAGCGGTTTGCAGTGAAAAACTGAGTTCGTGCTAGTACGTCCCCATATATATGAAAGCAGCGAAGTTTACCTTGGACTGAAAATCTGGGTTTCCAACAAGCTAGGTGAAAGGTGGCTTCCACACTCCTATATTCCTGAAAATTGAGCATGTGGAGAGGCGTTCCTTTATCCAGCATAAAAGGCAGAGGGACTTCTAGACACACATTCTCTGATTTCTGACCGTGTTTCTTATGCCGGTTTCAATGTAAAAGCGGTTTGATCTGGAAAACGAAGTTGGAGCGAAAGCCCCCCCTTACAAATGTAAGTAGCGTAGTTACCCTATACAAGAAACTCTGGGGTTCCAACAAGTTAGGTGAAGGACAGCTCCAAGAGAAATTCAGATGTCAAAAGTGAGCTTGTGGAGAGGCTTCTTTCATCCAGCCTTGAAGGTTAAGTTACATACAGAAACAAGTACTCTGATTTCTCAGCATGTTTCTCAAAGCCGGTTTCAAGTAAAAGCCGATTGCAGTGAAAAATCGAGTTCATGCTAGTACTTCCCCATATATTGGAAAGCAGCGTAGTTTACCTTGGAATGAAACACTGGGTTTCCAAAAACTTAGGTGAAGAACGGCTTTCAAACTCGTACAGATCTGATAATTGAGCATGTTGAGAGGCGTTCCTTCATGCAGCATAAAAGGCAGAGGTATTCTAGACACAAATTCTCTGATTTGTAAGCATGTTTCCTAACGCCTTTTTCAATGTAAAAGCGATTTAGTGTGGAAAACCACGTTGGAGCGAGTGTCTCCCCTTAGATATGTAAGTAGCGTAGTTCCCCTGTACCAGAAACTATGGATTTCCAACAAGTTAGCTGAAGGACGGCTCCAACGCAAACTCAGATATCAGAATTGAGCTTGTGGAGAGACGTTCTTTCATCCAGCATTGAAGGTTAAGTGACATACAGAAATAATTACTCTGATTTCTCAGCATGTTTCTCAAAGCCGATTTCAAGTAAAGGCGATTTGCAGTTTAAAATTGAGTTAGTACTATTACATCCCGATATATATGGAAGCAGCTTAGTTTGCCTTGGACTGAAACTCTGGGTTTCCAACAAGCTAGGTGAATTACAGCTTCCAAACTCATAGAGTTATGAAAATTGAGCATGTTGAGAGGAGTTCCTTCATGCAGAATAAAATGCAGAGGTATTACAGACACACATTCTCTAAAATTTCAGCATGTTTCCTAACGCCGTTTTCAATGTAAAAGCGATTTAGTGTGGAAAACCACGTTGGAGTGAGCGCCTGCCCTTAGATACGTAAGTAGCTCAGTTCCCCTACAACAGAACCTCTGGTTTTCAAACAAGTTAAGTGAAGGTCGTCTCCAAAACAAATTCAGATGTCAGAAGTAAGCCTGTGGAGAGGAGTTTTTTCATCCAGCATTGAAGGTTAAGTGATATACAGAAACAGATTCTATGAGTTGTCAGCATGTTTCTCAAAGCCGGTTTCAAATAAAAGAAGTTTGCAGTATAAAACCGAGTCCGTGCTAGAAAGTTCCTATATATATGAAAGAAAAGTAATTTCCATTGGACTGAAACTCTGGGTTATCAACAAGGTAGATGAAGGATGGCTTCAACACTCATTCAGTTCTGAATATTGAGAATGTGGAGAGATATTCATTTGTCTAGCATAAAGGGAATGGTGTGCAAGAGAAACACCTACACTGGATTCTCACTATGCTTCCTAGTGCTGGTTTGAAGTTCATGCAGTTTTCATTGTAAATACGAGTTGTAACTAGTATCTCCACATTTATACAAATGTAGTGAATTAAACCACTCATAAGAAACTGTGTGTTCCCAACAGGAAATTTAATTGAAGACTTTCACACACACTTAACACTCAGAATTGTGCAAGTGGAGAGAAGTTCGTTCATCTATAAAAAGGAAAAGGGTTGAAATAGAATCACATACCCTGGACTCACAGTATGATTCAGAGTGACGCTTTGAAGTTCACGCAGTTTTCACTGTAAAACCGAGTTGGAGCTAGTACCTCCCCATATATATGCATGTAGTGTATTTACCCACTGAAAAGAAACGGTTTTTCCAACAATTAAGCTTTCTGATGCCATGCACAAATATTTATCTGTCAGAATTGAGAATGAGAAGAGAAGTTTTATCATCCAGTATAAATGGAATGGACTGTAGTAGAAAAAATTACTCTGGTTTCTCAGTATCTTATCCTAGATCCGGGCAAATATCATGAAGTATTTCTGTAAAGCTGAGTTGGAGCTAGTAATCACCATATATATGTATGTAGGGCAGATTACAACAGAAAAAAAATGTGTTCTAAACAATTTAGAACATTGAAGACTTACCAAAAACTTAACACTCAATATTCAACATATAGAGAGACATTTGTTCAACTAACAAAAGGGAGTGGGTTCAGTAGAAAGACTTATAATGGATTCTTAGTCGGTTTCCTAGTGCTGGTTTGAAGTTCTTGCAGTTTTCACTGTAAAACCGAGTTGGAGCTAGTACATCCCCACATATATGTATGGAGTGGAGTTGCAACTGAAAAGAAACTTTGTGTTCCCAACAAGCTAGGTGAAGGACGGCTTTCACACACACTTATCTCTCAGAACTGAGCAAGTGGAGAGACGTTCGTTCATCTAGCACCAAGGGAACGGGTTGCAGGAGAAACTTTTACTCTGCTTTCTAAGTCTGTTTCCTAGTGCCGGTTTGAAGTTCTTGCAGTTTCACTGTAAAACCGAGTGGGAGCTAGTACTTCCCCATATATATGTATGGATGGAGTTTGCAACTGAAAAGAAACTTTGTGTTCCCAACAAGCTAGCTGAAGGACGGCTTTCACACACACTTATCTCTCAGAACTGAGCATGTGGAGAGACGTCGTTCATCTAGCACAAGGGAACGGGTTGCAGGAGAAACTTTTCTCTGCTTTCTCAGTCTGTTTCCTAGTGCCGGTTTGAAGTTCCTGCAGTTTCACTGTAAAACCGAGTTGGAGCTAGAACCTCCCATATATATGTATGGAGTGGAGTTTGCAACTGAAAAGAAACTTTGTGTTCCCAACAAGCTAGGTGAAGGACGGCTTTCACACACACTTATCTCTCAGAACTGAGCAAGTGGAGAGACGTTCGTTCATCTAGCACAAGGGAACGGGTTGCAGGAGAACTTTTACTCTGCTTTCTCAGTCTGTTTCCTAGTGCCGGTTTGAAGTTCCTGCAGTTTTCACTGTAAAACCGAGTTGGAGCTAGTACCTCCCCATATATATGTATGGAGTGGAGTTTGCAACTGAAAAGAAACTTTGTGTTCCCAACAAGCTAGGTGAAGGACGGCTTTCACACACACTTATCTCTCAGAACTGAGCATGTGGAGAGACGTTCGTTCATCTAGCACAAAGGGAACGGGTTGCAGGAGAAACTTTTACTCTGCTTTCTCAGTCTGTTTCCTAGTGCCGGTTTGAAGTTCCTGCAGTTTTCACTGTAAAACCGAGTTGGAGCTAGTACCTCCCCATATATATGTATGGAGTGGAGTTTGCAACTGAAAAGAAACTTTGTGTTCCCAACAAGCTAGGTGAAGGACGGCTTTCACACACACTTATCTCTCAGAACTGAGCAAGTGGAGAGACGTTCGTTCATCTAGCACAAAGGGAACGGGTTGCAGGAGAAACTTTTACTCTGCTTTCTCAGTCTGTTTCCTAGTGCCGGTTTGAAGTTCCTGCAGTTTTCACTGTAAAACCGAGTTGGAGCTAGTACCTCCCCATATATATGTATGGAGTGGAGTTTGCAACTGAAAAGAAACTTTGTGTTCCCAACAAGCTAGGTGAAGGACGGCTTTCACACACACTTATCTCTCAGAACTGAGCATGTGGAGAGACGTTCGTTCATCTAGCACAAGGGAACGGGTTGCAGGAGAAACTTTTACTCTGCTTTCTCAGTCTGTTTCCTAGTGCCGGTTTGAAGTTCCTGCAGTTTTCACTGTAAAACCGAGTTGGAGCTAGTACCTCCCCATATATATGTATGGAGTGGAGTTTGCAACTGAAAAGAAACTTTGTGTTCCCAACAAGCTAGGTGAAGGACGGCTTTCACACACACTTATCTCTCAGAACTGAGCATGTGGAGAGACGTTCGTTCATCTAGCACAAAGGGAACGGGTTGCAGGAGACACTTTTACTCTGCTTTCTCAGTCTGTTTCCTAGTGCCGGTTTGAAGTTCCTGCAGTTTTCACTGTAAAACCGAGTTGGAGCTAGTACCTCCCCATATATATGTATGGAGTGGAGTTTGCAACTGAAAAGAAACTTTGTGTTCCCAACAAGCTAGGTGAAGGACGGCTTTCACACACACTTATCTCTCAGAACTGAGCAAGTGGAGAGACGTTCGTTCATCTAGCACCAAGGGAACGGGTTGCAGGAGACACTTTTACTCTGCTTTCTCAGTCTGTTTCCTAGTGCCGGTTTGAAGTTCCTGCAGTTTTCACTGTAAAACCGAGTTGGAGCTAGTACCTCCCCATATATATGTATGGAATGGAGTTTGCAACTGAAAAGAAACTTTGTGTTCCCAACAAGCTAGGTGAAGGACGGCTTTCACACACACTTATCTCTCAGAACTGAGCAAGTGGAGAGACGTTCGTTCATCTAGCACCAAGGGAACGGGTTGCAGGAGACACTTTTCTCTGCTTTCTCAGTCTGTTTCCTAGTGCCGGTTTGAAGTTCCTGCAGTTTTCACTGTAAAACCGAGTTGGAGCTAGTACCTCCCCATATATATGTATGGAATGGAGTTTGCAACTGAAAAGAAACTTTGTGTTCCCAACAAGCTAGGTGAAGGACGGCTTTCACACACACTTATCTCTCAGAACTGAGCAAGTGGAGAGACGTTCGTTCATCTAGCACCAAGGGAACGGGTTGCAGGAGACACTTTTCTCTGCTTTCTCAGTCTGTTTCCTAGTGCCGGTTTGAAGTTCCTGCAGTTTTCACTGTAAAACCGAGTTGGAGCTAGTACCTCCCCATATATATGTATGGAATGGAGTTTGCAACTGAAAAGAAACTTTGTGTTCCCAACAAGCTAGGTGAAGGACGGCTTTCACACACACTTATCTCTCAGAACTGAGCAAGTGGAGAGACGTTCGTTCATCTAGCACAAGGGAACGGGTTGCAGGAGACACTTTTTCTCTGCTTTCTCAGTCTGTTTCCTAGTGCCGGTTTGAAGTTCCTGCAGTTTTCACTGTAAAACCGAGTTGAAGCTAGTACCTCCCCATATATATGTATGGAATGGAGTTTGCAACTGAAAAGAAACTTTGTGTTCCCAACAAGCTAGGTGAAGGACGGCTTTCACACACACTTATCTCTCAGAACTGAGCAATGTGAGAGACGTTCGTTCATCTAGCACCAAGGGAACGGGTGGCAGGAGACACTTTTTCTCTGGCTTTCTCAGTCTGTTTCCTAGTGCCGGTTTGAAGTTCCTGCAGTTTTTCACTGTAAAACCGAGTTGGAGCTAGTACCTCCCCATATATATGTATGGAATGGAGTTTTGCAACTGAAAAGAAACTTTGTGTTCCCAACAAGCTAGTGAAGGACGGCTTCACACACACTTATCTCTCAGAACTGAGCAGTAGGAGAGACGTTCGTTCATCTAGCAACAAGGGAACGGGTTGCAGGAGACACTTTTTCTCTGCTTTCTCAGTCTGTTTCCTAGTGCCGGTTTGAAGTTCCTGCAGTTTTCACTGTAAAACCGAGTTGGAGCTAGTACCTCCCCATATATATGTATGGAGTGGAGTTTGCAACTGAAAAGAAACTTTGTGTTCCCAACAAGCTAGGTGAAGGACGGCTTTCACACACACTTATCTCTCAGAACTGAGCATGTGGAGAGACGTTCGTTCATCTAGCACCAAGGGAACGGGTTGCAGGAGAAACTTTTACTCTGGTTTCTCAGTCTGTTTCCTAGTGCCGGTTTGAAGTTCCTGCAGTTTTCACTGTAAAACCGAGTTGGAGCTAGTACCTCCCCATATATATGTATGGAGTGGAGTTTGCAACTGAAAAGAAACTTTGTGTTCCCAACAAGCTAGGTGAAGGACGGCTTTCACACACACTTATCTCTCAGAACTGAGCATGTGGAGAGACGTTCGTTCATCTAGCACAAGGGAACGGGTTGCAGGAGAAACTTTTACTCTGGTTTCTCAGTCTGTTTCCTAGTGCCGGTTTGAAGTTCCTGCAGTTTTCACTGTAAAACCGAGTTGGAGCTAGTACCTCCCCATATATATGTATGGAGTGGAGTTTGCAACTGAAAAGAAACTTTGTGTTCCCAACAAGCTAGGTGAAGGACGGCTTTCACACACACTTATCTCTCAGAACTGAGCATGTGGAGAGACGTTCGTTCATCTAGCACAAAGGGAACGGGTTGCAGGAGACACTTTTACTCTGGTTTCTCAGTCTGTTTCCTAGTGCCGGTTTGAAGTTCCTGCAGTTTTCACTGTAAAACCGAGTTGGAGCTAGTACCTCCCCATATATATGTATGGAGTGGAGTTTGCAACTGAAAAGAAACTTTGTGTTCCCAACAAGCTAGGTGAAGGACGGCTTTCACACACACTTATCTCTCAGAACTGAGCATGTGGAGAGACGTTCGTTCATCTAGCACAAAGGGAACGGGTTGCAGGAGAAACTTTTACTCTGCTTTCTCAGTCTGTTTCCTAGTGCCGGTTTGAAGTTCCTGCAGTTTTCACTGTAAAACCGAGTTGGAGCTAGTACCTCCCCATATATATGTATGGAGTGGAGTTTGCAAGTGAAAAGAAATCTTTGTGTTCCCAACAAGCTAGGTGAAGGACGGCTTTCACACACACTTATCTCTCAGAACTGAGCAAGTGGAGAGACGTTCGTTCATCTAGCACAAAGGGAACGGGTTGCAGGAGAAACTTTTACTCTGGTTCTCAGTCTGTTTCCTAGTGCCGGTTTGAAGTTCCTGCAGTTTTCACTGTAAAACCGAGTTGGAGCTAGTACCTCCCCATATATATGTATGGAGTGGAGTTTGCAACTGAAAAGAAACTTTGTGTTCCCAACAAGCTAGGTGAAGGACGGCTTTCACACACACTTATCTCTCAGAACTGAGCATGTGGAGAGACGTTCGTTCATCTAGCACAAAGGGAACGGGTTGCAGGAGAAACTTTTACTCTGGTTTCTCAGTCTGTTTCCTAGTGCCGGTTTGAAGTTCCTGCAGTTTTCACTGTAAAACCGAGTTGGAGCTAGTACCTCCCCATATATATGTATGGAGTGGAGTTGGCAATTAATAAACTTTGTGTTCCCAACAAGCTAAGAGAAGGACGGCTTTCACACACACTTATCTCTCAGAAATGAGCATGTGGAGAGACGTTCGTTCATCTAGCACAATGGGAACGGGTTGCAGGAGAAACTATTACTCTGGTCTCTCAGTCTGTTCCCTAGTGCCGGTTTGAAATTCCTGCAGTTTTCACTGTAAAACCGAGTTGGAGTCGTACCTCCCTATATATTTTTATGGAGTGCGGTTTGCAAGTGACAAGAAACTATGTGTTCCCAACAAGCTAGGTGAAGGACGGCTTTCACACTCACTTATCTCTTAGAACTGAGAATGTGGAGAGACTTTCGTTCATCTAGCACAAAGGGAAAGGGTTGCAGGGAAACTTTTGCTCTGGTCTCTCAGTCTGTTCCCTAGTGCCGGTTTGAAGTTACTGCATTATTCACTGTAAAAACGAGTTGGAGCTCGTACCTCCCCATACATATGTATGGAGTGGGGTTTGCAACTGAAAAGAAACTTTGTGTTCCCAACAAGCTAGGTGAAGGACGGCTTTCACACACACTTATCTCTCAGAACTGAGCATGTGGAGAGACGTTCGTTCATCTAGCACAAAGGGAACGGTTGCAGGAGAAACTTTTACTCTGGTTTCTCAGTCTGTTTCCTAGTGCCGGTTTGAAGTTCCTGCAGTTTTCACTGTAAAACCGAGTTGGAGCTAGTACCTCCCCATATATATGTATGGAGTGGAGTTTGCAACTGAAAAGAAACTTTGTGTTCCCAACAAGCTAGGTGAAGGACGGCTTTCACACACACTTATCTCTCAGAACTGAGCATGTGGAGAGACGTTCGTTCATCTAGCACAAAGGGAACGGGTTGCAGGAGAAACTTTTACTCTGGTTTCTCAGTCTGTTTCCTAGTGCCGGTTTGAAGTTCCTGCAGTTTTCACTGTAAAACCGAGTTGGAGCTAGTACCTCCCCATATATATGTATGGAGTGGAGTTTGCAACTGAAAAGAAACTTTGTGTTCATAACAAGCTGGTGAGAGATGGCTTTCACACACACGTATTTCTCAGAAATGAGCATGTGAAGAGACGTTCGTTCATCTAGCACAGAGGGAAAGAGATGCAGGAGAAAATTTTACTCTGGTTTCTCAGTCTGTTTCCTAGTGCCGGTTTGAATATCCTGCAGTTTTCACTGTAAAACCGAATTGGATCTCGTACCTCACCATATATATGTATGGAGTGGACTTTGCAACTGAAAAGAAACTTTGTGTTCACAACAAGCTAGGTGAAGGACGGTTTTCACACTCACTTAACTCTCAGAACTGAGCATGTGGAGAGACGTTCGTTCATCTAGCACAATGGGAACGGGTTGCAGAAGAAACTTTTACTGTGGTTTCTCAGTCTTTTTCCTAGTGCTGGTTTGAAGTTGCTGCATTTTTCACTGTAAAACCGAGTTGGAGCTCGTACCTCCCCGTATATATATATGGAGTGGAGTTTTCAAGTGAAAAGAAAATTTGTGTTCCCAACAAGCTAGGTGAAGGACGGCTTTCACACACACTTATCTCTCAGAACTGAGCATGTGTAGAGACGTTCGTTCATCTAGCACAAAAGGGAACGGGATTGCAGGAGAAACTTTTACTCTTGTTTCTCAGTCTGTTTCCTATTGCCGGTTTGAAGTTCTTGCAGTTTTCACTGTAAAATCGAGTTGGAGCTAGTTACCTTCCCATATATATGAATGGAGTGGAGTTTGCAACTGAAAAGAAACTTTGTGTTCCCAACAAGCTAGGTGAAGGACGGCTTTCACACACACTTATCTCTCAGAAATGAGCATGTGGAGAGACGTTCGTTCATCTAGCACAAAGGGAACGGGTTGCAGGAGAAACTTTTACTCTGGTTTCTCAGTCTGTTTCCTAGTGCCGGTATGAAGTTCCTACAGTTTTCATTGTAAAATCCGAGTTGGAGCTCGTATCCTCCCCATATATATGTATGGAGTGGAGTTTGCAAGTGAAAAGTAACTTTGTGTTCCCAACAAGCTAGGTGAAGGACGGCTTTCACACACACTTATCTCTCAGAACTGAGCATGTGGAGAGACGTTCGTTCATCTAGCACAAAGGGAACGGTTTGCAGGAGAAACTTTTACTCTGGTTTCTCAGTCTGTTTCCTAGTGCCGGTTTGAAGTTCCTGCAGTTTTCACTGTAAAACCGAGTTGGAGCTAGTACCTCCCCATATATATGTATGGAGTGGAGTTTGCAACTGAAAAGAAACTTTGTGTTCCCAACAAGCTAGGTGAAGGACGGCTTTCACACACACTTATCTCTCAGAACTGAGCATGTGGAGAGACGTTCGTTCATCTAGCACAAAGGGAACGGGTTGCAGGAGAAACTTTTACTCTGGTTTCTCAGTCTGTTTCCTAGTGCCGGTTTGAAGTTCCTGCAGTTTTCACTGTAAAACCGAGTTGGAGCTAGTACCTCCCCATATATATGTATGGATTGGAGTTTGCAATCTGAAAAGAAACTTTGTGTTCCCAACAAGCTAGGTGAAGGACGGCTTTCACACACACTTATCTCTCAGAACTGAGCATGTGGTGCGACGTTCGTTCATCTAGCAAAAAGGGAACGGTTGGCAGGAGAAACTTTTACTCTGGTATCTCATGTCTGTTTACTAGTGCCGGTTTGAAGTTCCTTCTGTTACCATTGTAAAACTGAATTGGAGCTCGTACCTCCCCATATATATGTATGGAGTGGAGTTTGCAACTGAAAAGGAAATTATGTGTTCCCAAAAAGTTAGGTGAAGGACGGCTTTCACACACACTTATCTCTCAAAACTGAGCATGTGGAGAGACGTTCGTTCATCTAGCAGAAAGGGAAAGAATTGCAGGAGAAACTTTTACTCTGGTTTCTCAGTCTGCTACCTTTTGCCGGTTTGAAGTTCTTGCAGTTTTCACTGTAAAACCGAGTTGGTGCTAGTACCCCCCATATATATGTATGGAGTGGTGTTTGCAACTGAAAAGAAACTTTGTGTTCCCAACAAGCTAGGTGAAGGACGGCTTCACACACACTTATCTCTCAGAACTGAGTATGTGGAGAGACGTTCGTTCATCTAGCACAAAGGGAACGGGTAGCAAGAGAAACTATTACTCTTGTTTCTCAGTCTGTTTCCTAGTGCCGGTTTGAAGTTCTTGCAATTTTCACTGTAAAACCGAGTTGGAGAAGGTACCTCCCCATATATATGTATGGATTGGAGTTTGCAACTTAAAAGAAACTTTGTGTTCCAAACAAGCTAGATGGAGGACGGCTTTCACACACACTTATCTCTCAGAACTGAGCATGTGGAGAGACTTTCGTTCATCTAGCCCAAAGGGTACCGGTTGCAGGAGAAACTTTTACTGTGTTTTCTCTGTCTGTTTCCTAGTGCCGGTTTGAAGTTCCTACAATTATCACTGTAAAACCGCGTTGGAGCTCATACCTCCCCATAGATATATATGGAGTGGAGTTTGCAACTGAAAAGAAACTTTGTGTTCCCAACAAGCTAGGTGTAGGACGGCTTTCACACACACACATCTCTCAGAACTGAGCATGTGGAGAGACATTCGTTCATCTAGCACAAAGGGAATTTGTTGCAGGAGAAACATTTACTCTTGTTTCTCAGTCTGTTTCCTAGTGCTGGATTGAAGATAATGAGTTATCACTGTAAAACTTAGTTGAAACTAGTACCTCCCCATATATATATATGGAGTGGTGTTTGCAAGTGAAAAGAACTTTGTGTTCCAAACAAGCTAGGTGAAGGAGTGCTTTGATACACACTTATCTCTCAGAACTGAGCATGTGGAGAGACTTTCGTTCATCTAGCACAAAGGGAACGGTTTGTAGGAGAAAATTTTGTCTGGTTTCTCCGTCTGTTTCCTAGTGCCGGTTTGAAGTTCCTGCAGATTTCACTGTAAAACCGAATTGGATCTCGTAATTTCCCATATATATATATGGGGTGGAGTGTGCAAGTGAAAAAATCTTTGTGTTCCCAACAAGCTAGGTGAAGGACGGCTTTCACACACACTTATCTCTCAGAACTAAGCATGTGGAGAGACTTTCGTTCATCTAGCACAAAGGAAATGTTTTGTAGGAGAAACTGTTACTCTGGTTTCTCAGTCTGTTTCCTAGTGCCGGTTTGAAGTTCCTGCAGTTTTCACTGTAAAACCGAGTTAGAGCTTGTACCTCCCCATATATATGTATGGAGTGGAGTTTGCCAACTGAAAGAAACTTTGTGTTCCCAACAAGCTAGGTGAAGGACGGCTTTCACACACACTTATCTCTCAGAAATGAGCATGTGGAGAGACGTTCGTTCATCTAACACAAAGGGAACTGTTTGCAGGAGAAACTTTTACTCTTGTTTCTCAGTCTGTTTCCCTGTGCCGGTTTGAAGTTCTTGCAGTTTTCACTGTAATACCGAATTGGATCTAGTACTTCCCAATATATATATGTATGGAGTGGAGTTTGCAACTGAAAAGAAACTATGTGTTCCCAACAAGCTAGGTGAAGGACGGCTTTCAAACACACTTATCTCTCAGAAATGAGCATGTGGAGAGACGTTCGTTCATCTAATACAAAGGGAACTGTTTGCAGGAGAAACTTTTACTCTTGTTTCTCAGTCTGTTTCCCTGTGCCGATTTGAAGTTTCTGCAGTTTTCACTGTAAAACCGAATTGGAGCTAGTACTTCCCAATATATATATGTATGGAGTGGAGTTTGCAACTGAAAAGAAATTTTGTGTTCCCAACAAGCTAAGTTAAGGACGGCTTTCACACACACTTATCTCTCAGAACTTAGCATGTGGAGAGACGTTCGTTCATTTAGCAAAAATGAAACGTGTTGCAGGAGAAATTGTACTCTGGATTCTCAGTTTGTTTTCTAGTGCCGGCTTGAAGTTTCTGCAGTTTTCACTCTAAAACTGAGTTGGAGCTCGTACCTCCCCATATATATGTATGGAGTGGAGTTAGCAACTGAAAAGAAACTTCGTGTTTCCAACAAGCAAGGTGAAGTACGACTTTCACACACACTTATCTCTGAGAACTGAGCATGTGGAGAGACGTTCGTTCATCTAGCAAAAAAGGAACGGGTTGCAGGAGAAAATTTTACCCTGTATTCTCAGTCTGTTTCCCAGTGGTGGTTTGAAGTTACTGCAGTTTTCACTGTAAAACCGAGTTGGAGTTCGTACCTCCCCATATATATGTATGGAGTGGAGTTTGCAACTGAAAAGAAACTTTGTGTTCCCAACAAGCTAGGTGAAGGACGGCTTTCACACACACTTATCTCTCAGAACTGAGCATGTGGAGAGTCGTTCGTTCATCTAGCACAAAGGGAACTGGTTGCAGGAGAAACTTTTACTCTTGTTTCTCAGTCTGTTTCCCTGTACCGGTTTGAAGTTCCTGCAATTTTCACTATAAAACCGAGTTAGAGCTCGTAATTCCCATATATATGTATGGAGTGGAGTTTGCAACTGAAAAGAAACTTTGTTTTCCCAACAAGCTAGATGAAGGACGGCTTTCACACACACTTATCTCTCAGAACTGAGCATGTGGAGAGACTTTCGTTCATGTAGCACAAAGGGAAATGGTTCCAGGGGAAACTTTTACTCTTGTTTCTCAGTCTGTTTCCCTGTGCCGGTTTGAAGTTCCTGCAGTTTTCACTATAAAACCGAGTTAGAGCTCGTAATTCCCATATATATTTATGGAGTGGAGTTTGCAACTGAAAAGAAACTTTGTGTTCCAAACAAGCTAGGTGAAGGAGTGCTTTGATACACACTTATCTCTCAGAACTGAGCATGTGAAGAGACTATCTTTCATGTAGCACAAAGGGAACGGTTTGCAGGAGAAACTTTTTGTCTGGTTTCTCAGTCTGTTTCCTAGTGCCGCTATGAAGTTCCTGAGGTTTTCATTGTAAAACCCAGTTGGAGCTCGTATCTCCCCATATATATGTAAGGAGTGGAGTTTGCAACTGAAAAGAAACTTTGTGTTCCCAACAAGCAAGGTGAAGGACGGCTTCACACACACTATTCTCTCAGAACTGAGCATGTGGAGAGACGTTCGTTCATCTAGCATAAAGGGAACGTGTTACAGGAGAAAGTGTACTCTGGTTTATCAGTCTGTTTCCTAGTGCCGGTTTGAAGTTCCTGCAGTTTTCACAGTAAAACCGAGTTGGAGCTCGTACCTCCCCATATATTTGTATGCAGTGGAGTTTGCAACGAAAAAGACTTTGTGTTCCCAACAAGCTAGGTGAAGAACGGCTTTCACACACACTTATCTCTCAGAACTGAGCATGTGGAGAGACGTTCGTTCATCTAGCAAAAAGTAAACGTGTTGCAGGAAAAATTGTACTCTGGATTCTCAGTCTGTTTCCTAGAGTCGGTTTGAATTTACTTCAGTTTTCACTGTAAAACCGAGTTGGAGCTCGTACCTCCCCATATATATGTATGTCGTGGAGTTTGCAACTGAAAAGGAAATTTGTGTTCCCAACTAGTTAGGTGAAGGACGGCATTCACACACACTTATCTCTCAGAACTGAGCATGTGGAGAGACGTTCGATCATCTAGCACAAAGGGAAAGAGTTGCAGGAGAAACTTTTACTCTGGTTTCTCAGGCTGCTACCTTTTGCCGGTTTGAAGTTCTTGCAGTTTTCACTGTAAAACCGAGTTGGTGCTAGTACCCCCCATATATATGTATGGAGTGGAGATTGCAACTGAAAAGAAACTTTGTGTTCCCAACAAGCTAGGTGAAGGACGGCTTCACACACACTAAACTCTCAGAATTGAGCATGTGGAGAGACGTTCGTTCATCTAGCACAAAGGGAACGGGTTGCAGGAGAAACTTTTACTCTGGTTTCTCAGTCTGTTTCCTAGTGCCAGGTTTGAAGTTCCTGCAGTTTTCACTGTAAAACCGAATTGGAGCTAGTACCTCCCCATATATATGTATGGAGTGGAGTTTGCAACTGAAAAGAAACTTTGTGTTCCCAACAAGCTAGTTGAAGGACGGCTTTCACACACACTTATCTCTCAGAACTTAGCACGTATAGATACGTTCGTTCATCTAGCAAAAAGGAAACGTGTTGCAGGAGAAATTTTACTCTGGATTCTCAGTCTGTTTCCTAGTGCCGTATTGAATGTTCCTGCATATTTCACTCTAAAACTGTGTTGGAGCTCGTACCTCCCCATATATATGTATGGAGTGGAGTTTGCAACTGAAAAGAAACTTTGTGTTCCCAACAAGCTAGGTGAAGGACGGCTTTCACACACACTTATCTCTCAGAAATGAGCATGTTGAGAGACGTTCGTTCATCTAGCCCAAAGGGAAATGGTTGCAGGAGAAACTTTTACTATTTTTTCTCAGTCTGTTTCCCTAGTGCCGGTTTGAAGTTCCTGCAGTTTTCACTGTAAAACCGGAATTGGAGCTAGTAATTCCCCATATATATATGTATGGAGTGGAGTTTGCAACTGAAAATGAAACTTTGTGTTCCCAACAAGCTAAGTGAAGGACGGCTTTCACACACACTTATCTCTCAGAACTGAGCATGTGGAGAGACGTTCGTTCATCTAGCACAAAGGAACGGGTTGCAGGAGAAACTTTTACTCTGGATTCTCAGTCTGTTTCCTAGTGCCGGTTTGAAGTTCCTGCAGTTTTCACTGTAAAACCGAGATTGGAGCTAGTACCTCCCCATATATATGTATGGAGTGGAGTTTGCAACTGAAAAGAAACTTTGTGTTCCCAACAAGCTAGGTGAAGGACGGCTTTCACACACACTTATCTCTCAGAAATGAGCATGTGGAGAGACGTTCGTTCATCTAGCACAAAGGGAACGGGTTGCAGGAGAAACTTTTACTCTGGTTTCTCAGTCTGTTTCCTAGTGCCGGTTTGAAGTTCCTGCAGTTTTCACTGTAAAACCGAGTTGGAGCTAGTACCTCCCCATATATATGTATGGAGTGGAGTTTGCAACTGAAAAGAAACTTTGTGTTCCCAACAAGCTAGGTGAAGGACGGCTTTCACACACACTTATCTCTCAGAACTGAGCATGTGGAGAGACGTTCGTTCATCTAGCACAAAGGGAACGGGTTGCAGGAGAAACTTTTACTCTTGTTTCTCAGTCTGTTTCCTAGTGCCGGTTTGAAGTTCCTGCAGTTTTCACTGTAAAACCGAGTTGGAGCTAGTACCTCCCCATATATATGTATGGAGTGGAGTTTGCAAGTGAAAAGAAACTTTGTGTTCCCAACAAGCTAGGTGAAGGACGGCTTTCACACACACTTATCTCTCAGAACTGAGCATGTGGAGAGACGTTCGTTCATCTAGCACAAGGGAACGGGTTGCAGGAGAAACTTTTACTCTGCTTTCTCAGTCTGTTTCCTAGTGCCGGTTTGAAGTTCCTGCAGTTTTCACTGTAAAACCGAGTTGGAGCTAGTACCTGCCCATATATATGTATGGAGTGGAGTTTGCAACTGAAAAGAAACTTTGTGTTCCCAACAAGCTATGTGAAGGACGGCTTTCACACACACTTATCTCTCAGAACTGAGCATGTGGAGAGACGTTCGTTCATCTAGCACAAAGGGAACGGGTTGCAGGAGAAACTTTTACTCTGGTTTCTCAGTCTGTTTCCTAGTGCCGGTTTGAAGTTCCTGCAGTTTTCACTGTAAAACCGAGTTGGAGCTAGTACCTCCCCATATATATGTATGGAGTGGAGTTTGCAACTGAAAAGAAACTTTGTGTTCCCAACAAGCTAGGTGAAGGACGGCTTTCACACACACTTATCTCTCAGAACTGAGCACGTGGAGAGACGTTCGTTCATCTAGCACAAAGGGAACGGGTTGCAGGAGAAACTTTTACTCTGGTTTCTCAGTCTGTTTCCTAGTGCCGGTTTGATGTTCCTGCATTTTTCACTGCAAAATAGATTTGGAGCTCGTACCTCCCCATATATATGTATGGAGTGGAGTTTGCAACTGAAAAGAAACTTTGTGTTCCCAACAAGCTAGGTGAAGGACGGCTTTCACACACACTTATCTCTCAGAAATGAGCATGTGGAGAGACGTTCGTTCATCTAGCACAAAGGGAACGGGTTGCAGGAGAAACTTTTACTATTGTTTCTCAGTCTGTTTCCTAGTGCCGGTTTGAAGTTCCTGCAGTTTTCACTGTAAAACCGAATTGGAGCTAGTACTTCCCAATATATATGTATGGAGTGGAGTTTGCAACTGAAAAGAAACTTTGTGTTCCCAACAAGCTAGTTGAAGGACGGCTTTCACACACACTTATCTCTCAGAACTTAGCACGTATAGATACGTTCGTTCATCTAGCAAAAAGGAAACGTGTTGCAGGAGAAATTTTACTCTGGATTCTCAGTCTGTTTCCTAGTGCCGTATTGATGTTCCTGCATTTTTCACTCTAAAACTGTGTTGGAGCTCGTACCTCCCCATATATATGTATGGAGTGGAGTTTGCAACTGAAAAGAAACTTTGTGTTCCCAACAAGCTAGGTGAAGGACGGCTTTCACACACACTTATCTCTCAGAAATGAGCATGTGGAGAGACGTTCGTTCATCTAGCCCAAAGGGAAATGGTTGCAGGAGAAACTTTTACAATTTTTTCTAAGTCTGTTTCCCTGTGCCGGTTTGAAGTTCCTGCAGTTTTCACTGTAAAACGTAATTGGAGCTAGTAAATCCCAATATATATATGTATGGAGTGGAGTTTGCAACTGAAATGGAAATTTGTGTTCCCAACAAGCTAAGTTAAGGACGGCTTTCACACACACTTATCTCTCAGAAATGAGCATGTGGAGAGACGTTCGTTCATCTAGCAAAAAGGAAACGTGTTGCAGGAGAAATTGTACTCTGGATTCTCAGTTTGTTTTCTATTGCCGGCTTGAAGTTTCTGCAGTTTTCACTCTAAAACTGAGATGGAGCTCGTACCTCCCCATATATATAATGGAGTGGATTTTGCAACTGAAAAGTAACTTTTTGTTCCCAACAAGCTAGGTGAAGGACGGCTTTCACACACACTTATCTCTCAGAAATGAGCATGTGGAGAGACGTTCGTTCATCTAGCACAAAGGGAACTGGTTGCAGGAGAAACTTTTACTATTGTTTCTCAGTCTGTTTCCCTGTGCCGGTTTGAAGTTCCTGCAGTTTTCACTGTAAAACCGAATTGGAGCTAGTACTTCCCAATATATATATGTATGGAGTGGAGTTTGCAACTGAAAAGAAACTTTGTGTTCCCAACAAGCTAAGTTAAGGACGGCTTTCACACACACTTATCTCTCAGAACTTAGCATGTGGAGAGACGTTCGTTCATCTAGCACAAAGGGAACGGGTTACAGGAGAAACTATTACTATTGTTTCTCAGTCTGTTTCCTAGTGCCGGTTTGTAGTTCCTGCAGTTTTCACTGTAAAACCGAGTTGGAGATAGTACCTCCACATATATATGTATGGAGTGGAGTTTTCCAGTGAAAAGAAACTTTGTGTTCCCAACAAGCTAGGTGAAGGACGGATTTCGCACACACTTAACTCTCAGAACTTAGCATGTGGAGAGACGTTCGTTCATCTAGCACGAAGGGAACGGGTTGCAGGAGAAACTGTTACTCTGGTTTCTCAGTCTGTTTCCTAGTGCCGGTTTGAAGTTCCTGCAGTTTTCACTGAAAACACGAGTTGGAGCTAGTACCTGCACATATGTATTTATGGAGTGGGGTTTGCAACTGAAAAGAATCTTTGTGTTCCCAACAAGCTATGTGAAGGACGGCTTTCACAAACACTTATCTCTCAGACCTGAACATGTGAGAGACGTTCGTTCATCTAGCACAAAGGGAACGGGTTGCAGGAGAAACTTTTACGCTGGTTTCTCAGTCTGTTTCCTAGTGCCGGTTTGAAGTTCCTGCAGTTTTCACTGTAAAACCGAGTTGGAGCTTGTACCTCCCCATATATATGTATGGAGTGGAGTTTGCAACTGAAAAGAAACTTTGTGTTCCCAACAAGTTATTTGAAGGACGGCTTTCACACACACTTATCTCTCAGAACTTAGCACGTATAGATACGTTCGTTCATCTAGCAAAAATGAAACGTGTTGCAGGAGAAATTTTACTCTGGATTCTCAGTCTGTTTCCTAGTGCCGTATTGATGTTCCTGCATTTTTCACTCTAAAACTGTTTTGGAGCTCGTACCTCCCCATATATATGTATGGAGTGGAGATTGCAACTGAAAAGAAACTTTGTGTTCCCAACAAGCTAGGTTAAAGACGGCTTTCACAAACAATTATCTCTCAGAAATGAGCATGTGGAGAGTCGTTCGTTCATCTAGCACAAAGGGAACTGGTTGCAGGAGAAACTTTTACTATTGTTTCTCAGTCTGTTTCTCTGTTCCGGTTTGAAGTTCCTGCAGTTTTCACTGTAAAACCGAATTGGAGCTAGTACTTCCCAATATATATATGTATGGAGTGGAGTTTGCAACTGAAAAGAAACTTTGTGTTCCCAACAAGCTAAGTTAAGGACGGCTTTCACACACACTTATCTCTCAGAACTTAGCATGTGGAGAGACGTTCGTTCATCTAGCAAAAAGGAAACGTGTTGCAGGAGAAATTTTACTCTGGATTCTCAGTTTGTTTTCTAGTGCCGGCTTGAAGTTTCTGCAGTTTTCACTCTAAAACTGAGTTGGAGCTCGTACCTCCCCATATATATGTATGGAGTGGAGTTTGCAAATGAAAAGAAACTTTGTGTTCCCAACAAGCTAGTTGAAGGACGACTTTCACACACACTTATCTCTCAGAAATTAGTATGTGGAGAGACGTTCGTTCATCTAGCACAAAGGGAACGGGTTGCATGGGAAATTATTACTCTTGTATCTCAGTGTGTTTCCTAGTGCCGGTTTGAATTTCCTGTAGTTTTCACTGTAAAACCGAGTTGGAGATAGTACCTCCCCATATATATGTATGGAGTGGAGTTTTCCAGTGAAAAGAAACTTTGTGTTCCCAACAAGCTAGGTGAAGGACGGCTTTCACACACACTTATCTCTCAGAACTGAGCATGTGGAGAGACTTTCGTTCATCTAGCACAAAGGGAACGGGTTGCAGGAGAAACTATTATTCTGGTATCTCAATCTGTTTCCTAGTGCCGGTTTGAAGTTCCTGCCATTTTCACTGTAAAACCGAGTTGGAGCTCATACATCCACATATATATGTATGGGGTGGTTTTTGCAACTGAAAAGAAACTTTGTGTTCCCAACAAGCAAGGTGAAGCACGGCTTTCACACACACTTATCTCTCAGAACTTAGCATGTGGATAGACGTTCGTTCATTTAGCAAAAAGAAACGTGTAGCAGGAGAAATTTTACTCTGGATTCTCAGTTTGTTTTCAAGTGCCGGCTTGAAGTTTCTGCAGTTTTCACTCTAAAACTGAGTTGGAGCTCGTACCTCCCCATATATATGTATGGAGTGGAGTTTGCAACTGAAAATAAACTTTCTGTTCCCAACAAGCTATGTGAAGGACGACTTTCACACACACTTATCTCTCAGAACTGAGTATGTGGAGAGACGTTCGTTCATCTAGCACAAAGGGAACGGGTTGCAGGAGAAACTATTACTATTGTTTCTCAGTCTGTTTCCTAGTGCCGGTTTGAAATTCCTGCAGTTTTCACTGTAAAACCGAGTTGGAGATAGTACCTCCCCATATATATGTATGGAGTGGAGTTATCCAGTGAAAAGAAACTTTGTGTTCCCAACAAGCTAGGTGAAGGACGGATTTCGCACACACTTAACTCTCAGAACTGAGCATGTGGAGAGACGTTCGTTCATCTAGCACGAAGAGAACGGGTTGCAGGAGAAACTGTTACTCTGGTTTCTCAGTCTGTTTCCTAGTGCCGGTTTGAAGTTCCTGCAGTTTTCACTGAAAAACCGAGTTGGAGCTAGTACCTCCACATATATATTTATGGAGTGGACTTTGCAACTGAAAAGAAACTTTGTGTTCCCAACAAGCTAGGTGAAGGACGGCTTTCACACACACATATCTCTCAGAACTGAGCATGTGGAGAGACGTTCGTTCATCTAGCACAAAGTGATCTGGTTTCAGGAGAAACTTTTATTCTGGTATCTCAATCTGTTTCCTAGTGCCGGTTTGAAGTTCCTGCAGTTTTCACTGTAAAACCGAGTTGGAGCTCGTACATCCAAATATATATGTATGGGGTGGTGTTTGCAACTGAAAAGAAACTTTGTGTTCCCAACAAGCTAGGTGAAGGACGGCTTTCACACACACTTATCTCTCAGAACTGAGCATGTGGAGAGACGTTCGTTCATCTAGCACAAAGGGAACGGGTTGCAGGAGAAACTTTTACTCTGGTTTCTCAGTCTGTTTCCTAGTGCCGGTTTGAAGTTACTGCAGTTTTCACGGTAAAACCGTGTTGGAGCTCGTACCTCCCCATATAGATGTATGTAGTGGAGTTTGCAACTGAAAATAAACTTTGTGTTCCCAACAAGCTAGGTGAAGGACGGCTTTCAACACACTTATCTCTCAGAACTGAGCATGTGGAGAGACGTTCGTTCATCTAGCACAATGGAAACGGGTTTAGGAGAAACTTTTACTCTGGTTTCTCAGTGTGTTTCCTAGTGCCGGTTTGAAGTTCCTGCAGTTATCACTGTAAAACAGTGTTGGAACTCGTGCCTCCCCATACATATATATGGAGAGGAGTTTTCAAGTGAAAAGAAACTTTGTGTTCCCAACAAGTTATGTAAAGGATGGCTTTAACACACACGTATTTCTGAGAAATGAGCATGTGGAGAGACATTCGTTCATCTAGCAGAAATGGAACGGGTTGCAGGAGAAACTTTTGGTCTGGTTTCTCAGTCTGTTTCCTAGTGCCGGGTTGAAGTTCCTGCAGTTTTCACTGAGAAACCGAGTTGGAGCTAGTACCTCCACATATATTTTTATGGAGTGGAGTTTGCAACCTTAAAGAACTTTGTGTTCCCAACAAGCTAAGTGAAGGACGGCTTTCACACACACTTATCTCTCAGAACTGAGCATGTGGAGAGACTTTCGTTCATCTAGCAAAAAGGGAACGGGTTGCAGGAGAAACTATTATTCTGGTATCCCAATCTGTTTCCTAGTGCCGGTTTGAAGTTCCTGCAGTTTTCACTGTAAAACCGAGTTGGAGCTCGTACATCCACATATATATGTATGGGGTGGTTTTTGCGACTGAAAAGAAACTTTGTGTTCCCAACAATCTAGGTGAAGGACGGCTTTCACACACACTTATCTCTCAGAACTTAGCACGTTTAGATACGTTCGTTCATCTAGCAAAAAGGAAACGTGTTGCAGGAGAAATTGAACTCAGGATTCTCAGGCTGTTTCCTAGTGCCGGTTTGATGTTCCTGCAGTTTTCACTGTAAAACCGAGTTGGAGCTCGTACCTCCACATATATTTGTATGGGGTGGAGTTTGCAACTGAAAAGAAACTTAGTGTTCCCAACAAGCTAGGTGAAGGACGGCTTTCACACACACTTATCTCTCAGAACTGAGCATGTGGAGAGACGTTCGTTCATCTAGCACAAAGTGAACGGGTTGCAGGAGAAACTTTTACTCTGGTTTCTCAGTCTGTTTCCTAGTGCCGGTTTGAAGTTACTGCAGTTTACACGGTAAAACCGTGTTGGAGCTCGTACCTCCCCATATAGATGTATGGGGTGGAGTTTGCAACTGAAAATAAAATTTGTGTTCCCAACAAGCTAGGTGAAGGACGGGTTTCACACACACTTATCTCTCAGAACTGAGCATGTGGAAAGACTTTCGTTCATCTAGCACAAAGGGAACGGGTTGCAGGAGAAACTATTATTCGGGTATTTCAATCTGTTTCCTAGTGCCGGTTTGAAGTTCCTGCAGTTTTCACTGTAAAACCGAGTTCGAGCTCGTACATCCACATATATGTATATGGGGTGGTTTTTGCGACTGAAAAGAAACTTTGTGTTCCCAACAATCTAGGTGAAGGACGGCTTTCACACACACTTATCTCTCAGAACTTAGCATGTGGATAGACGTTCGTTCATCTAGCAAAAAGAAACGTGTAGCAGGAGAAATTTTACTCTGGATTCTCAGTTTGTTTTCTAGCGCCGGCTTGAAGTTTCTGCAGTTTTCACTCTAAAACTGTGGTTGGAGCTCGTACCTCCCCATATATATGTATGGAGTGGAGTTTGCAACTGAAAAGAAACTTTGTGTTCCCAACAAGCTAGGTGAAGGACGACTTTCACACACACTTATCTCTCAGAACTGAGTATGTGGAGAGACGTTCGTTCATCTAGCACAAAGGGAACGGGTTGCAGGAGAAACTATTACTATTGTTTCTCAGTCTGTTTCCTAGTGCCGGTTTGAAATTCCTGCAGTTTTCACTGTAAAACCGAGTTGGAGATAGTACCTACCCATATATATGTATGGAGTGGAGTTATCCAGTGAAAAGAAACTTTGTGTTCCCAACAAGCTAGGTGAAGGACGGCTTTCGCACACACTTAACTCTCAGAACTGAGCATGTGGAGAGACGTTCGTTCATCTAGCACGAAGAGAACGGGTTGCAGGAGAAACTGTTACTCTGGTTTCTCAGTCTGTTTCCTAGTGCCGGTTTGAAGTTCCTGCAGTTTTCACTGAAAATCCGAGTTGGAGCTAGTACCACCACATATATATTTATGGAGTGGACTTTGCAACTGAAAAGAAACTTTGTGTTCCCAACAAGCTAGGTGAAGGACGGCTTTCACACACACATATCTCTCAGAACTGAGCATGTGGAGAGACGTTCGTTCATCTAGCACAAAGTGAACGGGTTGCAGGAGAAACTTTTATTCTGGTATCTCAATCTGTTTCCTAGTTCCGGTTTGAAGTTCCTGCAGTTTTCACTGTAAAACCGAGTTGGAGCTCGTACATCCAAATATATATGTATGGGGTGGTGTTTGCAACTGAAAAGAAACTTTGTGTTCCCAACAAGCTATGTGAAGGACGGCATTCACACACACTTATCTCTCAGAACTGAGCATGTGGAGAGAAGTTCGTTCATCAAGCACAAAGGGAACGGGTTGTAGGAGAAACTTTTACTCTGGTTTCTCAGTCTGTTTCCTAGTGCCGGTTTGAAGTTACTGCAGTTTTCACTGTAAAACCGAATTGGAACTAGTACCTCCCCATATATATGTATGGAGTGGAGTTTGCAAATGAAAAGAAACTTTGTGTTCCCAACAAGCTAGGAGAATGAAGGCTTTCACACACACTTATCTCTCAGAACTTAGCACGTTTAGATACGTTCGCTCATCTAGCAAAAAGGAAACGTGTTGCAGGAGAAATTGAACTCTGGATTCTCAGTCTGTTTCCTAGTGCCGGTTTGATGTTCCTGCAGTTTTCACTGAAAAACCGAGTTGGAGCTCGTACCTCCCCATATATATGTATGGAGTGGAGTTTGGAACTGAAAAGAATCTTTGTGTTCCCAACAAGCTATGTGAAGGACAGCTTTCACACACACTTATCTCTCAGAACTGAGCATGTGGAGAGACGTTCGTTCATCTAGCACAAAGGGAATGGGTTGCAGGAGAAACTTTTATTCTCGTTTCACAAACTGTTTCCTAGTGCCGGTTTGAAGTTCCTTCAGTTTTCACTGTAAAACCGAGTTGGAGCTCGTACCTCCACATATATATGTATGGAGTGGAGTTTGCAACTGAAAAGAAACTTTGTGTTCCCAACAAGCTAGGTGAAGGACGGCTTTCACACACACTTATCTCTCAGAACTGAGCATGTGGAGAGACGTTCGTTCATCTAGCACAAAGGGAACGGGTTGCAGGAGAAACTTTTACTCTGGTCTCTCAGTCTGTTCCCTAGTGCCGGTTTGAAGTTACTGCAGTATTCACTGTAAACCGAGTTGGAGCTCGTACCTCCCCATATATATGTATGGAGTGGAGTTTGCAACTGAAAAGAAACTTTGTGTTCCCAACAAGCTAGTTGAAGGATGGCTTTCACACACACTTATTCTCAGAAATGAGCATGTGGAGAGACGTTCGTTCATCTAGCACAAAGGGAACGGGTTGCAGGAGAAACTTTTACTCTGGTTTCTCAGTCTGTTTCCTAGTGCCGGTTGAAGTTCCTGCAGTTTATCACTGTAAAACTGAGTTGGAGCTAGTACCTCCCCTATATATATGTATGGAGTGGAGTTTGCAACTGAAAAGAAACTTTGTGTTCCCAACAAGCTAGTTGAAGGACGGCTTTCACACACACTTATCTCTCAGAACTGAGCATGTGGAGAGACGTTCGTTCATCTAGCACAAAGGGAACGGGTTGCAGGAGAAACTTTTACTCTGGTTTCTCAGTCTGTTTCCTAGTGCCGGTTTGAAGTTCCTGCAGTTTTCACTGTAAAACCGAGTTGGAGCTCAGTACCACCCCATATATATGTAAGGAGTGGAGTTTGAAACTGATAAGAATCTTTGTGTTCCCAACAATCTAGGTGAAGGATGGCTTTCACACACACGTATTTCTCAGAAATGAGCATGTGGACAGACTTTCGTTCATCTAGCACAAAGGGAACGGGTTGCAGGAGAAACTTTTACTCTGGTTTCTCAGTCTGTTTCCTAGTGCCGGTTTGATGTTCCTGCAGTTTTCACTGTAAAACCGTGTTGGAACTCGTATCTCCCAATATATATGTATGGAGTGGAGTTTGCAACTGAAAGAAACTTTGTGTTCCCAAAAAGGTACGTGAAGGACGGCTTTCACACACACGTATTTCTCAGAAATGAGCATGTGGAGAGATGTTCGTTCAACTAGCAAAAATGGAACGGTTTGCAGGAGAAACTTTTTGTCTGTTTTCTCAGTCTGTTTCCTAGTGCCGGTTTCAAGTTCCTGCAAATTTCACTGTAAAACCGAATTGGAGCTCGTACCTCCCCATATATATATATGGGGTGGAGTATGCAAGTAAAAAAATCTTTGTTTCCCAACAAGCTAGGTGAACTACGGCTTTCACACACACATATCTCTCAGAACTGAGCAAGTGGCGAGACGTTCGTTCATCTAGCAAATAGGAAACGTGTTGCAGCAGAAATTGTACTCTGGATTCTCAGTCTGTTTAAAAGTGCCGGTTTGAAGTTCGTGCAGTTTTCACTGTAAAACCGAGTTGGAGCTAGTACCTTCCCATATATATGTATGGAGTGGAGTTTGCAACTGAAAAGAAACTTTGTGTTCCCAACAAGCTAGGTGAAGGACGGCTTTCACACACACTTATCTCTTAGAAATGAGCATGTGAAGAGACGTTCGTTCATCTAGCACAAAGGGAACGGGTTGCACGAGAAACTTTTACTCTGGTTTCTCAGTCTGTTTCCTAGTGCCGCTATGAAGTTCGTGCAGTTTTCACTGTAAAACCAAGTTGGAGCTCGTACCTCCCCATATATATGTATGGAGTGGAGTTGGCAATTAATAAAACTTTGTGTTCCCAACAAGCTAAGAGAAGGACGGCTTTCACACACACTTATCTCTCAGAAATGATCATGTGGAGAGACGTTCGTTCATCTAGCAAAATGGGAACGGGTTGCAGGAGAAACTATTACTCTGGTCTCTCAGTCTGTTCCCTAGTGCCGGTTTGAACTTCCTGCAGTTTTCACTGTAAACCCGTGTTGGAGCCCTTACCTCCCCATATATATGTATGGAGTGGAATTTGCAACTGAAAAGAAACTTTGTGTTCCCAACAAGCTAGGTGAAGGACGGCTTTCACACACACTTATCTCTCAGAACTGAGCATGTGGAGAGACGTTCGTTCATCTAGCACAAAGGGAACGGGTTGCAGGAGAAACTTTTACTCTGGTATCTCAGTCTGTTTCCTAGTGCCGGTTTGAAGTTCCTGCAGTTTTCACTGTAAAACCGAGTTGGAGCTCGTACCTCCCATATATATGTATGGAGTGGAGTTTGCAACTGAAAAGAAACTTTGTGTTCCCAACAAGCTAGGTGAAGGACGGCTTTCACACACACTTATCTCTCAGAACTGAGCATGTGGAGAGACGTTCGTTCATCTAGCACAAAGGGAACGGGTTGCAGGAGAAACTTTTACTCTGGTTTCTCAGTCTGTTTCCTAGTGCCGGTTTGAAGTTACTGCAGTTTTCACTGTAAAACCGAGTTGGAGCTCGTACCTCCCCATATATATGTATGGAGTGGAGTTTGCAACTGAAAAGAAACTTTGTGTTCCCAACAAGCTAGGTGAAGGAATGGCTTTCACACACACTTATCTCTCAGAAATGAGCATGTGGAGAGACGTTCGTTCATCTAGCACAAAAGAACGGTTTGCAGGAAAAACTTTTACTCTGGTTTCTCAGTCTGTTTCCTAGTTCCGGTTTGAACTTCCTGCAGTTTTCACTGTAAAACTGTTTTGGAGCCTATACCTCCCCATATATATGTATGGAGTGGAGTTTGCACCTGAAAAGAAACTTTGTGTTCCCAACAAGCTATGTTAAATATGGCTTTCACACACACTTATCTCTCATATCTGAGCATGTGGATAGACGTTCGTTCATCTAGCACAAAGGGAACGGGTTGCAGTGGAAACTTTTACTCTGGTCTCTCAGTCTGTTCCCTAGTGCCGGTTTGAAGTTACTGAGGTATTCACTGTAAAACCGAGTTGGAGCTCGTACTTCCCCATATATATGTATGGAGTGGAGTTTGCAACTGAAAAGAAACTTTGTGTTCCCAACAAGCTAGGTGAAGAGACTGGCTTTCACACACACTTATCTCTCAGAAATGAGCATGTGGAAGAGACGTTCGTTCATCTAGCACAAAGGGAACGGGATTGCAGGAGAAACTTTTACTCTGGTTTCTCAGTCTGTTTCCTAGTGCCGGTTTGAATTCCTGCAGTTTTCACTGTAAAACCGAGTTGGAGCTCGTACCTCACCATATATATGTATGGAGTGGACTTTGCAACTGAAAAGAAACTTTGTGTTCCCAACAAGCTAGGTGAAGGACGGCTTTCACACACACTTAACTCTCAGAACTGAGCATGTGGAGAGACGTTCGTTCATCTAGCACAATGGGAACGGGTTGCAGGAGAAACTTTTACTCTGGTTTCTCAGTCTGTTTCCTAGTGCCGGTTTGAAGTTGCTGCAGTTTTCACTGTAAAACCGAGTTGGAGCTCGTACCTCCCCATATATATATATGGAGTGGAGTTTGCAAGTGAAAAGAAAATTTGTGTTCCCAACAAGCTAGGTGATGGACGGCTTTCACACACACTTATCTCTCAGAACTGAGCATGTGTAGAGACGTTCGTTCATTGAGCACAAAAGGAACGGGATGCAGGGAAACTTTTACTCTTGTTTCTCAGTCTGTTTCCTTTTGCCGGTTTGAATTTCTTGCAGTTTTCACTGTAAAATCGAGTTGGAGCTAGTTCCTTCCATATATATGTATGGAGTGGAGTTGGCAACTGAAAAGAAACTTTGTGTTCCCAACAAGCTAGGTGAAGGACGGCTTTCACACACACTTATCTCTCAGAACTGAGCATGTGGAGAGACGTTCGTTCATCTAGCACAAAGGGAACGGGTTGAAGGAGAAACTTTTGCTCCGGTGTCTCAGTCTGTTTCCTAGTGCCGGTTTCAAGTTACTGCATTTTTCACTGTAAAACTGAGTTGGAGCTCGTACCTCCCCGTATATAAGTATGGATTGGAGTTTGCATCTGAAAAGAAACTTTGTGTTCCCAACAAGCTTAGTTGAAGGACGGCTTTCACACACACTTATCTCTCAGAACTGAGCATGTGGTGCGACGTTCGTTCATCTAGCAAAAAGGGAACGGTTGGCAGGAGAAACTTTTACTCTGGTATCTCTGTCTGTTTACTAGTGCCGGTTTGAAGTTCCTGCATGTTTCCATTGTAAAACTGAATTGGAGCTCGTACCTCCCCATATATATGTATGGAGTGGAGTTTGCAACTGAAAAGGAAATATTGTGTTCCCAAAAAGTTAGGTGAAGGACGGCTTTCACACACACTTATCTCTCAAAACTGAGCATGTGGAGAGACGTTCGTTCATCTAGCAGAAAGGGAAAGAGTTGCAGGAGAAACTTTTACTCTGGTTTCTCAGTCTGCTACCTTTTGCCGGTTTGAAGTTCTTGCAGTTTTCACTGTAAAACCGAGTTGGATGCTAGTACCTCCCCATATATATGTATGGAGTGGTAGTTTGCAACTGAAAAGAAACTTTGTGTTCCCAACAAGCTAGGTGAAGGACGGCTTCACACACACTTATCTCTCAGAACTGAGTATGTGGAGAGACGTTCGTTCATCTAGCACAAAGGGAACGGGTAGCAGGAGAAACTATTACTCTTGTTTCTCAGTCTGTTTCCTAGTGCCGGTTTGAAGTTCTTGCAGTTTTCACTGTAAAACCGAGTTGGAGATAGTACCTCCCCATATATATGTATGGATTGGAGTTTGCAACTGAAAAGAAACTTTGTGTTCCCAACAAGCTAGATGGAGGACGGCTTTCACACACACTTATCTCTCAGAACTGAGCATGTGGAGAGACTTTCGTTCATCTAGCCCAAAGGGTACCGGTTGCAGGAGAAACTTTTACTGTGTTTTCTCTGTCTGTTTCCTAGTGCCGGTTTGAAGTTCCTACAATTTTCACTGTAAAACCGCGTTGGAGCTCAGTACCTCCCCATAGATATATATGGAGTGGAGTTTGCAACTGAAAAGAAACTTTGTGTTCCCAACAAGCTAGGTGAAGGACGGCTTTCACACACACTTATCTCTCAGAACTGAGCATGTGGAGAGACGTTCGTTCATCTAGCACAAAGGGAACGGGTTGCAGGAGAAACTTTTACTCTGGTATTCTCAGTCTGTTTCCTAGTGCCGGTTTGAAGTTCCTGCAGTTTTCACTGTAAAACCGAGTTGGAGCTAGTACCTCCCCATATATATGTATGGAGTGGAGTTTGCAACTGAAAAGAAACTTTGTGTTCCCAACAAGCTAGGTGAAGGACGGCTTTCACACACACTTATCTCTCAGAACTGAGCATGTGGAGAGACGTTCGTTCATCTAGCACAAAGGGAACGGGTTGCAGGAGAAACTTTTACTCTGGTTTCTCAGTCTGTTTCCTAGTGCCGGTTTGAAGTTCCTGCAGTTTTCACTGTAAAACCGAGTTGGAGCTAGTACCTCCCCATATATATGTATGGAGTGGAGTTTGCAACTGAAAAGAAACTTTGTGTTCCCAACAAGCTAGGTGAAGGACGGCTTTCACACACACTTATCTCTCAGAACTGAGCATGTGGAGAGACTTTCGTTCATCTAGCAAAAAGGAAATGTTTTGTAGGAGAAACTGTTACTCTGGTTTCTCAGTCTGTTTCCTAGTGCCGGTTTGAAGTTCCTGCAGTTTTCACTGTAAAACCGAGTTAGGAGCTTGTACCTCCCCATATATATGTATGGAGTGGAGTTTGCAACTGAAAGAAACTTTGTGTTCCCAACAAGCTAGGTGAAGGACGGCTTTCACACACACTTATCTCTCAGAAATGAGCATGTGGAGAGACGTTCGTTCATCTAAGCACAAAGGGAACTGTTTGCAGGAGAAACTTTTACTCTTGTTTCTCAGTCTGTTTCCCTGTGCCGGTTTGAAGTTCTTGCAGTTTTCACTGTAATACCGAATTGGATCTAGTACCTTCCCAATATATATGTATGGAGTGGAGTTTGCAACTGAAAAGAAACTATGTGTTCCCAACAAGCTAGGTGAAGGACGGCTTTCACACACACTTATCTCTCAGAAATGAGCATGTGGAGAGACGTTCGTTCATCTAATACAAAGGGAACTGTTTGCAGGAGAAACTTTTACTCTTGTTTCTCAGTCTGTTTCCCTAGTGCCGGATTTGAAGTTCCTGCAGTTTTCACTGTAAAACCGAATTGGAGCTAGTACTTCCCAATATATATATGTATGGAGTGGAGTTTGCAACTGAAAAGAAACTTTGTGTTCCCAACAAGCTAGGTGAAGCACGGCTTTCACACACACTTATCTCTCAGAACTTAGCATGTGGAGAGACGTTCGTTCATCTAGCACAAAGGAACGGGTTGCAGGAGAAAATTTTACCCTGTATTCTCAGTCTGTTTCCTAGTGGTGGTTTGAAGTTACTGCAGTTTTCACTGTAAAACCGAGTTGGAGTTCGTACCTCCCCATATATATGTATGGAGTGGATTTTGCAACTGAAAAGAAACTTTGTGTTCCCAACAAGCTAGGTGAAGGACGGCTTTCACACACACTTATCTCTCAGAACTGAGCATGTGGAGATTCGTTCGTTCATCTAGCACAAAGGGAACTGGTTGCAGGAGAAACTTTACTCTTGTTTCTCAGTCTGTTTCCTAGTGCCGGTTTGAAGTTCCTGCAAGTTTTCACTATAAAACCGAGTTGGAGCTCGTACCTCCCATATATATGTATGGAGTGGAGTTTGCAACTGAAAAGAAACTTTGTGTTCCCAACAAGCTAGGTGAAGGACGGCTTTCACACACACTTATCTCTCAGAACTGAGCATGTGGAGAGACTTTCGTTCATCTAGCACAAAGGGAACGGGTTGCAGGGAGAAACTTTTACTCTGGTTTCTCAGTCTGTTTCCTAGTGCCGGTTTGAAGTTCCTGCAGTTTTCACTGATAAAACCGAGTTGGAGCTCGTACTTCCCATATATATGTATGGAGTGGAGTTTGCAAGTGAAAAGAAACTTTGTGTTCCCAACAAGCTAGGTGAAGGACGTGCTTTCACACACACTTATCTCTCAGAACTGAGCATGTGAAGAGACTTTCGTTCATGTAGCACAAAGGGAACGGTTTGCAGGAGAAACTTTTAGTCTGGTTTCTCAGTCTGTTTCCTAGTGCCGGCTATGAAGTTCCTGCAGGTTTTCACTGTAAAACCGAGTTGGAGCTCGTATCTCCCCATATATATGTATGGAGTGGAGTTTGCAACTGAAAAGAAACTTTGTGTTCCCAACAAGCTAGGTGAAGGACGGCTTCACACACACTATTCTCTCAGAACTGAGCATGTGGAGAGACGTTCGTTCATCTAGCATAAAGGGAACGTGTTGCAGGAGAAAGTGTACTCTGGTTTATCAGTCTGTTTCCTAGTGCCGGTTTGAAGTTCCTGCAGTTTTCACAGTAAAACCGAGTTGGAGCTCGTACCTCCCCATATATATGTATGGCAGTGGAGATTTGCAACTGAAAAGAACTTTGTGTTCCCTAACAAGCTAGGTGAAGAACGGCTTTCACACACACTTATCTCTCAGAACTGAGCATGTGGAGAGACGTTCGTTCATCTAGCAAAAAGTAAACGTGTTGCAGGAGAAATTGTACTCTGGATTCTCAGTCTGTTTCCTAGTGTCGGTTTGAATTTACTTCAGTTTTCACTGAAAAACCGAGTTGGAGCTCGTACCTCCCCATATATATGTATGTCGTGGAGTTTGCAACTGAAAAGGAAATTTGTGTTCCCAAGTAGTTAGGTGAAGGACGGCATTCACACACACTTATCTCTCAGATCTGAGCATGTGGAGAGACGTTCGATCATCTAGCACAAAGGGAAAGATTTGCAGGAGAAACTTTTACTCTGGTTTCTCAGTCTGTTTCCTAGTGCCAGTTTGAAGTTCCTGCAGTTTTCACTGTAAAACCGAATTGGAGCTTGTACCTCCCCATATATATGTATGGAGTGGAGATTGCAACTGAAAAGAAACTTTGTGTTCCCAACAAGCTATTTGAAGGACGGCTTTCACACACACTTATCTCTCAGAACTTAGCACGTATAGATACGTTCGTTCATTTAGCAAAAAGGAAACGTGTTGCAGGAGAAATTTTACTCTGGATTCTCAGTCTGTTTCCTAGTGCCGTATTGATGTTCCTGCATTTTTCACTCTAAAACTGTGTTGGAGCTCGTACCTCCCCATATATATGTATGGAGTGGAGTTTGCAACTGAAAAGAAACTTTGTGTTCCCAACAAGCTAGGTGAAGGACGGCTTTCACACACACTTATCTCTCAGAAATGAGCATGTTGAGAGACCTTCGTTCATCTAGCCCAAAGGGAAATGGTTGCAGGAGAAACTTTTACTATTTTTTCTCAGTGTGTTTCCCTGTGCCGGTTTGAATTTCCTGCAGTTTTCACTGTAAAACGGAATTGGAGCTAGTAATTCCCAATATATATATGTATGGAGTGGAGTTTGCAACTGAAATGAAACTTTGTGTTCCCAACAAGCTAAGTTAAGGACGGCTTTCACACACACTTATCTCTCAGAAATGAGCATGTGGAGAGACGTTCGTTCATCTAGCAAAAAGGAAACGTGTTGCAGGAGAAATTGTACTCTGGATTCTCAGTTTGTTTTCTAGTGCCGGCTTGAAGTTTCTGCAGTTTTCACTCTAAAACTGAGACTGGAGCTCGTACCTCCCCATATATATAATGGAGTGGATTTTGCAACTGAAAAGTAACTTTTTGTTCCCAACAAGCTAGGTGAAGGACGGCTTTCACACACACTTATCTCTCAGAAATGAGCATGTGGAGAGACGTTCGTTCATCTAGCACAAAGGGAACGGGTTGCAGGGGAAACTTTTACTCTGGATTCTCAGTCTGTTTCCTAGTGCCCGTTTGAAGTTCCTGCAGTTTTCACTGTAAAACCGAATTGGAGCTAGTACCTTCCCAATATATATGTATGGAGTGGAGTTTGCAACTGAAAAGAAACTTTGTGTTCCCAACAAGCTAAGTTAAGGACGGCTTTCACACACACTTATCTCTCAGAACTTAGCATGTGGAGAGACGTTCATTCATCTAGCACAAAGGGAACGGGTTGCAGGAGAAACTTTACTATTGTTTCTCAGTCTGTTTTCCTAGTGCCGGTTTGAAGTTCCTGCAGTTTTCACTGTAAAACCGAGTTGGAGCTAGTACCTCCCCATATATATGTATGGAGTGGAGTTTTCAAGTGAAAAGAAACTTTGTGTTCCCAACAAGCTAGGTGAAGGACGGCTTTCACACACACTTAACTCTCAGAACTTAGCATGTGGAGAGACGTTCGTTCATCTAGCACGAAGGGAACGGGTTGCAGGAGAAACTTTTACTCTGGTTTCTCATTCTGTTTCCTAGTGCCGGTTTGAAGTTCCTGCAGTTTTCACTGTAAAACCGAGTTGGAGCTAGTACCTGCCCCATATATATGTATGGAGTGGAGTTTGCAACTGAAAAGAACTTTGTGTTCCCAACAAGCTAGGTGAAGGACGGCTTTCACACACACTTATCTCTCAGAACTGAGCATGTGGAGAGACGTTCGTTCATCTAGCACAAAGGGAACGGGTTGCAGGAGAAACTTTTACGCTGGTTTCTCAGTCTGTTTCCTAGTGCCGGTTTGAAGTTCCTGCAGTTTTCACTGTAAAACCGAATTGGAGCTTGTACCTCCCCATATATATGTATGGAGTGGAGTTTGCAACTGAAAAGAAACTTTGTGTTCCCAACAAGCTAGTTGAAGGACGGCTTTCACACACACTTATCTCTCAGAACTTAGCACGTATAGATACGTTCGTTCATCTAGCAAAAAGAAACGTGTTGCAGGAGAAATTTTACTCTGGATTCTCAGTCTGTTTCCTAGTGCCGTATTGATGTTCCTGCATTTTTCACTCTAAAACTGTTTTGGAGCTCGTACCTCCCCATATATATGTATGGAGTGGAGTTTGCAACTGAAAAGAAACTTTGTGTTCCCAACAAGCTAGGTGAAGGACGGCTTTCACACACACTTATCTCTCAGAAATGAGCATGTGGAGAGACGTTCGTTCATCTAGCACAAAGGGAACTGGTTGCAGGAGAAACTTTTACTATTGTTTCTCAGTCTGTTTCCCTGTTCCGGTTTGAAGTTCCTGCAGTTTTCACTGTAAAACCGAATTGGAGCTAGTACCTTCCCCATATATATGTATGGAGTGGAGTTTGCAACTGAAAAGAAACTTTGTGTTCCCTACAAGCTAGTTGAAGGACGGCTTTCACACACACTTATCTCTCAGAACTTAGCACGTATAGATACGTTCGTTCATCTAGCACAAAGGAAACGTGTTGCAGGAGAAATTTTACTCTGGATTCTCAGTCTGTTTCCTAGTGCCGTATTGATGTTCCTGCATTTTTCACTCTAAAACTGTGTTGGAGCTCGTACCTCCCCATATATATGTATGGAGTGGAGTTTGCAACTGAAAAGAAACTTTGTGTTCCCAACAAGCTAGGTGAAGGACGGCTTTCACACACACTTATCTCTCAGAAATGAGCATGTGGAGAGACGTTCGTTCATCTAGCACAAAGGGAATGGTTGCAGGAGAAACTTTTACTATGGTTTCTCAGTCTGTTTCCTAGTGCCGGTTTGAAGTTCCTGCAGTTTTCACTGTAAAACCGAATTGGAGCTAGTACCTTCCCAATATATATGTATGGAGTGGAGTTTGCAACTGAAAGAAACTTTGTGTTCCCAACAAGCTAGGTGAAGGACGGCTTTCACACACACTTATCTCTCAGAACTGAGCATGTGGAGAGACGTTCGTTCATCTAGCAAAAGGGAAACGGGTTGCAGGAGAAACTTTTACTCTGGATTCTCAGTCTGTTTCCTAGTGCCGGTTTGAAGTTCCTGCAGTTTTCACTCTAAAACCGAGTTGGAGCTCGTACCTCCCCATATATATGTATGGAGTGGAGTTTGCAACTGAAAAGAACTTTGTGTTCCCAACAAGCTAGGTGAAGGACGGCTTTCACACACACTTATCTCTCAGAACTGAGCATGTGGAGAGACGTTCGTTCATCTAGCACAAAGGGAACGGGTTGCAGGAGAAACTTTTACTATGGTTCTCAGTCTGTTTCCTAGTGCCGGTTTGAAGTTCCTGCAGTTTTCACTGTAAAACCGAGTTGGAGCTCGTACCTCCCCATATATATGTATGGAGTGGAGTTTGCAACTGAAAAGAAACTTTGTGTTCCCAACAAGCTAGTGAAGGACGGCTTTCACACACACTTATCTCTCAGAACTGAGCATGTGGAGAGACGTTCGTTCATCTAGCACAAAGGGAACGGGTTGCAGGAGAAACTTTTACTCTGGTTTCTCAGTCTGTTTCCTAGTGCCGGTTTGAAGTTCCTGCAGTTTTCACTGTAAAACCGAGTTGGAGCTAGTACTCCCCATATATATGTATGGAGTGGAGTTTGCAACTGAAAAGAAACTTTGTGTTCCCAACAAGCTAGGTGAAGGACGGCTTTCACACACACTTATCTCTCAGAACTGAGCATGTGGAGAGACGTTCGTTCATCTAGCACAAAGGGAACGGGTTGCAGGAGAAACTTTTACTCTGGTTTCTCAGTCTGTTTCCTAGTGCCGGTTTGAAGTTCCTGCAGTTTTCACTGTAAAAACGAGTTGGAGCTAGTACCTCCCCATATATATGTATGGAGTGGAGTTTGCAACTGAAAAGAACTTTGTGTTCCCAACAAGCTAGGTGAAGGACGGCTTTCACACACACTTATCTCTCAGAAATGAGCATGTGGAGAGACGTTCGTTCATCTAGCACAAAGGGAACGGGTTGCAGGAGAAACTTTTACTCTGGTTTCTCAGTCTGTTTCCTAGTGCCGGTTTGAAGTTCCTGCAGTTTTCACTGTAAAACCGAGTTGGAGCTCGTACCTCCCCATATATATGTATGGAGTGGAGTTTGCAACTGAAAAGAAACTTTGTGTTCCCAACAAGCTAGTTGAAGGACGGCTTTCACACACACTTATCTCTCAGAACTGAGCATGTGGAGAGACGTTCGTTCATCTAGCACAAAGGAACGTGTTGCAGGAGAAATTTTACTCTGGTTTCTCAGTCTGTTTCCTAGTGCCGGTTTGAAGTTCCTGCAGTTTTCACTGTAAAACCGAGTTGGAGCTAGTACCTCCCCATATATATGTATGGAGTGGAGTTTGCAACTGAAAAGAAACTTTGTGTTCCCAACAAGCTAGGTGAAGGACGGCTTTCACACACACTTATCTCTCAGAACTGAGCATGTGGAGAGACGTTCGTTCATCTAGCACAAAGGGAACGGGTTGCAGGAGAAACTTTTACTCTGGTTTCTCAGTCTGTTTCCTAGTGCCGGTTTGAAGTTCCTGCAGTTTTCACTGTAAAACCGAGTTGGAGCTAGTACCTCCCCATATATATGTATGGAGTGGAGTTTGCAACTGAAAAGAAACTTTGTGTTCCCAACAAGCTAGGTGAAGGACGGCTTTCACACACACTTATCTCTCAGAACTTAGCATGTGGAGAGACGTTCGTTCATCTAGCACAAAGGGAACGTGTTGCAGGAGAAACTTTTACTCTGGATTCTCAGTCTGTTTCCTAGTGCCGGCTTGAAGTTTCTGCAGTTTTCACTCTAAAACTGAGTTGGAGCTCGTACCTCCCCATATATATGTATGGAGTGGAGTTTGCAACTGAAAAGAAACTTTGTGTTCCCAACAAGCTAGGTGAAGGACGGCTTTCACACACACTTATCTCTCAGAACTGAGCATGTGGAGAGACGTTCGTTCATCTAGCACAAAGGGAACGGGTTGCAGGAGAAACTTTTACTCTGGTTTCTCAGTCTGTTTCCTAGTGCCGGTTTGAAGTTCCTGCAGTTTTCACTGTAAAACCAAGTTGGAGCTAGTACCTCCCCATATATATGTATGGAGTGGAGTTTGCAACTGAAAACAAACTTTGTGTTCCCAACAAGCTAGGTGAAGGACGGCTTTCACACACACTTATCTCTCAGAACTGAGCATGTGGAGAGACGTTCGTTCATCTAGCACAAAGGGAACGGTTGCAGGAGAAACTTTTACTCTGGTCTCTCAATCTGTTTCCTAGTGCCGGTTTGAAGTTCCTGCAGTTTTCACTGTAAAACCGAGTTGGAGCTCGTACCTCCCCATATATATGTATGGAGTGGAGTTTGCAACTGAAAAGAAACTTTGTGTTCCCAACAAGCTAGGTGAAGGACGGCTTTCACACACACTTATCTCTCAGAACTGAGCATGTGGAGAGACGTTCGTTCATCTAGCACAAAGGAACGTGGTTGCAGGAGAAACTTTTACTCTGGATTTCTCAGTTGTTTCCTAGTGCCGGCTTTGAAGTTTCCTGCAGTTTTCACTGCTAAAACGAGTTGGAGCTCGTACCTCCCCATATATATGTATGGAGTGGAGTTTGCAACTGAAAATAAACTTTGTGTTCCCAACAAGCTAGTGAAGGACGGCTTTCACACACACTTATCTCTCAGAACTGAGCATGTGGAGAGACGTTCGTTCATCTAGCACAAAGGGAACGGGTTGCAGGAGAAACTTATTACTCTTGTTTCTCAGTCTGTTTCCTAGTGCCGGTTTGAAGTTCCTGCAGTTTTCACTGTAAAACCGAGTTGGAGCTAGTACCTCCCCATATATATGTATGGAGTGGAGTTTGCCACTGAAAAGAAACTTTGTGTTCCCAACAAGCTAGGTGAAGGACGGCTTTCACACACACTTAACTCTCAGAACTGAGCATGTGGAGAGACGTTCGTTCATCTAGCACGAAGAGAACGGGTTGCAGGAGAAACTGTTACTCTGGTTTCTCAGTCTGTTTCCTAGTGCCGGTTTGAAGTTCCTGCAGTTTTCACTGAAAAACCGAGTTGGAGCTAGTACCTCCACATATATATGTATGGAGTGGAGTTTGCAACTGAAAAGAAACTTTGTGTTCCCAACAAGCTAGGTGAAGGACGGCTTTCACACACACTTATCTCTCAGAACTGAGCATGTGGAGAGACGTTCGTTCATCTAGCACAAAGTGAATGGGTTGCAGGAGAAACTTTTATTCTGGTATCTCATCTGTTTCCTAGTGCCGGTTTGAAGTTCCTGCAGTTTTCACTGTAAAATCGAGTTGGAGCTCGTACATCCCAATATATATGTATGGAGTGGTGTTTGCAACTGAAAAGAAACTTTGTGTTCCCAACAAGCTAGGTGAAGGACGGCTTTCACACACACTTATCTCTCAGAACTGAGCATGTGGAGAGACGTTCGTTCATCTAGCACAAAGGGAACGGGTTGCAGGAGAAACTTTTACTCTGGTTTCTCAGTCTGTTTCCTAGTGCCGGTTTGAAGTTACTGCAGTTTTCACGGTAAAACCGATGTTGGAGCTCGTACCTCCCCATATATATGTATGGAGTGGAGTTTGCAACTGAAAAGAAACTTTGTGTTCCCAACAAGCTAGGTGAAGGACGGCTTTCACACACACTTATCTCTCAGAACTGAGCATGTGGAGAGACGTTCGTTCATCTAGCACAAAGGGAACGGGTTGCAGGAGAAACTTTTACTCTGGTTTCTCAGTCTGTTTCCTAGTGCCGGTTTGAAGTTCCTGCAGTTTATCACTGTAAAACAGTGTTGGAAGCTCGTACCTCCCCATATATATGTATGGAGTGGAGTTTGCAAGTGAAAAGAAACTTGTGTTCCCAACAAGCTAGGTGAAAGGACTGGCTTTCACACACACTTATCTCTCAGAACTGAGCATGTGGAGAGACAGTTCGTTCATCTAGCACGAAATGGAACGGGTTGCAGGAGAAACTTTTACTCTGGTTTCTCAGACTGTTTCCTAGTGCCGGTTTGAAGTTCCTGCAGTTTTCACTGAGAAACCGAGTTGGAGCTAGTACCTCCACATATATTTTATGGAGTGGAGTTTGCAACTGAAAAGAAACTTTGTGTTCCCAACAAGCTAGGTGAAGGACGGCTTTCACACACACTTATCTCTCAGAACTGAGCATGTGGAGAGACTTTCGTTCATCTAGCACAAAGGGAACGGGTTGCAGGAGAAACTATTTACTCTGGTATCTCCAGTCTGTTTCCTAGTGCCGGTTTGAAGTTCCTGCAGTTTTCACTGTAAAACCGAGTTGGAGCTCGTACCTCCCCATATATATGTATGGAGTGGAGTTTGCAACTGAAAAGAAACTTTGTGTTCCCAACAAGCTAGGTGAAGGACGGCTTTCACACACACTTATCTCTCAGAACTTAGCACGTTTAGATACGTTCGTTCATCTAGCAAAAAGGAAACGTGTTGCAGGAGAAATTGAACTCTGGATTCTCAGTCTGTTTCCTAGTGCCGGTTTGATGTTCCTGCAGTTTTCACTCTAAAACTGTGTTGGAGCTCGTACCTCCCCATATATATGTATGGAGTGGAGTTTGCAACTGAAAAGAAACTTTGTGTTCCCAACAAGCTAGTTGAAGGACGGCTTTCACACACAATTATCTCTCAGAACTGAGCATGTGGAGAGACGTTCGTTCATCTAGCACAAAGGGAACGGGTTGCAGGAGAAACTTTTACTCTGGTTTCTCAGTCTGTTTCCTAGTGCCGGTTGAAGTTCCTGCAGTTTTCACTGTAAAACCGAGTTGGAGCTAGTACCTCCCCATATATATGTATGGAGTGGAGTTTGCAACTGAAAAGAAACTTTGTGTTCCCAACAAGCTATGTGAAGGACGGCTTTCACACACACTTATCTCTCAGAACTGAGCATGTGGAGAGACGTTCGTTCATCTAGCACAAAGGGAACGGGTTGCAGGAGAAACTTTTACTCTGGTTTCTCAGTCTGTTTCCTAGTGCCGGTTTGAAGTTCCTGCAGTTTTCACTGTAAAACCGAGTTGGAGCTCGTACCTCCCCATATATATGTATGGAGTGGAGTTTGCAACTGAAAAGAAACTTTGTGTTCCCAACAAGCTAGGTGAAGGACGGCTTTCACACACACTTATCTCTCAGAACTGAGCATGTGGAGAGACGTTCGTTCATCTAGCACAAGGGAACGGGTTGCAGGAGAAACTTTTACTCTGGTTTCTCAGTCTGTTTCCTAGTGCCGGTTTGAAGTTCCTGCAGTTTTCACTGTAAAACCGAGTTGGAGCTAGTACCTCCCCATATATATGTATGGAGTGGAGTTTGCAACTGAAAGAAACTTTGTGTTCCCAACAAGCTAGGTGAAGGACGGCTTTCACACACACTTATCTCTCAGAACTGAGCATGTGGAGAGACGTTCGTTCATCTAGCACAAAGGAACGGGTTGCAGGAGAAACTTTTACTCTGGATTCTCAGTCTGTTTCCTAGTGCCGGTTTGAAGTTCCTGCAGTTTTCACTGTAAAACCGAGTTGGAGCTCGTACCTCCCCATATATATGTATGGAGTGGAGTTTGCAACTGAAAAGAAACTTTGTGTTCCCAACAAGCTAGGTGAAGGACGGCTTTCACACACACTTATCTCTCAGAACTGAGCATGTGGAGAGACGTTCGTTCATCTAGCACAAAGGAACGTGTTGCAGGAGAAATTTTACTCTGGTTTCTCAGTCTGTTTCCTAGTGCCGGTTTGAAGTTCCTGCAGTTTTCACTGTAAAACCGAGTTGGAGCTAGTACCTCCCCATATATATGTATGGAGTGGAGTTTGCAACTGAAAAGAAACTTTGTGTTCCCAACAAGCTAGGTGAAGGACGACTTTCACACACACTTATCTCTCAGAACTGAGTATGTGGAGAGACGTTCGTTCATCTAGCACAAAGGGAACGGGTTGCAGGAGAAACTATTACTCTTGTTTCTCAGTCTGTTTCCTAGTGCCGGTTTGAAGTTCCTGCAGTTTTCACTGTAAAACCGAGTTGGAGATAGTACCTCCCCATATATATGTATGGAGTGGAGTTTTCCAGTGAAAAGAAACTTTGTGTTCCCAACAAGCTAGGTGAAGGACGGCTTTCGCACACACTTAACTCTCAGAACTGAGCATGTGGAGAGACGTTCGTTCATCTAGCACGAAGGGAACGGGTTGCAGGAGAAACTGTTACTCTGGTTTCTCAGTCTGTTTCCTAGTGCCGGTTTGAAGTTCCTGCAGTTTTCACTGAAAATCCGAGTTGGAGCTAGTACCTCCACATATATATTTATGGAGTGGAGTTTGCAACTGAAAAGAAACTTTGTGTTCCCAACAAGCTAGGTGAAGGACGGCTTTCACACACACTTATCTCTCAGAACTGAGCATGTGGAGAGACGTTCGTTCATCTAGCACAAAGGGAACGGGTTGCAGGAGAAACTTTTATTCTGGTATCTCAATCTGTTTCCTAGTGCCGGTTTGAAGTTCCTGCAGTTTTCACTGTAAAACCGAGTTGGAGCTCGTACATCCACATATATATGTATGGGGTGGTGTTTGCAACTGAAAAGAAACTTTGTGTTCCCAACAAGCTAGGTGAAGGACGGCTTTCACACACACTTATCTCTCAGAACTGAGCATGTGGAGAGACGTTCGTTCATCTAGCACAAAGGGAACGGGTTGCAGGAGAAACTTTTACTCTGGTTTCTCAGTCTGTTTCCTAGTGCCGGTTTGAAGTTACTGCAGTTTTCACTGTAAAACCGAATTGGAACTAGTACCTCCCCATATATATGTATGGAGTGGAGTTTGCAAATGAAAAGAAACTTTGTGTTCCCAACAAGCTAGGAGAATGAAGGCTTTCACACACACTTATCTCTCAGAACTTAGCACGTTTAGATACGTTCGTTCATCTAGCAAAAAGGAAACGTGTTGCAGGAGAAATTGAACTCTGGATTCTCAGTCTGTTTCCTAGTGCCGGTTTGATGTTCCTGCAGTTTTCACTCTAAAATTGTGTTGGAGCTCGTACCTCCCCATATATATGTATGGAATGGAGTTTGCAACTGAAAAGAAACATTGTGTTCCCAACAAGCTAGTTGAAGTACGGCTTTCACACACAATTTTCTCTCAGAACTGAGCATGTGCAGACATATTCTTTCATCTAGCACGAAGGGAACGGGTTGCAGGATAAACTGTTACTCTGGTTTCTCAGTCTCTTTCCTAGTACCGGTTTGATGTTCCTGCAGTTTTCACTGAAAAACCGAGTTGGAGCTCGTACCTCCCCATATATATGTATGGAGTGGAGTTTGGAACTGAAAAGAAACTTTGTGTTCCCAACAAGCTAGGTGAAGGACGGCTTTCACACACACTTATCTCTCAGAACTGAGCATGTGGAGAGACGTTCGTTCATCTAGCACAAAGGGAACGGGTTGCAGGAGAAACTATATCTCTGGTTCTCAGTCTGTTTCCTAGTGCCGGTTTGAAGTTCCTGCAGTTTTCACTGTAAAACCGAGTTGGAGCTCGTACCTCCCCATATATATGTATGGAGTGGAGTTTGCAACTGAAAAGAAACTTTGTGTTCCCAACAAGCTAGGTGAAGGACGGCTTTCACACACACTTATCTCTCAGAACTGAGCATGTGGAGAGACGTTCGTTCATCTAGCACAAAGGGAACGGGTTGCAGGAGAAACTTTTACTCTGGTTTCTCAGTCTGTTTCCTAGTGCCGGTTTGAAGTTCCTGCAGTTTTCACTGTAAAACCGAGTTGGAGCTAGTACCTCCCCATATATATGTATGGAGTGGAGTTTGCAACTGAAAAGAAACTTGTGTTCCCAACAAGCTAGGTGAAGGACGGCTTTCACACACACTTATCTCTCAGAACTGAGCATGTGGAGAGACGTTCGTTCATCTAGCACAAAGGAACGGGTTGCAGGAGAAACTTTTACTCTGGTTTCTCAGTCTGTTCCTAGTGCCGGTTTGAAGTTCCTGCAGTTTTCACTGTAAAACCGAGTTGGAGCTAGTACCTCCCCATATATATGTATGGAGTGGTAGTTTGCAACTGAAAAGAAACTTTGTGTTCCCAACAAGCTAGGTGAAGGACGGCTTTCACACACACTTATCTCTCAGAACTGAGCATGTGGAGAGACGTTCGTTCATCTAGCACAAAGGGAACGGGTTGCAGGAGAAACTTTTACTCTGGTATCTCAGTCTGTTTCCTAGTGCCGGTTTGAAGTTCCTGCAGTTTTCACTGTAAAACCGAGTTGGAGCTCGTACCTCCCCATATATATGTATGGAGTGGAGTTTGCAACTGAAAAGAAACTTTGTGTTCCCAACAAGCTAGGTGAAGGACGGCTTTCACACACACTTATCTCTCAGAACTGAGCATGTGGAGAGACGTTCGTTCATCTAGCACAAAGGGAACGGTTGCAGGAGAAACTTTTACTCTGGATTTCTCAGTCTGTTTCCTAGTGCCGGTTTGAAGTTCCTGCAGTTTTCACTGTAAAACCGAGTTGGAGCTCGTACCTCCCCATATATATGTATGGAGTGGAGTTTGCAAATGAAAAGAAACTTTGTGTTCCCAACAAGCTAGGTGAAGGACGGCTTTCACACACACTTATCTCTCAGAACTGAGCATGTGGAGAGACGTTCGTTCATCTAGCACAAAGGGAACGGGTTGCAGGAGAAACTTTTACTCTGGTTTCTCAGTCTGTTTCCTAGTGCCGGTTTGAAGTTCCTGCAGTTTTCACTGTAAAACCGATGTTGGAGCTAGTACCTCCCCATATATATGTATGGAGTGGAGTTTGCAACTGAAAAGAAACTTTGTGTTCCCAACAAGCTAGGTGAAGGACGGCTTTCACACACACTTATCTCTCAGAACTGAGCATGTGGAGAGACGTTCGTTCATCTAGCACAAAGGGAACGGGTTGCAGGAGAAACTATTACTCTGGTTTCTCAGTCTGTTTCCCTAGTGCCGGTTTGAAGTTCCTGCAGTTTTCACTGTAAAACCGAGTTGGAGATAGTACCTCCCCATATATATGTATGGAGTGGAGTTTGCAATTGAAAAGAAACTTTGTGTTCCCAACAAGCTAGGTGAAGGACGGCTTTCACACACACTTATCTCTCAGAACTGAGCATGTGGAGAGACTTTCGTTCATCTAGCACAAAGGGAACGGGTTGCAGGAGAAACTATTACTCTGTTTCTCAGTCTGTTTCCTAGTGCCGGTTTGAAGTTCCTGCAGTTTTCACTGTAAAACCGAGTTGGAGCTAGTACCTCCCCATATATATGTATGGAGTGGAGTTTTCCAGTGAAAAGAAACTTTGTGTTCCCAACAAGCTAGGTGAAGGACGGCTTTCGCACACACTTAACTCTCAGAACTGAGCATGTGGAGAGACGTTCGTTCATCTAGCACGAAGAGAACGGGTTGCAGGAGAAACTGTTACTCTGGTTTCTCAGTCTGTTTCCTAGTGCCGGTTTGAAGTTCCTGCAGTTTTCACTGAAAACCGAGTTGGAGCTAGTACCTCCACATATATATTTATGGAGTGGACTTTGCAACTGAAAAGAAACTTTGTGTTCCCAACAAGCTAGGTGAAGGACGGCTTTCACACACACATATCTCTCAGAACTGAGCATGTGGAGAGACGTTCGTTCATCTAGCACAAAGTGAACGGGTTGCAGGAGAAACTTTTATTCTGGTATCTCAATCTGTTTCCTAGTGCCGGTTTGAAGTTCCTGCAGTTTTCACTGTAAAACCGAGTTGGAGCTCGTACATCCACATATATATGTATGGGGTGGTGTTTGCAACTGAAAAGAAACTTTGTGTTCCCAACAAGCTATGTGAAGGACGGCATTTCACACATACTTATCTCACAGAACTGAGCATTTTGAGAGACTTTCGTTCATCTAGCACGAAGGGAACGGGTTGCAGGAGAAACTTTTACTCTGGTTCTCAGTCTGTTTCCTAGTGCCGGTTTGAAGTTACTGCAGTTTTCACTGTAAAACCGAATTGAACTAGTACCTCCCCATATATATGTATGGAGTGGAGTTTGCAAATGAAAAGAACACTTTGTGTCCCAACAAGCTAGGATGAATGACGGCTTTCACACACACTTATCTCTCAGAACTTAGCACGTTTAGATACGTTCGTCATCTAGCAAAAGGAACGTGTTGCAGGAGAATTGAACTCTGGATTCTCAGTCTGTTTCCTAGTGCCGGTTTGATGTTCCTGCAGTTTTCACTCTAAAAACTGTGTTGGAGCTCGTACCTCCCCATATATATGTATGGAGTGGAGTTTTGCAACTGAAAAGAAAGTTGTGTTCCCAACAAGCTAGTTGAAGGACGGCTTTCACACACACTTATCTCTCAGAACTGAGCATGTGGAGAGACGTTCGTTTCATCTAGCACAAGGGAACGGGTTGCAGGAGAAACTTTTACTCTGGTTTCTCAGTCTGTTTCCTAGTGCCGGTTTGAAGTTCCTGCAGTTTTCACTGTAAAACCGAGTTGGAGCTAGTACCTCCCCATATATATGTATGGAGTGGAGTTTGCAACTGAAAAGAAACTTTGTGTTCCCAACAAGCTAGTGAAGGACGGCTTTCACACACACTTATCTCTCAGAACTGAGCATGTGGAGAGACGTTCGTTCATCTAGCACAAAGGAACGGGTTGCAGGAGAAACTTTACTCTGGTTTCTCAGTCTGTTTCCTAGTGCCGGTTTTGAATTTCCTGCAGTTTTCACTGTAAAACCGAGTTGGAGCTAGTACCTCCCATATATATGTATGGAGTGGAGTTTGCAACTGAAAAGAAACTTTGTGTTCCCAACAAGCTAGTTGAAGTACGGCTTTCAAACACACTTATCTCTCAGAACTGAGCATGTGGAGAGACGTTCGTTCATCTAGCACCATGGGAACGGGTTGCAGGAGAAACTTTTGGTCTGGTTTCTCAGTCTGTTTCCTAGTGCCGGTTTGAAGTTCCTGCAGTTATCACTGTAAAACAGTGTTGGAACTCGTGCCTCCCCATACATATATTGGAGGAGTTTCAAGTGAAAAGAAACTTTGTGTTCCCAACAAGTTATGTAAAGGATGGCTTTAACACACACGTATTTCTGAGAAATGAGCATGTGGAGAGACATTCGTTCATCTAGCACAAATGGAACGGGTTGCAGGAGAAACTTTTGGTCTGGTTTCTCAGTCTGTTTCCTAGTGCCGGTTTGAAGTTCCTGCAGTTTTCACTGTAAAATCGAATTGGAGCTTGTACCTCCCCATATATATGTATGGAGTGGAGTTTGCAACTGAAAAGAAACTTTGTGTTCCCAACAAGGTAGTTGAAGGACGGCTTTCACACACACTTATCTCTCAGAACTTAGCACGTATAGATACGTTCGTTCATCTAGCAAAAAGGAAACGTGTTGCAGGAGAAATTTTACTCTGGATTCTCAGTATGTTTCCTAGTGCCGTATTGATGTTCCTGCATTTCTCACTCTAAAACTGTGTTGGAGCTCGTACCTCCCCATATATATGTATGGAGTGGAGTTTGCAACTGAAAAGAAAATTTGTGTTCCCAACAAGCTAGGTGAAGGACGGTTTTCACACACACTTTTCTCTCAGAAATGAGCATGTGGAGAGACGTTCGTTCATCTAGCACAAAGGGAACTGGTTGCAGGAGAAACTTTTACTATTTTTTCTCAGTCTGTTTCCCTGTGCCGGTTTGAAGTTCCTGAAGTTTTCACTGTAATACAGAATTGGAGCTAGTACTTCCCAATATATATATGTATGGAGTGGAGTTTGCAACTGAAAAGAAACTTTGTGTTCCCAGCA
>NC_045731.1:21018952-21031490 GCF_009834535.1 Camelus ferus
TTTCATCAAAGTGAAACCTTGGATCCAGAGCACGCACTCCCCTCCCTCCTCACCCAGCTCCTGACAACCACAAGTCCTCTTTCTCTCTGGGTGTCTTTACCTCTCCTTTGTGTTCCCTGCCAATGAAACTTTAAAAAAGGTTTCTTTTGTCCCTGCCCACTTGTTTTCAGCTGGGGCTGGGGATTTTTTTTTGTTTTCACTTGAAACAGCATTTTTATCATTTTAAGGGGCTATCCAGGGGGATTAAAGATGTGATGTACAAAATGAAGCCCTTTTAGTAACTCTGCATAATCTCAGGGTAGACACTGCTGTTCCCCCTGTGACACCACAGCCAGAAGACATAAGGGAGATGCTTAGCTCTTCCTGTGGCAAAAACAAAACAAAACAAATCAAAAAAATTAGCAAAAGCCCAGAAAAACTGCTTGAAAGTGAGACCACAACCTGAAAAAAGCATTCCTCATAACCCAAGGTTGGAGAAAGGATTCCCATCCCTGTAGTCCAAAATCCTTTCGAAACGCAGTGTTCTAAACAGAAACAGAACAGACATGGGCAGTTCCAATGAGAGGCAATGCAGGTGGCCAGTGTGTGTTAGAGATGCTTGACCTCTCAGGTGAGAACACAGGCAGAAGGAAACTGCAGAGAGAGCACCGGTCACCATCACACTGGCGGGTCTTTAGTCAGGTGACAACCAGCCCTGGTGACAATGTAAGCAGGCAGAGGCTCCAGCAGATCCCCTGGAGGGAAGAGAGAAGGGACGCTCCTCTTCAGGAGAACAGGGTGCAGGACGCATCAAAGGGCCACAGATGCAGCTCTTCCCCAGAAGTTCTGATCCTTACAGTTCATCCCACTAAAATCCTTACACACCTATTCAAAGATGCCTTTTCAAGGGTGATCATCACAGCACTGGTTGAAACAGTCTGAATTAAAGCAATACTAATGTTGATGAAGAGTGTATGGGGTCCATTTTTTCTGGTTCATGTGGATGAATGAATGCTGTGCAGTTGGAAAAGTGGGTGTCTGGTCTCAACCCAATGTCAAGGGAGGCCTCAGGGTGGAAGTATGCAGACCCACTGTCTGCACCCAGGGTCCCATCTGCATGACCACATATGTGTGAAATCAGTATAGATGTAAACTGATCTGATTGTGAGTGTGCGAGAGACAGAGATGGAGAAAGACATACTGAGAGACACAGAGACTGAGACATAAGAACCAAATCATTCATGACTAGTCACCTCTGTGGGTGGGAATTACAAATCTCTTCTCTTTTAGGCAATATTTCAATTTTTTGTACTGTGTCTATATTACTCTACTAATTCTAAAAGGATTAAAATCCTATCTTAATGTGACCCATTCATTACTCATCTAGTAATTAAAGTACATTAATCCTATTTTTAAAAGAATTTAAAGTCTTCTCAGGACGCAGTTCCATGTCAGCTCCGTGGCAGCAGAGGTTCTCCAGGAGGTCGTGTCTCTTCTGAATCAGCATCCAAAGAGGTGAGGAAGAAGTACCAGACTTGGACACTTAAGACTACAATAGATTAGAGATTCTGTTGAGAGAAACTAAGACCTACATTCACAGAGAATAATCCCATATTCATGGAGCAGAAGGCTTCATTCTACTTAGATGACAATAGTCCACGAATAGATCTAAGGATTCAAAGAATGCCTACCCAAATCCCAGGTGGTGTTTTGCAGGAATTGACAATCAATCTAAAATTCACGTGGTAAATCCAGGGGCTCAGAATACATGAGTGAATGTTGAAAAAGAAAACAAAGTTCGAGGAATGGAAAGTCAGATGGAACCCATGGTTAATACAAAAGCACTTTAAGCTGAAGACACCTGAGATTCAATAGATGTAGAAGAAAACCTGTCATGGAAGCCAATTCTCTCCTCTCCCTTTGCCCTATTAAGTTAGGTTGATAAAAAAGCCTTTAACTTTCACCATTTAACATGGTACTTACTTTTCTGGTTGGCTCCTGCTTGTGTATAAATAAACCGTTTCTCTCGTTCATCTCCTCCTTACTTCTGTGTGCCCTTTGGGAGGGACTCTGGATGATGGGGACCTGCTCTTTTCTCACCTTCTTTAGTGACATCTTTTGTCCATGGTGAAGTGCTTAAAACAAAAAGGCTCATTGGTTTTGGGTCAGATTTGGAACATGTATAACCTTTGGAGAACCCCTGGAGGTACAAGGGGGTTCAATACTGCTGGGAGAATTTACTTGTCCAAATACCTAACAAGATACAATTTGCATAGTTGTTTGTTTTTTTTTTTTAAAGATTCTTACCCTAAAACAAATACCCTATCTAAACCTCTTGGATGATCAAATAGAAAGAAAAAAGAGAATCATGTCTGGCCTAAGAACTCTTCCTTAATAAAATGGAAGGACAGAATCAGATTCAGAGCAAAAAGTAAAATCCATTTATACCATCAACCCTCCCACTCTTTTGTACACTGTCTTCATGTAATCTGCCAGATGGCGCCCTGGAGAAGGCCCTTTGCCCGGAACTCGTGCTCATTTTCAGAGCTCTGCCAAGCATGAGGTTGGTCCCCAGGGCCTGAGAGGGGCTACTTGTGAAATCTTCTCTGCTGAGACCCACCGGACTGAAGGGAACTGTGTGCTCTGAGGGAGAGAGAGCACACCAAGCCTCTGTGGAGGCATCTCTGACATCATTCCAAAGGCACACAGCTCTAACTGTGGGCATGGGAATTTTTGAGTGGCATCTTAGTTGGAAATCTCCTCCTGGATAGAAAGAAGCAGATTCAAGATGTTGCAATTGGATGGGCAGGTCGGCCTCTCGAATTTGTCGATGAGAAGGACACGCAATTCACTGCAGAATTAGGAACACCCATCCCTGCTCTGCTGACTTCATCTACAGAGAAACAGAGACGCGGCTCTAGGGGGAATTAAACACCCACCAACCCTTCTTACCGATGTCAACGTCCCCACTTTATTCTCCTTTCAGGTCTCTGCACAAAAACTGTGGCTCAGCCCCAAATATCACATAACCATCACCCTGAACCACTCTGTGTCTGTGTCCAACTCGAGCATTAAGGCCTGTTACCATTACTGTCAAATCGTGTCCCCCTTTCAGCCCGTCTCCCGCCATCATCCCAGCCCAACCTCGGTGTCTCTCTCCAGGTCAGCAGCACTCTTCCCATTGGCTTCCCATCAGCTTACCTTGCCCTGCTTCCATTGCTTATTCCCCATATATTACCCACAACGGTCTTATTAAATTATGAATCGGATCAAGCTGTTCTGCTTTGCAAAATAATCTCGTAATTTTCCATTGTATTCAGAAGGATATCCAGAGTCCCTACCAAGGCCCTGTGTGATCCGGTCCCTCACCCGTCTCTGCAGCCTCAGTTCTCACCGTTCTGCTCCAGCCCATCTTCAACGCCCAGATGGTCCCCACCAGGACAGCTGTGTTTGTAACTCCAAGTCTCGTACTTACACTTCTCCCGGCCTGGGAGGCTTTTCTTGTCTGTTACCTATGTGGCTTATTCTTTTGCTTCATTCAGGACTTTGTTCAAATTATTTTACCCTCAGAGAGGACTTACCTGACCACATTATTTAAAATAGCACGCACATATTTCCTATTCAATCATTTTCTCTCCTAATATGCTTTATGTTTCTTTCTGGCAATTATTAGAACCTGGCAGTACGTCATATATTTATTTGCTTACTGGTTTATTGTCTGTCATTCTTACTAGACCTATATTCATGGAACCACAAATAACTTTTAACCAGTAACTTTCAAAACGCCTTTAAATGAATTCTTTTATAAGATGAGAATTTCAGATGCTTCCACGGGTTGCTTAGGGGAAAAAAGAGAAAGGATTCAGGTTGAACTAGGTTATTAAGGACCTGGGAGTTGGTTATTTATTTTATACATAGTAGTGTGTATCTGTTAATCCCAAACTCCTAATCTAGCAAAAGACCGAGCTGACTACTATTTTTAAAAGACATTTTTTTTCTTTTTAAACTTGGGTTGTTTGAGATCTCTTTTCTTATTTGTTATTTTTCTTTTATTGTAAAGACTTTTTCTTATTATATTTTTACATTGAGGTACTGCGAATTGAACCCAGCATGTACTCTACCCCTTCAACTATACCATCCCCTCCAAAGACAATTATTTTTATACTTTGACAATACCATATTGAATTAAGATTTTTTGTTCCATTTTCCCTTCATAGAGTTTATAACTGAGGGAGAGAGTCAGAGGAAGCCCTGGGCCATCCTTTCCTTCTCAGCGGGTCACTACACAGCAGAGGAGCTTGGCTGTTTCCAGGCCCAGCTCACCTTTCTGCTCTGAGGGCCTACTCAGGCCACTTCTCTAAACAGCGGCATGTTAGAAGCAGCAGAAAGCCAACTAGCGAGCAACAATGACAAAACTGACCCACCTGCAGTTGGACATCATCTGATCTGAAATGACCCTCTTAAAGCTCTTCTTCCTATTAGTGGATGGTTTTCAAAAATATTCCCAAGGAAATGAATCTCACTCTATTTTTCTGGATTTCTTGGGACTTCTATGACTTTAACTGCAGGCTTGATTTTCTGCAGAACATCTGTAGGGAAGCCAGGCAGAACATGTGAACAGACCCTGAAGGTCACGGCTGAGGCCTCCGGTCAAAACATCCTTGTTGTGCAGAGCGTACGTTCATGGGACCATTTTCATGACTGCTGTAATTAGTTCTCATCCAAGTGTCCCACCTAAAATGTTTCTAGATAGAAGGTGGTCTGACGCAGGTGAGCAGTGGGGATGTGGGATGCAGATGGCAGACAGACTGGAAGGAGAGAAGTGAAATGTTTCTTCAGGCTTCAGTTTGGAAGATTTCTGATTTTTATATGGACATTAAAGTTGGTCAGGCTGAAGCACCGTTTGTTCTAAGACGGGGTGATGTACACGTATCCCTACAACTTCTAAAAAATATGTTGAAGCTGGACGTGACAGCCTAGGGGACAGACAGCTTAGAGTGACACCTCCGTTCCAGGCTGCCTATGATCTTGGGCTCACAAAGAGGAAAAGTATACACATATTTTTCCTGTGTAGTTCTATGTGAAATTATTTTGACCCTTGCCGGATGGTGTAAGATCAGACATCATGTAGTCTTTCTTACATCGCAAAGACGACAATTCTTGATGAGTCAGCAGACTATTTCCGATGGCCCGGGGTCTGTGCCAGACATTAGCTGTCTAGACAAATACCACACAGCCCCCCATCCCTCAAGGAGATCACAGTGTGTCATGGAAGAGTCAAATTTAAATAGGTTTTCAAAACAATGTAGTAAGAGTCACTTGGCATCATGTTTACTGTATGTTCAGAGGGGCTTTTGCACTGCCTGGGGCAGGGTTCTAGAAGGTAGGGAAGGTGTCAGAGAGGAAATGCTTTCTGCACTGACATCTGAAGGATTCCAGCAAATCTGTAGACCAGGAGAGTGCGTGGTGGGGACGGGATTCTCAGCAGCTTGCGTGTCTCGTGCAGAGGTCTGGTCGTGTCTAACAGCACTTTGCAATTAGGGAAGGAAGGTCAGTGAGGCTAGAGGCTGTGAGGAACTAACGGAAGCTGAGGCTGTAAAAAAGCAGCAACTAGGTTATGAGAAGGTGTGACGTTAAATCAGAGGAGCGGGGACTTCCTCACATACGCAGCGGGGAATTCTTTGGGGTTTTAAGGAGGAGAGTGACACAAATTTGTCATTAAAAGTGAGCAAAGTGGATTGTTCACTCTAAAGAACAGCACTGGGCAGACTAGCAAGGGGTGGGAATTAATGCAGTGGGGAGCGAGGAGCAGGGACTTAGTTGGGGGACATTAAGGAATAGAATTGTAGTACTGACGGGGGTGAGGGAGTGGAAAAGTAAAGGAAAACTCCCAGATGTTGGCACGGAAAACAGAAGGGATAGTGATGCCGTTGTTTGAAAAAGTAAACCTAGGTCTGAGCGAGTGTAAATCCAAACATACAGAGCTTGAGATTTTTATGGGCTAATAAAATGGGAATGTCTAGTTGTCAATTATACGTATATTTCTGGGACTGAACTGAGATGCCCATGCTGGAAAAGATTTGACAGTTAATCAGTGGACAGAGAGCAGTTGAAGCCACGGGAATAAATGCCACCCACTGACAGTTTAACAAAGGAAAGGGAAGCAGGGCACTTCTGGTTCAGAAAATATGGCAGACCAGAAACTTGAAGACCCACTCACTAAAGACACATAAAAAAGTAGGACAAAATGCCGCCAATCTTTTCTTGTTTTTTTACAGGCACGTTTATTGTCGTATGATTCCTGTACAGTAAAATACACATATTTCACATGTTCTATTTGATGAATTTGATAAATGTCTACACCCAGAAAACCATCACCACGATCAAGATAGCTAACATTTCCATCACTCCCCAAGACGGGCACTTTTTGAATCCCCATATTTATCCCTTCCCATCCCCTTCTCTCCCTGGGAACCGTAAGTTTGTTTCTCTATGTCTGTGGGTCTGTTTCTCTTTTGTAGTTAAATTCATTTGTGTCTTTTTTTAGATTCCACATATAAGTGAAATCATATGGCATTTTTCTCTTTTTCTGGCTTACTTCACTTAGAATGACTATCTCTACGTCCATCTATGTTACTGCAAATGACATTGTTTTGTTTTTTTCATGGCTGAGTAGTATTCCATTGTATAAGTATACTACTACTGCTTTATCCAGTCAGCTGCTGATGGACATTTGTGTTGTTGCCATGTCCTGGCTATATAAATAGTGCTGCTGTGAGCATTGAGGTGCATGTGACTTTTTGAATTAGAGTTTTCTTCTGACATATGTCCAGGTGTGGGAAGGCTGGATCATGAGTTAAGTCCATTTTCAGTTTTTAAAGGAACATCCACACTGTCTTCTCTAGTAACAATGCAGCCCATTTTGTGAAAGCAGAGCCATTCTCAGAAAGTAACGTGTATTTCTAGGGGCCAGATATGAAACACAGTGAGTGTGGCCTGTTCAAAAATCAGAGGGCAGTCTGCCAGGGCTGGAGGAGAGTGACAAGGGAAGTGTGGTACAGGTAGGATTCAGACCACATGGGGACCTGACAGGCTGGGATAAGGAGCCTGGGCCTCCAGTCATTCCTTGGTAACCATGGGGCACTTGTTCCAGGACTCCCCCCAGACGTCAACATCCATGGATGTTGACACCTCTTGTATAAAATGACATAGGACTTGCATGGGACTCATGTACATCCTCCCATCTACTTTTTTCAATATATATACAAACTTTTTTTTATTGAGATATAGTCATTTTACAACATTGTATCAAATTCCAGCATACAGCAGAAGTTTTCAGTTATACATGAATATACACGTATATTTGTTGTCACTTTCTCTTTTGCTGTGTCCTCCTGTGTACTTTAAATTATCTCTAGGTTACTTCTGGTATCTAATAAAACATGAATGCTATGTAAGTAGTTGCCAGTGTATGGCAAATTCAAGTGTTGCTTTTTGAAACTTTGTGTTTTTTCCCGAGTATTTTCAATCCACAGTTAGTTGAATCTGCTGGATAGGGAGCCCCTAGATACGGAGAACCCCCAAGCTCCTCCTTCCCACCTCCTAAATTTCCACTGCAAGCACTGAAGGGGTCCAAACATAGAAGAGCGCCATCTACCTGCTGGAAACCCTGAGGAATTCCGTCAGCGTATGTAGCGCAGGAGAGAAGGCTTAGGGCCAACTAGTGGGAAAGGAGGGCCTGCCTGGAGAGGAAGGAGGAAGGACCGCAGCGGAAGCCATCTCGTACTCTTACTGGAACTAGCTGATAGCAGTGAGGGACGCCGAGGAACTGGGGACACGGTGCATGGGGGGCGATCCTGGCCGCCAGGTGCAGGGTTCACATAGCTGGGACCCAGTTTGCAAGATCAAAATAACAAGGAGGGAGAGGGGCTGCCTCAGCCCCGGGATCCTGACAACGGCCACAGCGCCGTGACCCCAGCTAATGCGGCTCCCCTAGTAAGCCAGAAAAAGGAAACTCTGTGCCAAGATATTGCAGATTCCACCGCAGCCACACGGATAACTAGATCTCTAAGCTGACGAAATGTAACCACCAGAAACAGGAATCTTTCCTTTTCTCTTCCTTTGGACCTTTGGACAGGGAGTCACACATCTTTAACTGGAACCACCTTTAAACCGATAGAGAGCTCACTTTTTCAGGAATAAGCATGGAGAAAAAGAGTGGGGTGATGGTTTAAGGCGGAAGTCAAAGTGGAAGCCCATGTGATAAATGGTAAAAACATGCTTCTCAATGAATTCGAGTTATGGCAAAAAGAAGGAGGAAGGTTAAGGAAATCTCTATTAATATCCATTCAGCATACAAGACTAGCCAGCCATAAAAAGACAGCACCTTAAATTAAGAATTTTTTTTTTTTTTTTTTTTTTTTGGTGATGAAAGACAATGCCTTAATTTAAAATAAGGTTTGGGCTATGAACAACACACTGAGAGTTGTTGATGAGGAGAACATAAATCTGCATATAGATATGTAAGTTTTCCAAGTCAACCGCTTGAAAAAAATTAGTCAATCATGTGTCCAGTTGATTGGGAAATCCCGATAAGTAAATAACTCAAAAGTGGGAAACACATGGAATTAAATAGTGGTAGTGAGCAATGAAATCCAAGATGTTTATACCTATATTTTCTTTGTTAATGTAACAAACTTAAGCAACTGTCTAAAAAGTAACACTGGAGCACACAAACACACACACACACACACACACACACAGTTTGGAAGCAGCAGAGAGGTAAAATATGCTAAATTTTTCATTATTGAGGAACAGGATCTAATTAGATTATTTCATTTTTGAGACTCTTATAGGAATACTGGTCCAATTGCATATAAAGTTACGACCTTAGAGATGATTTATAAAAAATTTAGAGAGAATTTTCATTAAGAGGTAATATAGCTTCCAAATCACTGAAGAGAAAATTAACAATAAAAAAATTAATTAATCCAGGTAATATGGAGTAACACTGACCATAATTTACCACCCTACAATTAAACCACAAAATGGATAAAATATATGAAGCAATGATTTTTAAGACACGTGAAAACGATCATCCACTAGGACCTTGATCTGCCACCTCTATGCCAAGGCTGCTAGGCCTCCTACTGCCATCACCAATAATGTCCACCAAGAGGGCAGGCATTTTCCTTCCTCTGCTCCTACTGCAGAGCCAGTCCTGAGCAGTCCTTTCCAGGTTTGGCAGGCAGCTCCCAGAAGTGCTTCTCATAGGCCTTGGTCCCTTTTAGCCACCAGCAAAGGGATCAAGGATTATCAGTGAGCCTCCTTCCTCATCCAAGACCTAGGAACCTATCTGACTTCTGAGCCGCCCTTCACTCTTGTCTGCTGTCTGGTACTCTCCGCCCAGCTTCCCGAATCCCAGGCTTGGGCAGCCTGCACGCTGGCCACAGCCCATCAGAATCTGTTCCCCGCCAAGAGGCCACGCATGATCGTGAGCAGGGCTCCAGGCCTCTGGAGCAAGTCGTGGCTTGGACTGCGTCCTGGTCCTGGGCTCGCTAGCTCCATGCCCTAGGTTGAGTCAGTTAACATCTCTAAGCTACAGTTTCCTCATCAGTGAAATGAAGACAACTATGGAAAAAAAATCAGAATCTGAGGGGATTTAAATTTTCTGGTGATTGAAGATTATTTTAATTTTGATTACACAGCAAAGGACATCATACAATTTTTACTACTTCATAATTCTAAGGACAGGTTCTACTATTAAAACTAATACATGCACGTACACACAAACACACGTGCAGACACACTGGCTCTGCTCCATGTACATCCCACGGGCACACACACATGGAATCAATTAACACACACACACACACCCATAACCATACACACAAACACACACGTCCTCAGGCCCACCACACATACTAACATTCCAGAACCACTATTACATCCCCAGGCGTGCACGCACGCACACACACACACAGTCATGTACCACACACGTCCCCAGGTGTGCACATGCGCACACACACATCTTACACACTTTGGCGTTATTCTAAATCAATTTACAATTGAGGGTCACAGTGTCCATTGTTTTACCCACTCAGAAGATCCTGAATTTGGAGCGTGAAGCAGGAGTCCCCCCTCTCTGGAGATGATCTTATCACTTACAGTCTCAGTAGAGCCAACATAATGCTCTGGACCTTTGGAAGTGCGGGGCCAGAGCATACCTGGGAGCTCAATCCTATACATGTAACCGTTTAGTCTGCAGTAGGTTCTAAACTCGCTGCTTACAAATATACATTCATTACAAGGGGGAAGGCCAAGTTCAAATTTAGAATTCCCAGACACAGGGGAGTCCGGCAAAGAAAGTGAGCGTGTGGGGAGAGCTGATTCCCAGTCTCTGATCACTAGCTTGAACGTTTTCTTCCCAATGCTGGGTCCATCCCTTGCCACAGGGGGACACTCAGAACTTACGTCCGGGCTCTGCTCATACCCTCCATGCAAACAGCTGCCCTTTGGCCTCTCTGTGAGTCCTAGGAATCTGAACTCCGGGGAGAGCCGGTGCAGGCACTAGAAATGGGTCAGGGGCTGCTGAGACAGGGCATTTGGGGTCCTGGGTTTCTAGAGCATGGGATGGAGCCAAGACCAGTCCCCTTGGCCCTTTTAACTCCACCCATGGAGGGATGGCCAGAGGAAGTTCAGGGCCAAGGACCCTCTGTAGTGCAGGACTCAAGGGCCAGGGGCCCCCTTGCCGGGGTCTAAGGGCAGAAGCCCTAAGGAAAGGTCTGAGGAGGATGTAAGGTATCTTCATTACCATTAATTAAAAAAAAATAAAAGCATACCACAGGCGTGGGTGGAAAGGGTTTTGTTAGAACAAGGGAAGGCACTTGCCAAGGTTGGCCATAGAGGGCTGGTGGGTTTGCCAGGTTGTGAGGAACCAACAGGCCGTTAGTCTCCACTGGGTCTAAACACCTCCTGAATTCCTCCAGGGTGACACTGAATGCAGTGAGACACGGACCTCTTAGTTGTAAAATCTTCATGGTGAGATATTCAACTCTCTCCTCATTTTGGCTACGAAAGCACGATATAAACAAGGCAAGAAACTCATTAGCTGTTGGTTCTTTCACTATTGTCGGCGCTCCCTCTTTGTAGGGGCCTTTATCACATCACCAGGGCTGACCCGGCTCAGGATTATATGATTTCCGCAGGTGGCATCACTTGCTGGGGACACGAAGCAGGCACGTTAGCCACCTCCCAAACACTGAGCCTCCTCGTGGGGGGAGCCTGCAGCCCCCCAGTCTAGCCTTGCACCACGATGCTCCTTAGTGCCACTCCATGTGCTCTCCTGACTTCTAGTCTGACCAGAACCTGCTGGATGTCGATAATGTCACCCATATACCACGTCTAAGCTTGGGGCCAGATGTGACCATGCTTCTTATTTTCTTCCCATCGATTGATGATCTTTGTGTAATCGTTTTGGCAGGAAGGCCAGTACCGCCCTCTTTGAGGCCTCCCCGAGCCGCCTATGTCTATAAACTGTCTAGCGCCCCAGGGGATTGGGTCTGAAGCCTGGCACTCGGACCGATGCACTGGTGACAGGAATCCACTCTGCTGTGGCTCGATGTGGCCATAAAAATGGATCTACCACAAGCCTGACGTCACTTGACTCGCTGCAGGGATGCTCCCACACTGCCCCGTTCCCTCAGAGACTGAGGGCTTTTGCTGTTCCCGAAGGCCCAGCTCCGTGGGGGCACGGGTCCAGTTGGAGCATCCAGCCTGTTCCCCGCCAGCCTTGCAGGTGGGGGCCTGGGAACATCAACTACCCTCCCCTTAGGGGCCGTTTGTCCTTTCCAGCCAACAGACCTAGGGTCATAAGCACTTTAACCCACCTGAGGGTGTTTTCCTCAATTAGGGGCAGTGGGACTGGGGTTTCTTCCACACTCCAGAGCCCAGGTCTGGATGCAGACAGCCTGGCTCCCCCTCAGTCCTGCAGGGGTCCCGGCAACACCTGCTGCTGGTCACTGAGTCTGTGCTGTGTTTCTCTTCCAGGACAAGAGAGGTGCACTCTGCCCCCGCCCCGCCCCACCAGCAGTGGCCAGAGGCGGCGGACAGGCAGGTGAGCTGGGGACCTGAGACCGTGCCCGCAGCAGATCAGTGCCCCAGAGGCCGCTGGTGGACTAGAGGGACCACGGGGCAGAAGGCAGCATCAGATGGGAGGAAGGGAGGAGGAAGGTTCAGGACAAGGAGATGAAAGGGGGAACAGATAGCACTGTGGAAGACCTCGGCAATGAAAGGGAAGAGAAAAAAGAAGTGACAGCTGAAGCGGTGTGGCGTTAAAAGCTGCGGGCTTTTCATTTAATTTTATAATTACCATTTCATAGTGGCATATTTTTATTTGATTAAAGATTAGGTGCCATGTCATATAAAGGATATAGTATGTTATTATTTATTAAATAATACATAATATTATATTCCTAGCTATTAGTTCTGTTTATTATATAGATATCTAAAGACATATAGGTATTTATATACATAATAAATATTAGATTTATATACATAT
>NC_045731.1:21031590-21065078 GCF_009834535.1 Camelus ferus
GCACTTAAGCTGAAGATACCTGAGATTCAATAGATGTAGAAGAAAACCTGTCATGGAAGCCAATTCTCTCCTCTCCCTTTGCCCTATTAAGTTAGGTTGATAAAAAAGCCTTTAACTTTCACCATTTAACATGGTACTTACTTTTCTGGTTGGCTCCTGCTTGTGTATAAATAAACCGTTTCTCTCGTTCATCTCCTCCTTACTTCTGTGTGCCCTTTGGGAGGGACTCTGGATGATGGGGACCTGCTCTTTTCTCACCTTCTTTAGTGACATCTTTTGTCCATGGTGAAGTGCTTAAAACAAAAAGGCTCATTGGTTTTGGGTCAGATTTGGAACATGTAAACCTTTGGAGAACCCCTGGAGGTACAAGGGGGTTCAATACTGCTGGGAGAATTTACTTGTCCAAATACCTAACAAGATACAATTTGCATAGTTGTTTGTTTTTTTTTTTTAAAGATTCTTACCCTAAAACAAATACCCTATCTAAACCTCTTGGATGATCAAATAGAAAGAAAAAAGAGAATCATGTCTGGCCTAAGAACTCTTCCTTAATAAAATGGAAGGACAGAATCAGATTCAGAGCAAAAAGTAAAATCCATTTATACCATCAACCCTCCCACTCTTTTGTACACTGTCTTCATGTAATCTGCCAGATGGCGCCCTGGAGAAGGCCCTTTGCCCGGAACTCGTGCTCATTTTCAGAGCTCTGCCAAGCATGAGGTTGGTCCCCAGGGCCTGAGAGGGGCTACTTGTGAAATCTTCTCTGCTGAGACCCACCGGACTGAAGGGAACTGTGTGCTCTGAGGGAGAGAGAGCACACCAAGCCTCTGTGGAGGCATCTCTGACATCATTCCAAAGGCACACAGCTCTAACTGTGGGCATGGGAATTTTTGAGTGGCATCTTAGTTGGAAATCTCCTCCTGGATAGAAAGAAGCAGATTCAAGATGTTGCAATTGGATGGGCAGGTCGGCCTCTCGAATTTGTCGATGAGAAGGACACGCAATTCACTGCAGAATTAGGAACACCCATCCCTGCTCTGCTGACTTCATCTACAGAGAAACAGAGACGCGGCTCTAGGGGGAATTAAACACCCACCAACCCTTCTTACCGATGTCAACGTCCCCACTTTATTCTCCTTTCAGGTCTCTGCACAAAAACTGTGGCTCAGCCCCAAATATCACATAACCATCACCCTGAACCACTCTGTGTCTGTGTCCAACTCGAGCATTAAGGCCTGTTACCATTACTGTCAAATCGTGTCCCCCTTTCAGCCCGTCTCCCGCCATCATCCCAGCCCAACCTCGGTGTCTCTCTCCAGGTCAGCAGCACTCTTCCCATTGGCTTCCCATCAGCTTACCTTGCCCTGCTTCCATTGCTTATTCCCCATATATTACCCACAACGGTCTTATTAAATTATGAATCGGATCAAGCTGTTCTGCTTTGCAAAATAATCTCGTAATTTTCCATTGTATTCAGAAGGATATCCAGAGTCCCTACCAAGGCCCTGTGTGATCCGGTCCCTCACCCGTCTCTGCAGCCTCAGTTCTCACCGTTCTGCTCCAGCCCATCTTCAACGCCCAGATGGTCCCCACCAGGACAGCTGTGTTTGTAACTCCAAGTCTCGTACTTACACTTCTCCCGGCCTGGGAGGCTTTTCTTGTCTGTTACCTATGTGGCTTATTCTTTTGCTTCATTCAGGACTTTGTTCAAATTATTTTACCCTCAGAGAGGACTTACCTGACCACATTATTTAAAATAGCACGCACATATTTCCTATTCAATCATTTTCTCTCCTAATATGCTTTATGTTTCTTTCTGGCAATTATTAGAACCTGGCAGTACGTCATATATTTATTTGCTTACTGGTTTATTGTCTGTCATTCTTACTAGACCTATATTCATGGAACCACAAATAACTTTTAACCAGTAACTTTCAAAACGCCTTTAAATGAATTCTTTTATAAGATGAGAATTTCAGATGCTTCCACGGGTTGCTTAGGGGAAAAAAGAGAAAGGATTCAGGTTGAACTAGGTTATTAAGGACCTGGGAGTTGGTTATTTATTTTATACATAGTAGTGTGTATCTGTTAATCCCAAACTCCTAATCTAGCAAAAGACCGAGCTGACTACTATTTTTAAAAGACATTTTTTTCTTTTTAAACTTGGGTTCTTTGAGATCTCTTTTCTTATTTGTTATTTTTCTTTTATTGTAAAGACTTTTTCTTATTATATTTTTACATTGAGGTACTGCGAATTGAACCCAGCATGTACTCTACCCCTTCAACTATACCATCCCCTCCAAAGACAATTATTTTTATACTTTGACAATACCATATTGAATTAAGATTTTTTGTTCCATTTTCCCTTCATAGAGTTTATAACTGAGGGAGAGAGTCAGAGGAAGCCCTGGGCCATCCTTTCCTTCTCAGCGGGTCACTACACAGCAGAGGAGCTTGGCTGTTTCCAGGCCCAGCTCACCTTTCTGCTCTGAGGGCCTACTCAGGCCACTTCTCTAAACAGCGGCATGTTAGAAGCAGCAGAAAGCCAACTAGCGAGCAACAATGACAAAACTGACCCACCTGCAGTTGGACATCATCTGATCTGAAATGACCCTCTTAAAGCTCTTCTTCCTATTAGTGGATGGTTTTCAAAAATATTCCCAAGGAAATGAATCTCACTCTATTTTTCTGGATTTCTTGGGACTTCTATGACTTTAACTGCAGGCTTGATTTTCTGCAGAACATCTGTAGGGAAGCCAGGCAGAACATGTGAACAGACCCTGAAGGTCACGGCTGAGGCCTCCGGTCAAAACATCCTTGTTGTGCAGAGCGTACGTTCATGGGACCATTTTCATGACTGCTGTAATTAGTTCTCATCCAAGTGTCCCACCTAAAATGTTTCTAGATAGAAGGTGGTCTGACGCAGGTGAGCAGTGGGGATGTGGGATGCAGATGGCAGACAGACTGGAAGGAGAGAAGTGAAATGTTTCTTCAGGCTTCAGTTTGGAAGATTTCTGATTTTTATATGGACATTAAAGTTGGTCAGGCTGAAGCACCGTTTGTTCTAAGACGGGGTGATGTACACGTATCCCTACAACTTCTAAAAAATATGTTGAAGCTGGACGTGACAGCCTAGGGGACAGACAGCTTAGAGTGACACCTCCGTTCCAGGCTGCCTATGATCTTGGGCTCACAAAGAGGAAAAGTATACACATATTTTTCCTGTGTAGTTCTATGTGAAATTATTTTGACCCTTGCCGGATGGTGTAAGATCAGACATCATGTAGTCTTTCTTACATCGCAAAGACGACAATTCTTGATGAGTCAGCAGACTATTTCCGATGGCCCGGGGTCTGTGCCAGACATTAGCTGTCTAGACAAATACCACACAGCCCCCATCCCTCAAGGAGATCACAGTGTGTCATGGAAGAGACAAATTTAAATAGGTTTTCAAAACAATGTGTTAAGATTCACTTGGCATCATGTTTACTGTATGTTCAGAGGGGCTTTTGCACTGCCTGGGGCAGGGTTCTAGAAGGTAGGGAAGGTGTCAGAGAGGAAATGCTTTCTGCACTGACATCTGAAGGATTCCAGCAAATCTGTAGACCAGGAGAGTGCGTGGTGGGGACGGGATTCTCAGCAGCTTGCGTGTCTCGTGCAGAGGTCTGGTCGTGTCTAACAGCACTTTGCAATTAGGGAAGGAAGGTCAGTGAGGCTAGAGGCTGTGAGGAACTAACGGAAGCTGAGGCTGTAAAAAAGCAGCAACTAGGTTATGAGAAGGTGTGACGTTAAATCAGAGAGCGGGGACTTCCTCACATACGCAGCGGGGAATTCTTTGGGGTTTTAAGGAGGAGAGTGACACAAATTTGTCATTAAAAGTGAGCAAAGTGGATTGTTCACTCTAAAGAACAGCACTGGGCAGACTAGCAAGGGGTGGGAATTAATGCAGTGGGGAGCGAGGAGCAGGGACTTAGTTGGGGGACATTAAGGAATAGAATTGTAGTACTGACGGGGGTGAGGGAGTGGAAAAGTAAAGGAAAACTCCCAGATGTTTGGCACGGAAAACAGAAGGGATAGTGATGCCGTTGTTTGAAAAAGTAAACCTAGGTCTGAGCGAGTGTAAATCCAAACATACAGAGCTTGAGATTTTTATGGGCTAATAAAATGGGAATGTCTAGTTGTCAATTATACGTATATTTCTGGGACTGAACTGAGATGCCCATGCTGGAAAAGATTTGACAGTTAATCAGTGGACAGAGAGCAGTTGAAGCCACGGGAATAAATGCCACCCACTGACAGTTTAACAAAGGAAAGGGAAGCAGGGCACTTCTGGTTCAGAAAATATGGCAGACCAGAAACTTGAAGACCCACTCACTAAAGACACATAAAAAAGTAGGACAAAATGCCGCCAATCTTTTCTTGTTTTTTTACAGGCACGTTTATTGTCGTATGATTCCTGTACAGTAAAATACACATATTTCACATGTTCTATTTGATGAATTTGATAAATGTCTACACCCAGAAAACCATCACCACGATCAAGATAGCTAACATTTCCATCACTCCCCAAGACGGGCACTTTTTGAATCCCCATATTTATCCCTTCCCATCCCCTTCTCTCCCTGGGAACCGTAAGTTTGTTTCTCTATGTCTGTGGGTCTGTTTCTCTTTTGTAGTTAAATTCATTTGTGTCTTTTTTTAGATTCCACATATAAGTGAAATCATATGGCATTTTTCTCTTTTTCTGGCTTACTTCACTTAGAATGACTATCTCTACGTCCATCTATGTTACTGCAAATGACATTGTTTTGTTTTTTTCATGGCTGAGTAGTATTCCATTGTATAAGTATACTACTACTGCTTTATCCAGTCAGCTGCTGATGGACATTTGTGTTGTTGCCATGTCCTGGCTATAATAAATAGTGCTGCTGTGAGCATTGAGGTGCATGTGACTTTTTGAATTAGAGTTTTCTTCTGACATATGTCCAGGAGTGGGAAGGCTGGATCATGAGTTAAGTCCATTTTCAGTTTTTAAAGGAACATCCACACTGTCTTCTCTAGTAACAATGCAGCCCATTTTGTGAAAGCAGAGCCATTCTCAGAAAGTAACGTGTATTTCTAGGGGCCAGATATGAAACACAGTGAGTGTGGCCTGTTCAAAAATCAGAGGGCAGTCTGCCAGGGCTGGAGGAGAGTGACAAGGGAAGTGTGGTACAGGTAGGATTCAGACCACATGGGGACCTGACAGGCTGGGATAAGGAGCCTGGGCCTCCAGTCATTCCTTGGTAACCATGGGGCACTTGTTCCAGGACTCCCCCCAGACGTCAACATCCATGGATGTTGACACCTCTTGTATAAAATGACATAGGACTTGCATGGGACTCATGTACATCCTCCCATCTACTTTTTCAATATATATACAAACTTTTTTTATTGAGATATAGTCATTTTACAACATTGTATCAAATTCCAGCATACAGCAGAAGTTTTCAGTTATACATGAATATACACGTATATTTGTTGTCACTTTCTCTTTTGCTGTGTCCTCCTGTGTACTTTAAATTATCTCTAGGTTACTTCTGGTATCTAATAAAACATGAATGCTATGTAAGTAGTTGCCAGTGTATGGCAAATTCAAGTGTTGCTTTTTGAAACTTTGTGTTTTTTCCCGAGTATTTTCAATCCACAGTTAGTTGAATCTGCTGGATAGGGAGCCCCTAGATCCGGAGAACCCCCAAGCTCCTCCTTCCCACCTCCTAAATTTCCACTGCAAGCACTGAAGGGGTCCAAACATAGAAGAGCGCCATCTACCTGCTGGAAACCCTGAGGAATTCCGTCAGCGTATGTAGCGCAGGAGAGAAGGCTTAGGGCCAACTAGTGGGAAAGGAGGGCCTGCCTGGAGAGGAAGGAGGAAGGACCGCAGCGGAAGCCATCTCGTACTCTTACTGGAACTAGCTGATAGCAGTGAGGGACGCCGAGGAACTGGGGACACGGTGCATGGGGGGCGATCCTGGCCGCCAGGTGCAGGGTTCACATAGCTGGGACCCAGTTTGCAAGATCAAAATAACAAGGAGGGAGAGGGGCTGCCTCAGCCCCGGGATCCTGACAACGGCCACAGCGCCTTGACCCCAGCTAATGCGGCTCCCCTAGTAAGCCAGAAAAAGGAAACTCTGTGCCAAGATATTGCAGATTCCACCGCAGCCACACGGATAACTAGATCTCTAAGCTGACAAAATGTAACCACCAGAAACAGGAATCTTTCCTTTTCTCTTCCTTTGGACCTTTGGACAGGGAGTCACACATCTTTAACTGGAACCACCTTTAAACCGATAGAGAGCTCACTTTTTCAGGAATAAGCATGGAGAAAAAGAGTGGGGTGATGGTTTAAGGCGGAAGTCAAAGTGGAAGCCCATCTGATAAATGGTAAAAACATGCTTCTCAATGAATTCGAGTTATGGCAAAAAGAAGGAGGAAGGTTAAGGAAATCTCTATTAATATCCATTCAGCATACAAGACTAGCCAGCCATAAAAAGACAGCACCTTAAATTAAGAATTTTTTTTTTTTTTTTTTTTTGGTGATGAAAGACAATGCCTTAATTTAAAATAAGGTTTGGGCTATGAACAACACACTGAGAGTTGTTGATGAGGAGAACATAAATCTGCATATAGATATGAAAGTTTTCCAAGTCAACCGCTTGAAAAAAATTAGTCAATCTTGTGTCCAGTTGATTGGGAAATCCCGATAAGTAAATAACTCAAAAGTGGGAAACACATGGAATTAAATAGTGTTAGTGAGCAATGAAATCCAAGATGTTTATACCTATATTTTCTTTGTTAATGTAACAAACTTAAAGCAACTGTCTAAAAAGTAACTGGAGCACACAAACACACACACGCACACACACACACACACACACAGTTTGGAAGAGCAGAGAGGTAAAATATGCTAAATTTTTCATTATTGAGGAACAGGATCTAATAGATTATTTCATTTTTGAGACTCTTATAGGAATACTGGTCCAATTGCATATAAAGTTACGAACTTAGAGATGATTTTTAAAAATTTAGAGAGAATTTTCATTAAGAGGTAATATAGCTTCCAAATCACTGAAGAGAAAATTAACAATAAAAAAATTAATTAATCCAGGTAATATGGAGTAACACTGACCATAATTACCACCCTACAATAAACCACAAAATGGATAAAATATATGAAGCAATGATTTTTAAGACACTTGAAAACGATCATCCACTAGGACCTTGTCCTGCCACCTCTATGCCAAGGCTGCTAGGCCTCCTACTGCCATCACCAATAATGTCCACCAAGAGGCGGCATTTCCTTCCTCTGCTCCTACTGCAGAGCCAGTCCTGAGCAGTCCTTTTCCAGGTTTTGGCAGGCAGCTCCCAGAAGTGCTCTCATAGGCCTTGGTCCCTTTTAGCCACCAGCAAAGGGATCAAGGATTATCAGTGAGCATCCTTCCTCATCCAAGACCTAGGAACCTATCTGACTTCTGAGCAGCCCTTCACTCTTGTCTGCTGTCTGGTACTCTCCGCCCAGCTTCCCGAATCCCCGGCTTGGGCAGCCTGCACGCTGGCCACAGCCCATCAGAATCTGTTCCCCCGCCAAGAGGCCACGCATGATCGTGAGCAGGGCTCCAGGCCTCTGGAACAGCGTGGCTTGGACTGCGTCCTGGTCCTGGGCTCGCTAGCTCCATGTCCTTGGTTGAGTCAGTTAACATCTCTAAGCTACAGTTTCCTCATCAGTGAAATGAAGACATAATCAATATGGAAAAAAAATCAGAATCTGAGGGGGACTAAATTTCTGGTGATTGAAGATTATTTTAATTTTGAATTATACAGCCAAGGACATCATACAATTTTTACTACTTCATAATTCTAAAGGACAGCTTCTACTATTAAAACTAATACATGCACGTACACACAAACACACGTGCAGACACACTGGCTCTGCTCCACATACATCCCCACGGGCACACACACATGGAGTCATGTAACACACACACACTCATAACATACACACAACCACACACGTTCTCAGGCGCACACACATACATAACATACAGAACCATATACATCCCCAGGCATGCGCATGCACACCACACACACACACACACAGTCATGTACCACACACGTCCCCAGGTGCGTGCATGCGTACACACACGTCTTACACACTTTGGCGTTATTCTAAATCAATTTACAATTGAGGGTCACAGTGTCCATTGTTTTATCCACTCAGAAGATCCTGACTTTGGAGCGTGAAGCAGGAACCCCTCCTCTCTGGAGATGGTCTTTACCACTTACAGTCTCAGTAGAGCCAACATAACTGCTCTGGACCTTTGGAAGTGCAGGGCCAGAGCATACCTGGGAGCTCACATCCTATACATGTAAACATGTTAAGTGCAGTAGGGTCTAATCTCCTGCCTTTACAAATATACATTCATTATAAGGGGGAAGGCCAGGTTCAAATTTAGAATTCCCAGACACAGGGGAGTCCGGCAAAGAAAGTGAGCGTGTGGGGAGAGCTGATTCCCAGTCTCTGATCACTAGCCTGACCGTTTTCTTCCCAATGCTGGGTCCATCCCTTGCCACAAGGGGCCTTGGATGTGCACAGGGGGACACACAGACCTCATGTCCGGGCTCTGCTCATACCCTCCATGCAAACAGCTATGCTTTGGCCTCTCTGTGAGTCCTAGGAATCTGAACTCCGGGGAGAGCTGATGCAGGCACTAGAAATGGGTCAGGGGCTGCTGAGACAGGGCATTTGTGGTCCTGGGTTTCTAGAGCACAGGGCGGAGCCAATGACCATGTCCCCTTGGCCCTGCTGACTCCACCCCATGGAGGGCATGGCCAGAGGAAGTGTCAGGGCCAGAGGGACCCTCTGTAGTGCAGGACCCAGGTCAGAGGGCCCCCTTGCCGGGGTCTAAGGGCAGAAGCCCCAAGGAAAGGTCTGAGGAGGCTGTAAGGTATCTTCATTCCCATTAATTAAAAAAAATAAAAGCATACCACAATCGTGGGTGGAAAGGTTTTGTTACAAGGGAAGGCACTTGACAAGGTCTGGCCATAGAGGGCTGGTAGGTTTGCCAGGTTGAGGAACCAAGATGCCGTTAGTCTCCACTGGGTCTAAACACCTCCTGAATTCCTCCGGGTGACACTGAAATGCAGTGAGACACGGAAACCTCTTAAGTTGTTAAAATCTTCATGGTGAGCCATTCAACTCTCTCCTCATTCTTGGCTATGAAAGCACGATAAACACAGGCCAGAAACGCATCAGCCTGTTGGTTGGTTCACTATCCGCCTGGTGCTCCCTCTTGTAGGAGCTTTTATCACATCACCCAGGGCTGACCCGGCTCAGGATTATAGCTGATTTTCAGCACGTGGCATCACTTGCTGGTGACACGAATCAGGCAAGTTAGCCACCTCCAAAACTCTGAGGCTCCTCCTGGGAGGAGCCTGCAGACCCCCAGTCTAGCCTCTGCACCACAATGCTCCTTAGTGCCACTCCCATCTTGCTGCCCTGGCCTCTAGCTCTGACCAGAACCTCGCTGGATTGTCGATAAATGTCACCCATATACCACGTCTAAGCTTGGGGTCCAGATGTGACCATGGTTCTTATTTACTTCCCATCGATTGATTGATCTTTGTGTAATCGTGTTGGCAGGAAGGCCATTACCACCCTCTTGAGGCCTCCTCGAGCCGCCTCTGTGTATAAATGTCCTAGCACCCCAGGGGATCGGGTCTGAATCCTGGAACTCAGACAAGATGGCACCTGGAGAGACAGGAATCCACTCTTGCCATGGCTTCTGCTGAGGCTCGGTGTGGCCATAAAAACGGATCCCACAAGCCCTGACGTCACTTGACTCGCTGCAGGGATGCTCCCACACTGCCCCGTTCCCCCCAGAGACTGAGGGCTTTCTGCTTGTTCCCGAAGGCCCCAGCCCCGTGGGGGCACCGGGTCCAGTGGAGCATCCAGCCTGGTTCCCCGCCAGCCCTTAGGGCCTTGGTGGGGACTGGAACATCAACTACCCTCCCCTTAGGGACCCGTTTGTCTTTTCCAGCCAACAGACCTAGGTCTTAAGCACTTTAACTCACCTGAGGGTGTTTTCCTCACTTCAGGGGCAGTGAGGACTGGGCTTCTTCACACTCCAAGAGCCCCCGGTCTGGATGCAGACAGTCTGGCTCTCCCCCCAGTCCTGCAGTTCCCGGCCACACCTGCTGCTGGTCACAGTCTGTGCTGTGTTCTCTTCCAGGACAAGAGGTGCATTCTGACCCCAACCCCGCCCCCACCAGCGGTGGCAGAGGCAGCGGACAGGCAGGTGAGCAGGGGCCTGAGACCATCTCCGAAAATCAGTGCCCCAGAGGCCGCTGGTGACTAGAGGGGCCACGGGGCAGAAGGCAGCATGGGATGGGAGGAAGAGGAAGGCTCAGGACAAGGAGATGAAAGGGGGAACAGATAGCACTGTGAGGACCTCGGCCATGAAAGGGAAGAAAAAAGATAGTGACAGCTGAAGCGGTGTTGGCGTTAAAAGCTGCGGGCTTTTTCATTTAATTTTATTAATTACCATTACATATAGTGGCATATTTTTATTTGATTAAAGATTAGGTGCCATGTCATATAACAGGATACAGTATGTTATTATTTATTAAATAATACATAATAGTAGATATACTACCATAATATGTTCTGTTTATTTATTATCAGATAGTATATAATACGTATGTAGGTATTTATATACATAATATATAATTCATGCATCTATATAATATATAATACATAACAATGTAGGATTATGATTAATATATTTTATAACAAGATTACATAACAATAATGATGTAATATTACACATTGTATGCCTTGGTTCATGACACAATCTCACCTTAGGTGCCTTTGAGAAGTATTTATGTATTAAAATTAATATTATAAGAAACAGTTGTGAACCTATCACCCAGCATCAGAACAGGACTATTGACAGTGACATACTGTGTCCTAACCTGCACTTGGCCTCTTCTCACAGGAAGTAACCAGCATCCTGAATCCTGGCTTACCCTTGCCTTGTGTTACTTTCACACACACAACACTTAAGATCAGTTAAAACAAATGAACTGCAGGTACATGCAGCGAAGTGGATGAATCACACACTCTATGTTAAATTGAAACATAAGCCCTAGAAGGTAGGCGATAGTGTGCTATGCTTTTAACTGTGTATATATATGTCAACTAAACTCACTGAATTAAGAACTACAGCTAGAGTCCAGGTGGGAGAGGGACAGATAAAAGATGAGGTGAGAAGATTTGCTGCAGGTGAGCGAGTTCCTTTCCAGTGACATGTCATTCTCTCTGAAGCAGGAGGGAAGACCATCTGCTGGGAGTCAGGGAAGAGACAGAGGGAAGCTTAGAGGTGTGCAGAGAGCAGAGAATGTTGACACCACTGAGTGATAAGTGGGGAAATGTGCTCACTAGAGAAATCCTGGAGGATTGCCTGGCAGTGGCAACACGGTGGGCATTGATTTGTAGTCTTAGAAACCTGTGCTGGGAGAGCCTGCTGCCTGCAGGCTCAGAACAAATAGAGCTGGGTGAACCGAGATGGAAGTCGGCCTGGTGAGGAACTGAAAAGGTCAAGGCTCAAGGGGGTTTTGTTTGTCATAAAGAGAGTGCTGACTGTGGATGCAGAGCTGGAAGGTGGGGTAGTGGAAGTAAGAGGAATGTGGACAGGCAGGAAAGCAGAGGAGTCAGTGCATGATGCCTTAGTGAGGGTGAATGAGGGCCAAGGAGGCTGGTGGAGAAGCAGCTGGATGGCTAGAGGTGGGCACTTAAAAGAGAGAGGCTAGACCTGGGGTGGAGACACACCCGGGTATGAGCCCGTGGGTAGGGTGAATGGGGGGTGGCTGGCTCAGGCTGACGGTGAAGAAGACCCTAAAATGAACATACTGGGTGGTGGAGGGAGAATGAACTTTGACGTCTTGATGGTAGGAGGCGAGGCAATACAGAGCTGGTGGTCCAGGTGCTCCTGACTGAGGCAGATGAGCAGGGAGGCCAGGGTGGCAGGCACTGCTAGGAAAGGATCTGGGTTTTCCAGGTGCTCCCAGGAGAGTAGGAGCAATCATCTGAAAGGGGAAAGTGAGCACAAGGAGGCAAACCCAGGCTCCTTATCAAACGGGGGGTGTGAGGGGGCAAAGTGTCAACTCCAGAGATGGTGGGCCAGGAAGCAGGGACCACGGGTGAAGTGAGGGGACACTCAGAGAAGAGAGGGAGAAGAGTCTTCTGGGTGTAGGGGAAAGAGAGGCCCCAGGACAAAGTAGCACAGGGGCACAGTGATGAGGATGGACTGGCTCTATGGTGACACTGCAGGGCTGGCTGGATCTTTGTCCTGAGGGCTTAATTTGGGGGGGGCTGCTGGCCTCACGAGGACACCCCTCTCAGCAGCCTGGACAGACGCTCCCGTTCTTGAGAGCTGTGTGGCCAACACTGTTCTCGGAGGGGCTCTGCCTCCATCTTCTATCAGACTTTCCTGCCCAGCCCCCGTCCGCCAGCGAGGGAACCTGGGCCTTGCAGCTGTTTCCCGTGGAGGGAGACAGGCTCCTTGGAGAAGCAGGCTGATCTTACTTTTCTCCGTAACCCAGGTCCTAGCAAAGCTCCAGTGTGGCCCATTCAGAGGCTCAGATACTTAATAAATTAACTTAAAGCAGTAGAATAGCAGAGCTGGAGGAAGTGACCACTGAGCTCACAGAATTCACTGCCCACACCCCCATTCTACAGATGAGGAAACAGAGACCAAGCGGTGAAGCAGCCTTGGCCAAGGTCACGCTGCTCCTTAATGCTGGCCTGTGTCGGGCATGCCAAGTGATGAGCTGCAGTGAAAGGCCTGAGAGGGGGCTCTGGGGCCAGACAGCTTGGGTTCAAGTCCCAGGTCTGCCATTTACTAGCTGTGTGATTAATGACTGTCCTTCCTGTAAAGTGCCACCTCATTGGGTTGTCGTGAACACAGAGTTCCTGGAACAGCAGGACAGAGTTCTGTAAGGGTTTGCTGTTGCTTTGTTTACTATTATTATCACCAAGTGAACCCTGAAATGAAGAACAAAGACAGCAAGAATTTTTATTTTAAAGGATTTTAAAATCCGATGATGAATGTTTGATTTAGTCTATTCAAGTCTGCATTTGACCCTTATTAACAACTACACAATGGATGACTTTTGAGGAAATGTTGCTTCATGTCTTTAATTCTCACTAACGACACAGGCTATTCAACAGGAAGCAGCTTTTTTCCAGGAAGAGGGACAAAAAGTTAACAATATCTCGGTACCTCTCGGTCCCCAGTGAATTGGTTGTGACCTGTCAACCCAACTCTGGGGAACTGCCCGCTCCTCCTGGGCTTGCTGCACTGCCCCGCGGCATCCAGGGGGCGCTGTACGCCCACACGAATCCAGTCTCTTGGTTCATATCTTTGCTTCAGATCCCTCAAGGACTGCCCATGCCCCAGGGCCCCATCTGCCCCGCCAGCCTCGCCTGCTGGACTCCAGGACACCATCCTGGGTCTCAACCATCCTCTCCTCCTATGCCCGCCCCACTACTCTTCACTTTGTCCTTCAAATGTGGGCTCCTGTGGCTCTCCACCCAGCAGGGGTCTCCCTGTCCTCCACCTCGGGTAACTGCATCGTCCTGCACGGTGCGGTGCGTAGCAAACCCATGTGGAGTCAGGAAGAATACAGAACAACAGGTGCTCAGAGGGGCTGCCTTTCCCACTGCAGGGGCCCTGGAGAGCTTTCTCCCGGCTGGTTATTCACAGGCGCTGAAGCTGTAGAATCTCGATCTCACCAATTTAAAGGGCATCATCACTAATTACAAAAGCAATCATTTTTTCAGTAGCAAAAGGACAAAAGACTTTGTGCCCCGCACCTCCAACTTTCTTCCTCCGCCTTCAGAGGTGATTCTCACTCTCTGGGCAAGGGTAGAAAGCAACACACAGAATATTATTTTTCAATGTTTTCTTTCCCACTATGAAGATTGCTTTCCCAGAACCGATGAAGGCAAGGATGGTTTGGCTTCCCTGCACTGAGGATTCAGAGACGCAGGGGGGGAGGGGAGTGGGGAGATAATTCAGCATTATTGAACCAAACCGAGACATTAAAAGTTTCTATTCTAAACAGAAAGAAAGCAGGATGCTATACAAACGGGAAACCATAGTTGGAAATGCAATAACGAGTTACAAGACAATAAACATGAAGATGGAAAAAAGAAAAAGTACATCAAAATACAAAAAGGTGGTAATGGGAGACGGTAGCATGAAAAGATAGATTTTTTTCTCTTTCTTTCTTTTTTTTTCTCATTATTCTTAGGATGTGTTGGAGCCTACGTGATTATCAGTCTAAAGGAAATAGATATAGTAATGAGTTGATATACTTGAAAAAATAGATAACCACAAATCGAAAGCATACAATAGAGTCGCAAAAAAAAAAAAAAAAAGAAACAAGCTCAAAATTGCTTAAAGACTTAAACATTAGACAAGACGCTATAAATCTCTCAGAAGAAAACATAGGCAAAATATTATTTGATATATATCTCACCAATGTTTTCCTAGGGCAATACACCCAAGCAACAGAAATAAAATACAAAATAAACAAATGGGACCTAATTACACTTATCAGCTTTTTCACAGCAACAGAAACCATAAGCAAAACAAAAAGACAACCTATGGAATGGGAGAAAATTTTTGCAAAAGATGAGACTGAACATGGCTTAAATTCTAGACTATATAAATAGTTCATACAACTTAATAAGAAAAAAAAATAAACAACCCAGTCCAAAAATGGGCAGAACAACTAAACAAGCAATTCTCCAATGAAGATATACAAATGGCCAATAGGAATATGAAAAAAAGGTTCAATATTGCTAATTATCAGAGAAATGCAAATCAAAACTACAATAAGTTATCATCTCACACTAGTCAGAATGGCCACCATTCAAACATCCACAAACCACAAATGCTGGAGAGGCTGTGGAGAAAAGGGAACCCTCCTACATTGTTGGTGGGAATGTAGTTTGGTGCAGCCACTGTGGAAAACAGTATGGTGAGTCCTCAAAAGACTAAAAAAAGACTTATCATTTGATCCAGCAATCCCATTCCTGGGCATATATCCAGAGGGAGCCTTAATTCCAAAATATACCTGCACCCCAATGTTCACAGCAGCATTGCTTACAATGGCCAAGACATAGAAACAAACTAAACACCCACAGACAGATGATTGGATAAAGATGTAGAATTTAGATATAGAAGAATATTACTCAGTCATAACAAAGAAGGAAATAATGACATTTACATCAACATGGATGGACCTGGAGATTATCACACTAAAGTGAAATAACTCAGAGAAAGACAAGTATCATATGATATCACTTGTATGTGGAATTTTTAAAAATGATACAAATGAACTTATTTACAAAACAAAAACACACTCACAGACTTAGAAAACTAACTTAGGAGTTTGGGATTAACAATTACAAACTACTATATGTAAAATAGACAAACAACAAAGATTCACTGCAGAACACAGGGGAAAATATTCAGTATCTTGCAACCTTTAATGGAAAAGAACCTGAAAAAGAATAGACTATGTATATGTACAACTGAATCACTATGCTGTATACCTGAAACTAACAAAACAGCTGTATATCTGAAACTAACAAAACATTGTAAATCAACCACATTTCAATTAAAGAAAAAGATAAGTTCTAAATACCTTTATTCAAAGAAAATCTTCAACTCTTACCTCTTACGGAAAGTAAAATGGGAAGCTTGAGCAGGACCAAATTATACTGAATGAGAGGTTACATACCTTCTCCAGCACGTGGCCCATGCTACACACACATCGTGTTTTCCTTCAGGTAAGAATGGCCCTTACTGCCCAGGGAGCGAGTCCTCCTTAGACAAGGCCTGTGTGGCAGTGGCCTTCTTGTCACCGCTCCATCTCACCAGGAGGCCAGGATTTTCAGAGCGGAGGGAACACATATCTCATACACTTCAGATCTATTTCCTGAGAAAAACTATGGAAAGACCAAATTCACCTGCAGTGCGGGAAACATGAGCAGGACCCCTTAGCAGACCGACAAGCCCGAAGCAAGATGGCCTGATGTTCACATCAGAACCAGAACAACAACCGTCTGGCCCCAGTTAAACGATCACCATCTCCCCTGCAATGAACGGTTGGTACTCAGTGTCAGGGATGTTTCTGTTGAGACTTGAGAGATCAAAAAAGTCAGACCAGGGAATCCGGACCTGGTGGATGTCCAGGCTCTGCCAATGGTAGAGGCGGCCCCAAGGGGGTATCACCAGCACCGATTCCTCCATTTTCAGCAGGGTCTTCAGGAGGAAGGCGATGTGGATACAGACGCTCCTATGGAGGCTGAAGCCCTCTGGAGGGTTGACGTCACACAGAAGGTACCTGGCAGGGAGCAAAGGAGAGCGGGTCTTCAGGGCCAAGCCTCTGCACAGGAATCCCGGCTTAGATAGAACAGATACAACGGGAATCCCTGCACAGCCCATGGCCTACAATCCAGACACATTCACCAGCTTCTGGTTTGTATAGTGGAGGCACTGCCCACCCGTCTCCATGTGGCCAATTACTTCGAGTCCGGGAGCACATGCAGAAGACATCTTGGCATCTGTCTAACAACGCTAAGTACCTGACTAGTACCTGAGCACACGTTCTCCAGGGGCTCTCAAGCTTCTTGGCCTACAGACCCCTGTACACTCTTAATTACTGAGGACTCCAAAAGGCTGCTGTTTATGTGGGTTAAATCTATCAATAGTTCCTGTGTTAGAACTTAAATAAGAACTTTAAAAAATGCTTATGATTTCACTTAAAAATAATAACAACCTACTACATGTTACCATTAATACTCTTAAGCAAAAAATAAGTATATTTTTCTAAACAAAAATCATTAATGAGAAGAAGAGCAGTGATTTTAATTTCTGCAAAACTCTTTTGGACTGGTGAGTTCTGAATTCTATCTGCCTCTAAATTCCCTGTTTTGTGATATCACAGACCAGGTTTTCCCTGGAAATCCCCACAGGAAACTCGGGAGTGCAAGAGTGTGCAAAAGGCAGGTGACATACCGGCGTTTCTATGAAAATAGTCTTGCATCTCAGGGGCCTCAGACACACTTTGATAACTGCTGCCCTACCCTAGGCGAGACTCTCCTACACAAGAGCCAGGCAAGGGTCCTGGCTTCTTTAATGAGTTATCGCAGCCACACTCCTCCCTTCTCTGTGTTAATGTTCCCACAACCTCCATTACCGCAGATGAAGATGTAATCCTCAACTGGGGCCTCTAATCCCAGAAGACTGCCAACTTTGAGAGGGAAGGCCCATCTACCATCCCTACACCCCGCACAGTCTATTTTGAGTCAAGCCCTAGATAACTGCTAATCGGCAATGACCCTTGTCTTATTCCTGAGTTTTACCGAAGGAGCCAACATCTGGATGGAACTGAAATTTCCCTGCAGATAAACAAGGCTGATAAACCACCCCATTCCAACATCTGATTCTGGGGCTCTTCAAAACCCGGATAAGGCCCCGCTTCATAAAAGACAGGTCCTCCGCCTGCCCTTCCCGGGGGTTCTGGGAGGCCGCGGCCAAGCAGGGCTACCCGGACTCGCGGTCCCAGCCCCAGGGCCCGAGGGGGAGGAAAGCCCGAGGCTGTGCCCCAGCCCTGTCCTCCCCGCCCCAACCCGCTCCCTGGCACCACAGCGCCTCCCCGGCAGCCACACCAACCCGGATCCCACCCCGGTCCATGTCCACTGGCCCCGCCAACGGCGCGGCCGTACGTTTACCGTCTGTGGGACGCCGCCCCAGACAGGATGTCGGCCGCCGACTGACCAGGCCAGAACTAGTCGCCCAGGCGAGCAAGCCGCCAGCCCCAGCAGCAAGCACCGCCATGGTCCCGGGTAGCTGCACACTTCCGGAGCCCGCTGCCCGCCCCAGAAGCTCACACCGGCCCGCGCAGAGCGCGGCGCATGTAGCCATGGCAACGCCGCGGGGCCCTCCTCTAGCGCTTGCGTCTGTGTCCTCCCGAGGCTAGACGTGAGAGGGCAGAAATTGCGGAGCCAATGGGAGCCAGGGCTCGGCCAGGACGGGGGCTGGGGGGAGGCTTATGGGGCAGCTGGGCGGGGCCGGGGCGGGCGGTGCCGAGCAGACGTCCTCACCTGCAGATGGCGCCGGCCGGATGCTGGGGCGGTGCTGCCACCAGTGGGCGGGGCTGCGGGGCGGTGGGGCAGCGGGGCGGGGGCACCCTCACCTGTCCGTGTGTGTGGCTCAGCCTGGGCTCCGCGGCCTCCCCTTGCACCGGACGTGGACCCAGGCTGCCGTTGGGCAAGATAGAGGACTGAGCCAAGGCACAAACGGCTGGCCAGGTAGGGCACCTGAAGTGCAGATCCGCCAGGCCCGCTGCCGGCCTTGAATTCACGCTGCTGGGCAGTTTCCAAGGAGACGGGATCTGTCCTAAGAGGGGAGATAGGGCAGGGGTGCCAGATGCCGGGTTAGGTGCGGTCTTACAGGCTAGCCACGGTGAGAGTGTTCAGAGAAGCCCCTGTGTTGGCGGGGCTAGGAATTTGGGGTATGGGGTGGGGATTGTGTGTGCCATGCTCTGTGGTCTCCCCAAGAACTCTCACCCCCAAGCAAGGGACCCTGCTCCCTCCACCATTCACTGCACCCCCTGCCTTCCCCAGCACCACTACCCCTGCCCCCGGAGTGTCCCATGACCTCTCCCCACACCGGGCACCGTCCCTGTTACAGGTACTGAGGTCCTGGTGGTTCCAGCCCGAGGGTGGGGGCTGTATCTGACCAGTTAGGATGCCTGGAGCCTTTGTATGAAACCTCAGAGCATAATGCAGACGTGCACAGAGGCCCCTCAAACAGGATTCCCTGCATGGCCCTCCCACCACGGACCCACAGCGCAGCTGCCACACCAGGCCAAGCCTGCTGGAAGACCGCTGGTCCCTCTCATCCTGTTCCTGATCAAGAGTGCACCGGCCACACTGCTGGGTATTTAGGGGGCCTTAGAAGAGCAGCTGGTATTTTCATGGGCAAATATTTGCTCTTTTGGGAAGATTTCAGTGCAAAGGGATGTAGGATATGCTTTTTCTGTTGCCCTGAAACTGGTGACTAGGATGCAAACTTAAGTCAAAACAGGTTTTAGAGAGAGCTGCAAAATATCTAACCCAAAGATCACTGTTCCCCAGCAAAGGCAACACCACCTGGCCGGTGGGGTCCTGGTCCCTCATTCTGGAGGTTGGGGTTTGCACCCTCCAGCTGGGACAGAGCCCGAAACAGCTCTGAACACGCTCCAACAGGCTTTCCCAGCAAAAACGGCCTTTATTTTGAATCTGGGTGAAGGAACCAGCTGAGACATCTGAGTAAATCTTCCTGGGTGTAACCAGGCCTTTTATGCTGAATGAAAGAGCGGCTCTCCACATGCTAACTTCTTAGAACTGAATGTGTGTCAAAACCTTCATGCATGTAGCATGTTGGGAACAGCGTTTCATGGTGAGGGGAACTATATAACTTACATGTGTATGGGGAAGCCCTCACTCCAACCGGCTTTTCCTGCGCACACTGCCTTTATTTCGAAATTGGCTGTTGCTGAGAAATCTTGGTAAGCTTTCCTAGGTGTAACCATGCCCATTATGCTGGACTGAAAGAGCGGCTCTACACTTGTTCACATCTCAGAAATGAATGTGTGTTGAAGCCGTCATTCATGTAGCGTGTTGGGAACACAGTTTCGTGGTGAGAAGAACTATGTAAATTACATGTCTATGATGAAGCAATTGCTCGAAATGGGTATTCCAGCGCATACTGCCTTTATTTCGAAACTGGCTTCTCAGAAGACCTGTGGTCTCCACTGCAGGTCTGTCTCCAAGCTCTGGGCCAGCATGGTGACTCTGCTCCCCCTGTCTATTCTGGGAGGTCTAGGGGTCCTCCATGGCCCTTCCACCATTGTTTCTTTTGGAAACACCCCACAGATGAAATGGGCCTGAGAACAGGAGAGCTGGATGCCAGCAGCCACTGCCCAGTTTGTGGCTCCTGGGAGGGGCATCTCCTCTCTGTGGGCTCTGATCTCCCCTCCCCTCTCCCCTACCCCCACCCCTCTCCTCCTGCATTTCCCGATTGATCCCTGGATAATGGTCCATACCAGGAATGACCTGGGAGAGGTTTTATGAGTCTTTAAGGGAAAAAAAAAAGAAATCTTTAAACAAATTACTGAAAGTAACTTCCAGCTTTCCCGGGAAAGCCCTCTTTCCAATGTTTAAGGCTAGTTGACAGGGTGTCAAATTGCCTAACCACTCACATCTGAGCAACTGCTAACTCTCTCTCCAGTTCCCCGCAGCATCCACCTCTGGCAACTTGGCCACAAGAGGGCAAGAAAGCTCTTTCCCCATGCCAGCTCCAGCGTGGCTTTGGAGGCAGTGGAGGCTGAGAGAAAGGGCCCCGCCCTGAAGTTTGGGGGGCCTCCAGCCACAGCCAGAGGAGCAGGGGGTTTTCAGAGTGCCCCAGCAGGGAAACCAGGCAAGGCTGCCTGGCCCAAGTCTTCCCTGCCCAGAGAGCCCCATGAACTGCTTTGGGCCCCACTCCCCATTTGGGCCCCCTGCAAAAAGGTACCACGGGATCCACACCTGAGAAGGCAGAAGGATGGCCCTTTGGCCTGGGGTCCCAGCAGGTGTGTCCTGTGATACCTGTGGCCACATATCTTCCTTGTCTCTCCAGGTCAGTGAAGGGTCTGTGCTGGGCACCTTGGTGCTCAGGAACATGGGAACAACTCTAAACTCAGAAGGACAGAGAGACTCTGCCTGGAAGCAAGGATTCCAGGGAGACGCCTTGCCCAGAACTGGGGGACTGTGTGCTGAGTAGACCCCTGGAGGCAATGTGGGGCTGTGGGGTCCTCATCAGAGAAGGGAGCAGGTGTGCTTTCCGGGGGTGGAGCCCTGCTTTGTCCAGTCATGTCCTTGTGTAAGACTCATTTACAAACACCTTCCAGTCCACCTAGGGGTGGCCTCAGAGTTGGGGGTAGAGGAGGAGAGTGAAGGGTGCAGACTTAGGGCCCCCTGACCCACCCAGGGAGCCAAGGGTCAGTGGGAACATCGTGGGAGTCTAGTGCAGGGGTGGAGGACGAGAACTAAGAACATGCCAAGTCATGCAATAAAGTGACCTGTGATCACGAGACACAGGTGGCTGTACACCAAAGGAGGGAGATAGAAATTTAGACCCAAGCTCTGAGAACCTTGAGAGGGGCTGGAGGGTCCCAGGAGCCCTGAGGAACAGCTCTTCTAGGGGCACAGATATCCCAATAAACACATTTCTCATGGATGCTTTTTGGGGTGCAGAGTGAGTTACCAGGATCCTAAAACTAGTATGGAATCCCACCCCCTTGTTCATCACGATTCCTGGCAATAAATTGCTGTCATTTGTTCCTGGACATGCACAGGGGAGGTGACTGCTGTGGTGGTCACTGCAGGACTAGAATCTTCTGGTGTGGGCTCTGTGACCACAGAAACCCAGGGGGATTTCTTAACGGGAGCACCTGGAGTCCATGCCTGCAAGGACCACCCTCATGGGATGGCCAATGATCCCGTGGTACCCAGGTCACCAAGTGACGAATTTGTGAGGTTGCCTGGGGTAACCTGGGGACATGTAGGTTTCTGTGGTCAGCACGTGGGCCCAGCACTGCGGGATGGTCTGCACAAAGAGGGGCCTGCCCTCCTGATGATGGCTTCTAACACCTGCAGGGAAACTGCTCCCTGGGCGCCTGGAGGTCCATATTGAGAGCGTCCTGCCAGCCATGAGGGATCACCTTCCCCTGATGCAGAGGCAGACCTCTCCCCCTTGAGGCCCAGGGGACACCTGGCTCAGGTCCCAACTGTGTGCCCTGGACACACAGAGCCCCAGATCTCTGGCACAGACTGGGGTGTGGTTGTGTCGGGGCAGGAAAGGCCCAGGTAAGGGGCTCATTCAGGGACAGAGGCCACTCTGCAGGGATACTGGACCTGGCAGCAATACACTGCTTCAGAACTTACCTGGGCTGGGTTTCCAAGCTGTGGGATGGAAGGGCCTCTCCTTCCTGCGGTGCAGTGGGGGGAACTAGATCCATCGTCAATATCAGCCCTGAAAATGGAGGCTGCACTACATCCATTCCTGGAAAGAAAAATCAGGCCCCTCCAGTCCAGGTGACTCAGAAAGTCAGTCAGCAATGTTCGGGGCCCCCAGTTTAGGCTTTGAATTAGAGCTGAGCGGCTCAGGAGGCCAGATCCCTGTCCGTGGCTCCAGGAGTAGGCTTTCTGCTGGGGGACAGGATCCTCACAAACACCTGTGTCTTTGTGGGACTTTCCCCTCTGACCAGCTGGGAGGCAGGGTGCAGTTGTGGGAAATGGTGTTTCCATGAGCAGAGGGCCACCAAGTGGTGGGGGCACAGGAGACTGTGAGAATGAGTCCCGCAAAATTTCTGGAATCAAAAAACTGGCAAATGTGAAAAAGTGCATAATTTGTTTTATCGAACAGGCTGCTTATGTACGTTTGGAGGGCCAGGTTCAAAGACTCTGCATCCATCCAGGACAATAGCATCAAGAGAAGAACAGACAGAGCAGAAGGAGATCTGGGGTTTCCCCCAGGAATGAGGTGGAACAGGGATTTCTGCAGATTTGCAAGGCGTCCCCTACCACTGAGCATGGGGTTACAACCCCACGTGACCACCGTCGTGTTTGGCTTGGGCTCTGGATCTGGCCTGCTCATTTATTCTTCCAGCTGAGTTCCAGAAACTCAGAGGGTGGACTTTGAGGGGCTGCGTTTGGAACCTAGTGAGGAGCTGGATGGTCCTTTATATTGAGTCCCTTCAGCCTAATCACCGTAGCTGAATCCCAACACCCCCCAGGCACCCAGGGTGGCTGTGGAGGGAGAGAAAGCCTGGCAGGCGACCTAGGGGTCCCACTGCTCTGTCCCTCCCTTGTCTTCATTCCCTTTCACCCCAGAAGGTGTGATTGTCTCGTGTCATGGTGGCCACCGTAGTGTCCCTCCCAGCAATCTCTCTTCTCCATCAGGTGGGGTTCCCAACCCCACTCAGCCTTCTCTCTGCATGGATGCTGAAGGACCAGGACCACCTGAATTTCTGAGCTTGAGCAGTAAGGTGGAAAAAAAGAAACCAATGGAAACAAAGAAACAAGTTATTGTGGCAAAACTGCCCACCACAGAGAAGCTGCCCTGAGTGGAAGGGAGGGTGTGGGCATGCCCATTTGTTTCCTGTCTCCCAGTGCTCTTAGCTTTCTTATTGCAGACCTGCATGGTTACAACAAAATGATCTGCAAAACTGAAAATATTTACTCTCTCGCTTTTACAGAAAAGGCTGGCCAGCCTCTGGTCCGGTACCAGGCAAGTGATTGGAGTCCCTTTCCAGTTTGGAAACATCTGGGCAGGCCCAGGTTTGCAAAAGTCTTTAAGAGTAGTTACGGAGTTTTGCTTCTAAAATTCTTTACGGCTGTATATACTTCTGAGATGCGGTTGTGCTGTGTAATTCTGAGCCGGGATTTTCTCAAACTGTTTCTCACTTCTTATACCAGACATTCCTAAATTCCAAGGGGAACTGTATATTAAGGAAGCCATGGAATTTAGGAAAAGGATACAGATCTCATTTCCTTTTAAGCATCAGTGTACCTCCATCATGGCAGTATTGGTTATGAGTTATTGATAGGGGAATTAAATAGTAACCAGATTAATAGAAAATAGGGGATTTTAGGTACACAGGTTCATCTTTTCAACATTTTTTGTAATATTTGCAGTTTAAGATGGCCATTCCTGAGAAACAGGTAGCCTCTTAGAATGAAATAGCATTTCCTCTGAACCATACTTAATTTTTATTTCGTAGACAGCAGGAAGGGTAATCACACATCACACATTTGGGGACGTCAAAGAGAAAATGTAACTTTCTGGGAGCGCACTCCCCCATCTCCCCCTGCTCTTTTCACTGTCCCATTCTCCCTGGAAGGCTCTTTCTTATCTTCTTCTCATGGCTCCAGTAACTCTTTCTTCCTCCTCATCCCTCAGCTGGTAAGGTTACTTTTCTACTTTGAACAAGCAAACAAGCCAACAGAAGAGAAGTTTCACAAGCAACTCCCAGCACATCCGCTCACCTAGTGTTGTCTGTGACCTCACTCTCGGTGCCCCACCTCTTATTACAGGTGACATCGAAAGCCAATTCCTCGAAAAGTCCCCAGGGCCCCATCCCTCCCATCTTCTCTGGGTTGTCACTCCCAAAACCATCCTCTCTTTCACTACCTCATCTATTTTGTTCTCCTGCTAGTTGGCTCCCATCAGTATATAAACGTCCATCTTCTTAAAAGAAACAAACAGCACTCCTTGACCCTAATTCACCCCCACCAATTGCCACCCTGTGTCTTTGCAGCAAATCTTTAAGGAGTTGTTTAAACTCACTGTCTGCATCTTCTCTTGAGCCATCCCCTTTTACACCCACTCTGGCTCTTCCCCTGATCCCTCGCTCTATGGAAACTGCCCTGTCAAGGCCATCAGTGACCACACGTTGCTAAATATAGCGGTCAATTTTCAGTCCTCATCATGCGTAGACCCTCGGCAGCATTTGACCCAGCTCTTCCATCCCTCCTCCCCCGTGTTCCTGCTTCACTTAAACTCCAGCCCATCGCTCTGTCTGTTTTCTGCTTTTGGTCTACTGGCTGGTCCTTTGCCAATGTCTCCTCTTTTTCCCAAACATACACTGTGGGTGTGCCCCAGGGTTGGCTCCTGGGCCTCTCATCTCTCTCTCTGCTATTCCTTTGGTGGAAGCAACCCAGCCTTGGAAATTGGCATGCCATCAATTTCTCGATTTCTCCAAAACTCCCTGATTTGCCCTTTCCATCTGGACCTTTATCCCTGAGACTCACATTCTTTTTCTTTCATTAATCTTGCTTTCACATTCATACATATGTTCTACTATGTAATTACTTTTCCAAATTTTGTATCAGTAAATATATATATCATGTAAAATGCTCAAATCTGTATTATTTCCACTAAGATGCTTATTCTACCTTAGAACCTTTCTGCATTTCTGTATTTATGTGAAAAAAGCGAATAGCATTTCTACAAGCCTCATAGTTAAACAGTGTGTTTGTTTGGGGCTATTATGTAACATGAAATAATGATACATTAACATAGTCCTTTTTCATTTATTTTTATGTAACACCAAGATGAGGTTTTTGCACTGAACACTGGTTTTATTGAAATTTTACCTACGTTATGGACAGTCAGTTTATGTGAAAGCCCTCATTTCTCCCCTTTCTGATATATTTTCCATTTGGCTATATATAACATATACCTTGGCATGAAACAAACTTCCCAAATCATTCACATAATACAATTAATACATTTAAATTATATTTTTTAAATGTTAAAAAGAAAAAGAAAACAGACTCCTCTACCTATTAGGCATTTCTGTGGCAATATGTAATACACACCTTAACCATGACATTGAAGAACTGAGCTGATACCAGCCCCTTTCCACCTGCTCAGCCCCACCTTGTCCCATCCCTTGTGGATGGAGAGGACATCCCTCCCATTGTCCAGGTCCAGATGTTGGAACAATGTTCTTTCTGTCTTTCTCTTACACACACAGACAGCAAATCCAGCTTGTTAGAAAATTCTGGGTATTCTGTCTTCTTAACCACCTGCTCCCTGCTCCCCGCCCTCCTAAGAGCCACCTTCAGCCCTTCCTGGACACCAATAGCCTCCTGTTTCCATCTTTGCTTTCCTACAATCTCTCATCCACACAGAGTCAGAGGGAGCCTGCAAAAGCATACATTGATGGGGTGGGTTTAGTTCAGTGGTAGGGCGCATGCTTAGCATGCAAGAGATCCTGGGTTCAAAAATGATTATAAATCAATAAAAAATGTTAAAAAAAAAAAAGAGATCCTGGGTTCAATCCCCAGCACCTTCATTAAAATAAATAAATTACCTCCCACAAAAAAACACAAACACAAAAGCTTAAGTTGGACTATATCACCCCTCCCCTCAAAACTCACTAAACGGGTCATCATTTCATTAGGAGCCAAAGTCGTCACAAAGGCCTCAGGACCCGGCGTGCTCTGCCTCTCTGCCCACACTCTCCCCCTCACTCAGGGGGCCTCTGGCTCCGGCTCTTCCTTCTTCCTCCGGATCTATTCTGCTTCAAGTTCATTACTCCGTGAGATCTGCCAGGATTGCCTTATTCCCTCCTGCCTGCCTCCCACCCCACCGCCATCACCGGAGTTTGCTCATATCACTCTTTTTTTTTTTTAATTTTTCCAAGCTCTTACTACCCCCAACATGCTGCCTGTTTCCTCTACTAAAACTCTGAGCCCCCAGTGATGGGGAGTCATGTCTATTTTGTTGACTGATAAAGCCCGAGAACCTTGTGAATTGGTCTAGTTAGGAGATTCCCGTACGTAGTAGGAGCTTATACACATTTGCTGAATGACTGTAGATGCCCTGGTCCAATCCGATGGAGCACTTCTGTGTCCTGCTCAAAGAATAACTGTCCTTTCCACCTGAGAGGGGGTGACAACTTCCTTGGTGATCAAAGGCAAGATCTTTTTGCTTTATGCTGTTAACCTTAGGCGGGGAGACTGGGGGATCTTCATATATATTTTTAAATTTGGTTCACTCTGCAGTTTGTCTTTGGTCTCTGTATAATTTTGAGAAACTCTTTATGAGTGATCATTCTTCCATCAGATTGAACAGGGTCCAGGGGGAAGGACCAAGCCTGTCCCATCGGCCATCCTATGTGTCATGTCCTGGGACCCAGTGGATGCTCAGCACGTAAGTGAACAGACAGGAGTGAGTGAAGAGATGGGAGCATCTCCTTATTGTGGTGGCTGCTCTCTGTCAGATGCCTTGAGATTTGAGGAAGGGTTTACAAGTGCGGAGAGGGGAGATCAGGTCCTCTGTGCTCTTCCTGAGTGCCCTGGCTTTACCCATTCCCCCAGCCCACTCTGGGCAGCCAAGCTGAGGAGCTGGGCCACCGGAGGTTGTGCTGATCAATAATCCACCTTCACCCCAAGTCCGGGGGGTAGGGACCCCTGGTTGTAGTCTCTGGAGTCAGGTCCTTGGAGGAATTCCTCACTGAACTATGTTTTGGACCTTTTATTTTTCTCTATAACCTCCAGCTGAAGAAGATTGTCTTAGACACATGGAAGCTGAGGACGCCTACTGTCCCCTCGGAACCCAGGTGGGGCTGGGAGTCTGCTGTTTGTATAGCCGGTGGGCTCGTGTTGCTTTGGGCATCCCTGTGTCTGAATTCCTGCAGTACACTCGGTGGTAAGGAAGGGGTGCCTGGCAGGGAGGGAAGTGGGTCGGGAGACTGCACAGCTGGGGAGATGTTAACCTGGGGTGTGCAGGAGCCTGCTGATGCATGGCATCTCGGTTCAGGGAACTCTTCACGCTCAGAGGGGTTCCCACTCCCGCAGGGGCCATTTGATCAGGGTGCTGGGCTGTCAGGGGACCGCAGGGGTCCCAGTGAGGATTAAGGTGCCTTCAGGCAATGGGAAGTGAGGGGTCCAGCGGCACTTGAATTAACTGTGCACCCAAACCCAGCCCCCACCTCTTTCAGCCTTTTCCTAATCTGCAAAACTGGAATGATATTAACCATCCCGCGGGGTCGTTGATGGGCTGGGACAGACTAGACAGTCAGGAGCTGGAATTCCTCTGTCCCCTGATTGTTTTCCTTCTTTCTGACTATTTGCTCTCACAAGCTCAGTCTCTCTGTCTCTCTCTCTTTCACTTCTAACTTTCTCTCATGCTCTGGTTTCATTTGATTTCCAACCACCGCCCCTCACCCTCGCCAATCCCCAGATGAGTGAACTTGATTTCTGTGTGTCAGTTCCAAATTCCCAGGAAAGATGCTCTGTCTCCCTCTGGATCTGTTGTCCAACCCATCAGTTGTGGCCAGAGGAGCGAGTCCCTCTGGGACCAGCAGGAGGGTCTCCGCCCAGCCCCCCAGCCACCACTGTGGGAGCACATAGCTCTCCAAGGAGGAGGTACTGGCTGTGACCTTGTGTCAGTCAGTATGAATTTATGTCTCCTCTTGCCCCTCCTTCATCCTCCTAAACAAAGATGAAAATTAAACACTCCCGGGATTTGTGTCATGGAACACTCAGGGTGGGGGCTAAGGGGGCTGGAATCTCTGCTGCATTTAAAGGGCTACAGTGAATCCCCAACGAGAGCCTGCAAAGGGAACACCACCGGCCCCTCCCGGCACTTAGGGTGCTGAGTCTGCGTGATGTTGAGCTAGGCTTCTGACCACAGCTCAGGGGTCTGGTCTGACCAGTTAGCCTTTGAAACCAACCAGCTTTGGATTCCTCAATCCCTCCCTGAGGTTTTACCTGAACCACCAGCTTCTGTATCTCTGAAGACAGATGATGAGGACCCTTCACGTAAGCCGTTCGCACAGCCCTTTGCAGGCCTTTGTGCTGCACGGTCTGCCCGGCGAGATAACTGAGGTTGGAATTTTACTGATGTTAGAAATAGTTTGGTTTCCCAATGCACTGTTTCACTGAACAAGCAACAGAAGCCTCTTCTCGCTGATAAAAGCAAAAAAGGGACTTAATGAAAAGATGCTGGGAGGGTGTGTGGAGTGGCCAGGACCGGAGCCAACCCAGGAGCTGTAGGAGGTGTTAGGGAGCCCCAGGCACCAGGCCGGGCTGGGTGCTACCGGGCCCCCTGCCACCCCAGAAGGGACCCCTCTCCACCCGACCCTCCACCTCACTCACTGCAGGTTCACATCCCGGCAGATCCAGGTCACACTGAAGCCACCAGCACACACCTCAATGGGGGAGTTGGCCCCGTCTCAGCTGAGGGCGAGCCCGGTGTGGGGAGATGCCCAGTTAGAGGAAGGCGGTTCCCCTACTGTTCCGAGTTAAGGTGCAAGTCAGTGCCCATCACTCAGGAGAGCCAGGCTGGACGGACCTCATTGCGGTGACTAGGCCGTCTGAGTTCACTTAATACTTTCTATGTTTGAAGGCCCTGGAGGGAGAAAAAGTGAAGGTTCTAGTACTTATTTTGTGTTTCCCACGTACCAGGTGCGGTAAGCAAGCCACTTCAGACAAGGCCCAGAGCAACCACGTTAATAGGCCACGGAGCAAGTCGTGCAGTCAGGCCTCTGTGGTCCCGAAACCCGTGTCCCATAGTTACCAGTGGAAACTGGGGGGATTTATGGGACTGTGTGCTCCTGTAGGGGCTGGGATGTGTGTGTTTAAATCCACATCTTCAGAAACTCGGCTAGAACCACAGCCACTTATTGCACGGAGGCAGAGGAGGGGAGGATTCCAGCCTCTGGTCCAGCTCGTGTGGAGCTCAGAAATTGCTCCTTCTGTCCTGAAAACAACACCAGAGCTGAGGGAGCTGCAATCCCACTGCACTTCTTAGATCCCAGAAAAATGAGGGGAAAAGCTGCTCCCAACCCAGAGAGGCAGCCGGGCAGGCTTGGAGAGTCACAGCTCCCAGGGCAGAACCCGCTTTTGTAAGAACCCCCAGGGCAGGCAGATTTAACAGGTCCCTGAGGCCAGTGGGAGTCTCAGCGTGGGGAAGTCCGAGTGTGACAACTCCAGGGGGCCAGTCAGAGGGGCCCCCTGCTCTTTTTCATGCATTTTACCTCCAGGACCGTGTCCTGTTCTCAGAATGAAGGCTCAGAGGATAACTCCTCATGCTTCCTGCCTGGAAAGGAGAAAATAACTCTATTGAAATACACCCAGAACATTCTGTTTCATTGGGGGAAGTTGTTTTTTGTTTGTTTGTTTGTTTTTTAATGAGAAATTATTTTACCAGAGCCTAACCAACCTGGGAGAAGGGAAATCCCTTCTGTCTCACCCAAATTGGGGTGGGGGGAAAGAGACACACTTGTGGAGGTCACAGCTCAGGGCATAGGCTCAATGAGAACTAATCACAGGACTACAGATGCCCTGCTCTGTCCTGCTCCCCCAACACCTTACCTCCATGTCAGTAGGGCCCCTGTGTAATGACAGGAATAAAAGTAAAGGAAGTAAATGTCTCAGGAGTGTCTAGGGAAAACCCAAAGACAGCGGGGAGATGAAAACAAGGACACACAGGCTGTTTTAGCCTCTCACACCAATAGCTGTAGCAAACTACACACAGCCCAGCCCCAGTAGATAAACAGAAAACCTCACAGAAGAAATTATTTATTTTGGTTCTCTTACCCAGTGCATTCCATGGTGCATCCTCGCCTAGAATTGAGTGGAAGCAAGTCCATCTCAGAAGGGACATAACTGAAGAGGGATGGCTTTCCAGACTCTGATGGGCAGAGAGAGCAGCAGCCTGGGTGAGAGCACGGTGAGGGGTGGGGTAGGGGGTGGGCTGCCTTCTTCCCCAAATAAGGAAACTTCCTGAGGCCAGCACAGGAGGGAGGGCCATGGGGTGGAAGCAGCCAGACTTCTTCCTGAGAACTGATGGGATGCCTCAAAGGGACCATTCAGGTACCCAAACTGGGCCGTGAGGGTGGGAGCCAGTCGGTCTGACTCAGAGCCCAGGACTGAGGTGGGCATACAGCAGGCCGGTCTTACTTGGCCGGATCCATTTCACTTCTCCGAAGCCCTGTGTAAAACATGAAGCGTGGACGGCCTGGTGAGCACAGCTCTGCCCTCAAGACCTGTTTCAACTCCTCTCTTCCCGGAAAACAGCATCTCTGAGCCCGTCCTTGGTGACCTCAGAGAGATCACCCTAGTGGCCCAGGCTAGTGACCGGGAACATGTACCTTCCTGCAGCCAACCCCAGACGTCCACTGATGCATCATATACTGGCAAAGATGTGAGTTCCTGTGCATTGGTCTAACAGCAGAGACTCTGCCACAGGCCCAAGAGGTGGTGTGTGGGACATGCAGGGGTGCAGGAGTGTAGGCAGTGCAAAAGTGTAACTGGTGACAGGGGTGCAGGGGCTGTGGAGGGCGCAGGCAGTTCAGGGGATGCGGGGGTGCAGGGGTGCAGAAGTGCAGGCAGTGCAGAAGTGCAGATAGTGGCAGGGGTGCAGAGGTGCAGGGAGTGTAGGGATGCAGGGAGGTGCTCAGGCACGTGGCCAGGATTAGAAGGCAAGTGCACATCCTCGCAGTCAGCCTGACCCCGGGAGGCTAGTGCAATGGTTTGGGGCGGCGGAGGCGGCGGCGTGTGGGAGGCTGCCCGGGCAAGCCGGTCGATTTCTTCTCTTCCCTGCAGCCTGGCCTAGGGGGGACCTTGGCCGCCGGAGATTCGCCAGATGTTGGACTCCAGGTAAGCTTGCTCCTGGGAGGTGGGGCGGTTAGGTCAGAGGGCGGCGGCAGCGAGCAGGGGGGCGGAGCGGGGCTGCCCCTGGCGAACTGGTGGAATAGCTGCCTTCTCCCGGCTGCCGGGCCTGGGAGCGGCCTCTGCTGCCCCAGGTCGCCGGACACGCCTGTCCCACTCAGCTTGCTGAGTGGGGAGTGGGGACGGTGCCATTAAGGTGCGGGGCCCACGGGGGTAGGGGGGCTGCCGCGCGGAAGCCGGCCAATTCGCTCTGCTCTCCCCCTCGGCGGAGCCAGGGGCGGCTTCTGCTGCCCTAGAGGCGGGACGCCAGTCTCCAGGTGAGCTTGCTCCTGAGAGGCGGCGGCGGCGGCTGCAGGGGGAGGGGGTCCGTTCCAGGGAGTTACTCCATTTCTTCTCTCCCCCTCGGCCTGGCCTGGGGGCGACCTTGGCCGCCGGAGATTCGCCAGATGTTGGACTCCAGGTGAGCTTGCTCCTGGGAGATGGGTGCGGTGCAGTCAGGGGGCTGGTAAGGTGGTGGCTGCGGGGATAGGGAGGCTGCCCCTGGGGAGCTTGTGAATTAGCTCCCATGTCTGTGCCGCGTGGCCTGCAGGCGGCCTCTGCTGCGCCAGGTCCCCGGACACCCCTGTCCCACTTTGCCTGCTGGGGGCGGGAGGCAGGGTAGTCAGGGTGCACTGGGTGGCGGGGGTCGGGGGCCTGCAGCGGGGGAGCGGGCACATTTGCTCCCATCTTCCCCGCGGCTTGTCCTGGGGGCGGTCTCTGTTGCCCTGGGTTATGGAACACGTGTATCCTAGTCGGCCTGACCCCAGGAGGCGGGCATGGTACGTTGGGGGTGGTGGCAGCAGCGGCAGGTTTTCCCATGGAGCCGGTCCATTTGCTCCCATTTCCCCCCATGGTTTGCCCTGGGGGCGGTCCCTGTTGTCCCAAGTTCACCGGACGTCCATCTCCAGGTCAGCCTGCTCCCTAGAGGAGGCCACCGTGAGGTCAGGGAGCAAGAGTGGTGGCTGCTGCGGGGGTAGGGGGCTGCCTTGGGGAGCTGGTGGATTGGCTCCAGCCTCCCCGATGGCCTGGTGTGGGAGTGGCCTCTCCTGCCCCAGATCACCAGACACGCCTGTCCCATTCAGCCTGCAGGGGGAGGGGCGCCCTGGGCGGTGCCTTAAAGGTGCGGGGGTGGCAACGGCGGAGGTAGAAGACCTGCAGCGCGGAGCCTGTCAATTTGCTCTCCTCTTCCCCGCTGCCAATCCTGGGGGCGTCCTCTGCTGCCCAAGAAGCTGGATGCCCGTCTCCAGGTCAGCTTGCTCCTGGGAGGCGGGCGCGATCCGGTCGAGGGGCAGAGGCAGCTGCGACGGCCGGCTGCCCCGCCTAATGGGGCCACTTCTTCTCCTCTCCCCTGACCTGGCCTGGGGATGGCCTCTCCCGCGCAAGATTCGCCTGACACCCCACACCCGGTCAGGTTGCTCCTGGGAGGTGGGCGCGGTGAGATCAGGTGGTGGAGAGGAGAGAGGGGCTGCCCCTGGCGAGCTGGAGGATAAGCTCCCATCTCTCTGGAGGCCTGACGTGGCCGCCCCTCGTTCCCAGGTCACGCTTCTCCGGGTCATATTGCCCCGGGGTTGCAGTAGGGTGCGGGGGCGGCGGGGTGTTGGCGGGGTATGGAGCCTGCCGCTTGGGAGCTGGTGGTTTAGCTCCCATCTCTTCCGCAGCTTGGCCTGGGGGCAGCCTCTTTTGCCCCAGGTCGCAAAGCACAGTTTCCCTGACAGCTTAGCCACCGGAGGTGGGCAGGATGTGCTGAGGGGGCGGAGGCAGCTGCCAAGGCAGCGACGAAGGGTGCTGTCCCTGCCAGCTGGTCAATTGTTCTCATCTCAACCTTAGCTGCCCCAGTTTCGCAGAAACGCCCTTCTCCAGTTTCTATTCGTCTCCTGGGAGGTGGTCGCAGTGCATGCAGCCCAAGGTCTGGGCTCTCCCACTGGGAAGGGGCAAGGAACTCTCTTGTTTCTTCCTTTGTGTTTATTCTTCAGGCAGAAGTGGGTTACTGGCCCACCAAATTTCTAATTCCTGAGAAAGTGTAGCCTGTGTTATGGAAGAGCTGCTGGACAGTGAGGTTTCTGGGTGGGTTTTACATCAGCTGATGCCCAGGCAGGCAGGAAAGCTATTACTCAGAGATTCTTAG
>NC_045731.1:21065178-21112480 GCF_009834535.1 Camelus ferus
ATTCTTGGCTACAAAGCACGATAAACACAGGCCAGAAACGCATCAGCCTGTTGGTTGGTTCACTATCCGCCTGGTGCTCCCTCTTGTAGGAGCCTTTATCACATCACCCAGGGCTGACCTGGCTCAGGATTATAGCTGATTTTCCGCAGGTGGCATCACTTGCTGGTGACACGAAGCAGGCACGTTAGCCACCTCCAAAACTCTGAGGCTCCTCCTGGGAGGAGCCTGCAGACCCCCAGTCTAGCCTCTGCAACACAATGCTCCTTAGTGCCACTCCCACCTTGCTGCCCTGGCCTCTAGCTCTGACCAGAACCTCGCTGGATTGTCGAAAAATGTCACCCATACCACGTCTAGCTTGGGGTCCAGATTGACCATGGTTCTTATTTACTTCCCATCGATTGATTGATCTTTGTGTAATCTTGTTGGCAGGAAGGCCATTACCACCCTCTTGAGGCCTCCCCGAGCCGCCTCTGTGTATAACTGTCCTAGCACCCCAGGGGATAGGGTCTGAAGCCTGGAACTCAGAAAAGATGGCACCTGGAGAGACAGGAATCCACTCCTGCTGTGGCTTCTGCTGAGGCTCGATGTGGCCATACAAATGGATCCCACAGGCCCTGACTTCACTTGACTCGCTGCAGGGATGCTCCCACACTGCCCCGTTCCCCCCAGAGACTGAGGGCTTTCTGCTTGTTCCCGAAGGCCCCACCCCCGTGGGGGCCTCGGGTCCAGTGGAGCGTCCAGCCTGGTTCCCCGCCAGCACTTAGGGCTTTGGTGGGGCCTGGAACATCAACTACCCTCCCCTTAGGGGCCCGTTTGTCCTTTCCAGCCAAAAGACCTAGGTCATAAGCACTTTAACTCACCTGAGGGTGTTTTCCTCACTTCAGGGGGCAGTGAGGAATGGGCTTATTCACACTCCAAGGAGCCCCGGTCTGGACATGCAGGACAGTCTGGCTCTCCCCCCAAGTCCTGCAGTTTCCCGGCCACACATGCTGCTGGTCACAGTCTGTTGCTGGTTCTCTTCAGGACAAGAGGTTGCATTCTGACCCAACCCCGACCCCACCAGCGGTGGCAGAGGCAGCGGACAGGCAGGGAGCAGGGGCTGAGTACCAATCGCCGAAAAATCAGGCCCCAGGGAAGCTGGTGACTAGAGGGGCACCGGGCAGAAGGCCGCTGGGATGGGAGGAAGAGGAGCTCAGGACAAAGGAGATGAACAGGGGAACAGATAGCCCTGTGAGGACCTCGGCCATGAAAGGGAAGAAACAAGATGTTACAGCTGAAGCGGTGTGGTTAAAAGTGCGGGTTTTCATTTAATTTATTAATTACCCATACATCATAGTGGCATATTTTTATTTGATTAAAGATTAGGTGCCATGTCATATAACAGGATACAGTATGTTATTATTTATTAAATAATACATAATAGTAGATATACTACCATAATATGTTCTGTTTATTTATTATCAGATAGTATATAATACGTATGTAGGTATTTATATACATAATATATAATTCATGCATCTATATAATATATAATACATAACAATTTAGGATTATGATTAATATATTTTATAACAAGATTACATAACAATAATGATGTAATATTACACATTGTATGCCTTGGTTCATGACACAATCTCACCTTAGGTGCCTTTGAGAAGTATTTATGTATTAAAATTAATATTATAAGAAACAGTTGTGAACCTATCACCCAGCATCAGAACAGGACTATTGACAGTGACATACTGTGTCCTAACCTGCACTTGGCCTCTTCTCACAGGAAGTAACCAGCATCCTGAATCCTGGCTTACCCTTGCCTTGTGTTACTTTCACACACACAACACTTAAGATCAGTTAAAACAAATGAACTGCAGGTACATGCAGCGAAGTGGATGAATCACACACTCTATGTTAAATTGAAACAATAAGCCCTAGAAGGTAGGCGATAGTGTGCTATGCTTTTAACTGTGTATATATATGTCAACTAAACTCACTGAATTAAGAACTACAGCTAGAGTCCAGGTGGGAGAGGGACAGATAAAAGATGAGGTGAGAAGATTTGCTGCAGTTGAGCGAGTTCCTTTCCAGTGACATGTCATTCTCTCTGAAGCAGGAGGGAAGACCATCTGCTGGGAGTCAGGGAAGAGACAGAGGGAAGCTTAGAGGTGTGCAGAGAGCAGAGAATGTTGACACCACTGAGTGATAAGTGGGGAAATGTGCTCACTAGAGAAATCCTGGAGGATTGCCTGGCAGTGGCAACACGGTGGGCATTGATTTGTAGTCTTAGAAACCTGTGCTGGGAGAGCCTGCTGCCTGCAGGCTCAGAACAAATAGAGCTGGGTGAACCGAGATGGAAGTCGGCCTGGTGAGGAACTGAAAAGGTCAAGGCTCAAGGGGGTTTTGTTTGTCATAAAGAGAGTGCTGACTGTGGATGCAGAGCTGGAAGGTGGGGTAGTGGAAGTAAGAGGAATGTGGACAGGCAGGAAAGCAGAGGAGTCAGTGCATGAGGCCTTAGTGAGGGTGAATGAGGGCCAACGAGGCTGGTGGAGAAGCAGCTGGATGGCTAGAGGTGGGCACTTAAAAGAGAGAGGCTAGACCTGGGGTGGAGACACACCCGGGTATGAGCCCGTGGGTAGGGTGAATGGGGGGTGGCTGGCTCAGGCTGACGGTGAAGAAGACCCTAAATGAACATACTGGGTGGTGGAGGGAGAATGAACTTTGACGTCTTGATGGTAGGAGGCGAGGCAATACAGAGCTGGTGGTCCAGGTGCTCCTGACTGAGGCAGATGAGCAGGGAGGCCAGGGTGGCAGGCACTGCTAGGAAAGGATCTGGGTTTTCCAGGTGCTCCCAGGAGAGTAGGAGCAATCATCTGAAAGGGGAAAGTGAGCACAAGGAGGCAAACCCAGGCTCCTTATCAAACGGGGGGTGTGAGGGGGCAAAGTGTCAACTCCAGAGATGGTGGGCCAGGAAGCAGGGACCACGGGTGAAGTGAGGGGACACTCAGAAAAGAGAGGGAGAAGAGTCTTCTGGGTGTAGGGGAAAGAGAGGCCCCAGGACAAAGTAGCACAGGGGCACAGTGATGAGGATGGACTGGCTCTATGGTGACACTGCAGGGCTGGCTGGATCTTTGTCCTGAGGGCTTAATTTGGGGGGGCTGCTGGCCTCACGAGGACACCCCTCTCAGCAGCCTGGACAGACGCTCCCGTTCTTGAGAGCTGTGTGGCCAACACTGTTCTCGGAGGGGCTCTGCCTCCATCTTCTATCAGACTTTCCTGCCCAGCCCCCGTCCGCCAGCGAGGGAACCTGGGCCTTGCAGCTGTTTCCCGTGGAGGGAGACAGGCTCCTTGGAGAAGCAGGCTGATCTTACTTTTCTCCGTAACCCAGGTCCTAGCAAAGCTCCAGGGTGGCCCATTCAGAGGCTCAGATACTTAATAAATTAACTTAAAGCAGTAGAATAGCAGAGCTGGAGGAAGTGACCACTGAGCTCACAGAATTCACTGCCCACACCCCCATTCTACAGATGAGGAAACAGAGACCAAGCGGTGAAGCAGCCTTGGCCAAGGTCACGCTGCTCCTTAATGCTGGCCTGTGTCGGGCATGCCAAGTGATGAGCTGCAGTGAAAGGCCTGAGAGGGGGCTCTGGGGCCAGACAGCTTGGGTTCAAGTCCCAGGTCTGCCATTTACTAGCTGTGTGATTAATGACTGTCCTTCCTGTAAAGTGCCACCTCATTGGGTTGTCGTGAACACAGAGTTCCTGGAACAGCAGGACAGAGTTCTGTAAGGGTTTGCTGTTGCTTTGTTTACTATTATTATCACCAAGTGAACCCTGAAATGAAGAACAAAGACAGCAAGAATTTTTATTTTAAAGGATTTTAAAATCCGATGATGAATGTTTGATTTAGTCTATTCAAGTCTGCATTTGACCCTTATTAACAACTACACAATGGATGACTTTTGAGGAAATGTTGCTTCATGTCTTTAATTCTCACTAACGACACAGGCTATTCAACAGGAAGCAGCTTTTTTCCAGGAAGAGGGACAAAAAGTTAACAATATCTCGGTACCTCTCGGTCCCCAGTGAATTGGTTGTGACCTGTCAACCCAACTCTGGGGAACTGCCCGCTCCTCCTGGGCTTGCTGCACTGCCCCGCGGCATCCAGGGGGCGCTGTACGCCCACACGAATCCAGTCTCTTGGTTCATATCTTTGCTTCAGATCCCTCAAGGACTGCCCATGCCCCAGGGCCCCATCTGCCCCGCCAGCCTCGCCTGCTGGACTCCAGGACACCATCCTGGGTCTCAACCATCCTCTCCTCCTATGCCCGCCCCACTACTCTTCACTTTGTCCTTCAAATGTGGGCTCCTGTGGCTCTCCACCCAGCAGGGGTCTCCCCGTCCTCCACCTCGGGTAACTGCATCGTCCTGCACGGTGCGGTGCGTAGCAAACCCATGTGGAGTCAGGAAGAATACAGAACAACAGGTGCTCAGAGGGGCTGCCTTTCCCACTGCAGGGGCCCTGGAGAGCTTTCTCCCGGCTGGTTATTCACAGGCGCTGAAGCTGTAGAATCTCGATCTCACCAATTTAAAGGGCATCATCACTAATTACAAAAGCAATCATTTTTTCAGTAGCAAAAGGACAAAAGACTTTGTGCCCCGCACCTCCAACTTTCTTCCTCCGCCTTCAGAGGTGATTCTCACTCTCTGGGCAAGGGTAGAAAGCAACACACAGAATATTATTTTTCAATGTTTTCTTTCCCACTATGAAGATTGCTTTCCCAGAACCGATGAAGGCAAGGATGGTTTGGCTTCCCTGCACTGAGGATTCAGAGACGCAGGGGGGGAGGGGAGTGGGGAGATAATTCAGCATTATTGAACCAAACCGAGACATTAAAAGTTTCTATTCTAAACAGAAAGAAAGCAGGATGCTATACAAACGGGAAACCATAGTTGGAAATGCAATAACGAGTTACAAGACAATAAACATGAAGATGGAAAAAAGAAAAAGTACATCAAAATACAAAAAGGTGGTAATGGGAGACGGTAGCATGAAAAGATAGATTTTTTTCTCTTTCTTTCTTTTTTTTTTCTCATTATTCTTAGGATGTGTTGGAGCCTACGTGATTATCAGTCTAAAGGAAATAGATATAGTAATGAGTTGATATACTTGAAAAAATAGATAACCACAAATCGAAAGCATACAATAGAGTCGCAAAAAAAAAAAAAAAAAGAAACAAGCTCAAAATTGCTTAAAGACTTAAACATTAGACAAGACGCTATAAATCTCTCAGAAGAAAACATAGGCAAAATATTATTTGATATATATCTCACCAATGTTTTCCTAGGGCAATACACCCAAGCAACAGAAATAAAATACAAAATAAACAAATGGGACCTAATTACACTTATCAGCTTTTTCACAGCAACAGAAACCATAAGCAAAACAAAAAGACAACCTATGGAATGGGAGAAAATTTTTGCAAAAGATGAGACTGAACATGGCTTAAATTCTAGACTATATAAATAGTTCATACAACTTAATAAGAAAAAAAAATAAACAACCCAATCCAAAAATGGGCAGAACAACTAAACAAGCAATTCTCCAATGAAGATATACAAATGGCCAATAGGAATATGAAAAAAAGGTTCAATATTGCTAATTATCAGAGAAATGCAAATCAAAACTACAATAAGTTATCATCTCACACTAGTCAGAATGGCCACCATTCAAACATCCACAAACCACAAATGCTGGAGAGGCTGTGGAGAAAAGGGAACCCTCCTACATTGTTGGTGGGAATGTAGTTTGGTGCAGCCACTGTGGAAAACAGTATGGTGAGTCCTCAAAAGACTAAAAAAAGACTTATCATTTGATCCAGCAATCCCATTCCTGGGCATATATCCAGAGGGAGCCTTAATTCCAAAATATACCTGCACCCCAATGTTCACAGCAGCATTGCTTACAATGGCCAAGACATAGAAACAAACTAAACACCCACAGACAGATGATTGGATAAAGATGTAGAATTTAGATATAGAAGAATATTACTCAGTCATAACAAAGAAGGAAATAATGCCATTTACATCAACATGGATGGACCTGGAGATTATCACACTAAAGTGAAATAACTCAGAGAAAGACAAGTATCATATGATATCACTTGTATGTGGAATTTTTAAAAATGATACAAATGAACTTATTTACAAAACAAAAACACACTCACAGACTTAGAAAACTAACTTAGGAGTTTGGGATTAACAATTACAAACTACTATATGTAAAATAGACAAACAACAAAGATTCACTGCAGAACACAGGGGAAAATATTCAGTATCTTGCAACCTTTAATGGAAAAGAACCTGAAAAAGAATAGACTATGTATATGTACAACTGAATCACTATGCTGTATACCTGAAACTAACAAAACAGCTGTATATCTGAAACTAACAAAACATTGTAAATCAACCACATTTCAATTAAAGAAAAAGATAAGTTCTAAATACCTTTATTCAAAGAAAATCTTCAACTCTTACCTCTTACGGAAAGTAAAATGGGAAGCTTGAGCAGGACCAAATTATACTGAATGAGAGGTTACATACCTTCTCCAGCACGTGGCCCATGCTACACACACATCGTGTTTTCCTTCAGGTAAGAATGGCCCTTACTGCCCAGGGAGCGAGTCCTCCTTAGACAAGGCCTGTGTGGCAGTGGCCTTCTTGTCACCGCTCCATCTCACCAGGAGGCCAGGATTTTCAGAGCGGAGGGAACACATATCTCATACACTTCAGATCTATTTCCTGAGAAAAACTATGGAAAGACCAAATTCACCTGCAGTGCGGGAAACATGAGCAGGACCCCTTAGCAGACCGACAAGCCCGAAGCAAGATGGCCTGATGTTCACATCAGAACCAGAACAACAACCGTCTGGCCCCAGTTAAACGATCACCATCTCCCCTGCAATGAACGGTTGGTACTCAGTGTCAGGGATGTTTCTGTTGAGACTTGAGAGATCAAAAAAGTCAGACCAGGGAATCCGGACCTGGTGGATGTCCAGGCTCTGCCAATGGTAGAGGCGGCCCCAAGGGGGTATCACCAGCACCGATTCCTCCATTTTCAGCAGGGTCTTCAGGAGGAAGGCGATGTGGATACAGACGCTCCTATGGAGGCTGAAGCCCTCTGGAGGGTTGACGTCACACAGAAGGTACCTGGCAGGGAGCAAAGGAGAGCGGGTCTTCAGGGCCAAGCCTCTGCACAGGAATCCCGGCTTAGATAGAACAGATACAATGGGAATCCCTGCACAGCACATGGCCTACACTCAAGACACATTCAGCAGCTTCTGGTTTGTATAGTGGAGGCACTGCCCACCCGTCTCCATGTGGCCAATTACTTCGAGTCCGGGAGCACATGCAGAAGACATCTTGGCATCTGTCTAACAACGCTAAGTACCTGACTAGTACCTGAGCACACGTTCTCCAGGGGCTCTCAAGCTTCTTGGCCTACAGACCCCTGTACACTCTTAATTACTGAGGACTCCAAAAGGCTGCTGTTTATGTGGGTTAAATCTATCAATAGTTCCTGTGTTAGAACTTAAATAAGAACTTTAAAAAATGCTTATGATTTCACTTAAAAATAATAACAACCTACTACATGTTACCATTAATACTCTTAAGCAAAAAATAAGTATATTTTTCTAAACAAAAATCATTAATGAGAAGAAGAGCAGTGATTTTAATTTCTGCAAAACTCTTTTGGACTGGTGAGTTCTGAATTCTATCTGCCTCTAAATTCCCTGTTTTGTGATATCACAGACCAGGTTTTCCCTGGAAATCCCCACAGGAAACTCGGGAGTGCAAGAGTGTGCAAAAGGCAGGTGACATACCGGCGTTTCTATGAAAATAGTCTTGCATCTCAGGGGCCTCAGACACACTTTGATAACTGCTGCCCTACCCTAGGCGAGACTCTCCTACACAAGAGCCAGGCAAGGGTCCTGGCTTCTTTAATGAGTTATCGCAGCCACACTCCTCCCTTCTCTGTGTTAATGTTCCCACAACCTCCATTACCGCAGATGAAGATGTAATCCTCAACTGGGGCCTCTAATCCCAGAAGACTGCCAACTTTGAGAGGGAAGGCCCATCTACCATCCCTACACCCCGCACAGTCTATTTTGAGTCAAGCCCTAGATAACTGCTAATCGGCAATGACCCTTGTCTTATTCCTGAGTTTTACCGAAGGAGCCAACATCTGGATGGAACTGAAATTTCCCTGCAGATAAACAAGGCTGATAAACCACCCCATTCAAACATCTGATTCTGGGGCTCTTCAAAACCCGGATAAGGCCCCGCTTCATAAAAGTCAGGTCCTCCGCCTGCCCTTCCCGGGGGTTCTGGGAGGCCGCGGCCAAGCAGGGCTACCCGGACTCGCGGTCCCAGCCCCAGTGCCCGAGGGGGAGGAAAGCCCGAGGCTGTGCCCCAGCCCTGTCCTCCCCGCCCCAACCCGCTCCCTGGCACCACAGCGCCTCCCCGGCAGCCACACCAACCCGGATCCCACCCCGGTCCATGTCCACTGGCCCCGCCAACGGCGCGGCCGTACGTTTACCGTCTGTGGGACGCCGCCCCAGACAGGATGTCGGCCGCCGACTGACCAGGCAAGAACTAGTCGCCCAGGCGAGCAAGCCGCCAGCCCCAGCAGCAAGCACCGCCATGGTCCCGGGTAGCTGCACACTTCCGGAGCCCGCTGCCCGCCCCAGAAGCTCACACCGGCCCGCGCAGAGCGCGGCGCATGTAGCCATGGCAACGCCGCGGGGCCCTCCTCTAGCGCTTGCGTCTGTGTCCTCCCGAGGCTAGACGTGAGAGGGCAGAAATTGCGGAGCCAATGGGAGCCAGGGCTCGGCCAGGACGGGGGCTGGGGGGAGGCTTATGGGGCAGCTGGGCGGGGCCGGGGCGGGCGGGGCCGCGCGGACGTCCTCACCTGCAGATGGCGCCGGCCGGAGGCTGGGGCGGTGCTGCCACCAGTGGGCGGGGCTGCGGGGCGGCGGGGCAGCGGGGCGGGGGCACCCTCACCTGTCCGTGTGTGTGGCTCAGCCTGGGCTCCGCGGCCTCCCCTTGCACCGGACGTGGACCCAGGCTGCCGTTGGGCAAGATAGAGGACTGAGCCAAGGCACAAACGGCTGGCCAGGTAGGGCACCTGAAGTGCAGATCCTCCAGGCCCGCTGCCGGCCTTGAATTCACGCTGCTGGGCAGTTTCCAAGGAGACGGGATCTGTCCTAAGAGGGGAGATAGGGCAGGGGTGCCAGATGCCGGGTTAGGTGCGGTCTTACAGGCTAGCCACGGTGAGAGTGTTCAGAGAAGCCCCTGTGTTGGCGGGGCTAGGAATTTGGGGTATGGGGTGGGGATTGTGTGTGCCATGCTCTGTGGTCTCCCCAAGAACTCTCACCCCCAAGCAAGGGACCCTGCTCCCTCCACCATTCACTGCACCCCCTGCCTTCCCCAGCACCACTACCCCTGCCCCCGGAGTGTCCCATGACCTCTCCCCACACCGGGCACCGTCCCTGTTACAGGTACTGAGGTCCTGGTGGTTCCAGCCCGAGGGTGGGGGCTGTATCTGACCAGTTAGGATGCCTGGAGCCTTGTATGAAACCTCAGAGCATAATGCAGACGTGCACAGAGGCCCCTCAAACAGGATTCCCTGCATGGCCCTCCCACCACGGACCCACAGCGCAGCTGCCACACCAGGCCAAGCCTGCTGGAAGACCGCTGGTCCCTCTCATCCTGTTCCTGATCAAGAGTGCACCGGCCACACTGCTGGGTATTTAGGGGGCCTTAGAAGAGCAGCTGGTATTTTCATGGGCAAATATTTGCTCTTTTGGGAAGATTTCAGTGCAAAGGGATGTAGGATATGCTTTTTCTGTTGCCCTGAAACTGGTGACTAGGATGCAAACTTAAGTCAAAACAGGTTTTAGAGAGAGCTGCAAAATATCTAACCCAAAGATCACTGTTCCCCAGCAAAGGCAACACCACCTGGCCGGTGGGGTCCTGGTCCCTCATTCTGGAGGTTGGGGTTTGCACCCTCCAGCTGGGACAGAGCCCGAAACAGCTCTGAACACGCTCCAACAGGCTTTCCCAGCAAAAACGGCCTTTATTTTGAATCTGGGTGAAGGAACCAGCTGAGACATCTGAGTAAATCTTCCTGGGTGTAACCAGGCCTTTTATGCTGAATGAAAGAGCGGCTCTCCACATGCTAACTTCTTAGAACTGAATGTGTGTCAAAACCTTCATGCATGTAGCATGTTGGGAACAGCGTTTCATGGTGAGGGGAACTATATAACTTACATGTGTATGGGGAAGCCCTCACTCCAACCGGCTTTTCCTGCGCACACTGCCTTTATTTCGAAATTGGCTGTTGCTGAGAAATCTTGGTAAGCTTTCCTAGGTGTAACCATGCCCATTATGCTGGACGAAAGAGCGGCTCTACACTTGTTCACATCTCAGAAATGAATGTGTGTTGAAGCCGTCATTCATGTAGCGTGTTGGGAACACAGTTTCGTGGTGAGAAGAACTATGTAAATTACATGTCTATGATGAAGCAATTGCTCGAAATGGGTATTCCAGCGCATACTGCCTTTATTTCGAAACTGGCTTCTCAGAAGACCTGTGGTCTCCACTGCAGGTCTGTCTCCAAGCTCTGGGCCAGCATGGTGACTCTGCTCCCCCTGTCTATTCTGGGAGGTCTAGGGGTCCTCCATGGCCCTTCCACCATTGTTTCTTTTGGAAACACCCCACAGATGAAATGGGCCTGAGAACAGGAGAGCTGGATGCCAGCAGCCACTGCCCAGTTTGTGGCTCCTGGGAGGGGCATCTCCTCTCTGTGGGCTCTGATCTCCCCTCCCCTCTCCCCTACCCCCACCCCTCTCCTCCTGCATTTCCCGATTGATCCCTGGATAATGGTCCATACCAGGAATGACCTGGGAGAGGTTTTATGAGTCTTTAAGGGAAAAAAAAAAGAAATCTTTAAACAAATTACTGAAAGTAACTTCCAGCTTTCCCGGGAAAGCCCTCTTTCCAATGTTTAAGGCTAGTTGACAGGGTGTCAAATTGCCTAACCACTCACATCTGAGCAACTGCTAACTCTTTCCAGTTCCCCGCAGCATCCACCTCTGGCAGCTTGGCCACAAGAGGGCAAGAAAGCTCTTTCCCCATGCCAGCTCCAGCGTGGCTTTGGAGGCAGTGGAGGCTGAGAGAAAGGGCCCCGCCCTGAAGTTTGGGGGGCCTCCAGCCACAGCCAGAGGAGCAGGAGTTTTCAGAGTGCCCCAGGAGGGAAACCAGGCAAGGCTGCCTGGCCCAAGTCTTCCCTGCCCAGAGAGCCCCATGAACTGCTTTGGGCCCCACTCCCCATTTGGGCCCCCTGCAAAAAGGTACCACGGGATCCACACCTGAGAAGGCAGAAGGATGGCCCTTTGGCCTGGGGTCCCAGCAGGTGTGTCCTGTGATACCTGTGGCCACATATCTTCCTTGTCTCTCCAGGTCAGTGAAGGGTCTGTGCTGGGCACCTTGGTGCTCAGGAACATGGGAACAACTCTAAACTCAGAAGGACAGAGAGACTCTGCCTGGAAGCAAGGATTCCAGGGAGACGCCTTGCCCAGAACTGGGGGACTGTGTGCTGAGTAGACCCCTGGAGGCAATGTGGGGCTGTGGGGTCCTCATCAGAGAAGGGAGCAGGTGTGCTTTCCGGGGGTGGAGCCCTGCTTTGTCCAGTCATGTCCTTGTGTAAGACTCATTTACAAACACCTTCCAGTCCACCTAGGGGTGGCCTCAGAGTTGGGGGTAGAGGAGGAGAGTGAAGGGTGCAGACTTAGGGCCCCCTGACCCACCCAGGGAGCCAAGGGTCAGTGGGAACATCGTGGGAGTCTAGTGCAGGGGTGGAGGACGAGAACTAAGAACATGCCAAGTCATGCAATAAAGTGACCTGTGATCACGAGACACAGGTGGCTGTACACCAAAGGAGGGAGATAGAAATTTAGACCCAAGCTCTGAGAACCTTGAGAGGGGCTGGAGGGTCCCAGGAGCCCTGAGGAACAGCTCTTCTAGGGGCACAGATATCCCAATAAACACATTTCTCATGGATGCTTTTTGGGGTGCAGAGTGAGTTACCAGGATCCTAAACTTAGTATGGAATCCCACCCCCTTGTTCATCACGATTCCTGGCAATAAATTGCTGTCATTTGTTCCTGGACATGCACAGGGGAGGTGACTGCTGTGGTGGTCACTGCAGGACTAGAATCTTCTGGTGTGGGCTCTGTGACCACAGAAACCCAGGGGGATTTCTTAACGGGAGCACCTGGAGTCCATGCCTGCAAGGACCACCCTCATGGGATGGCCAATGAGCCCGTGGTACCCAGGTCACCAAGTGACGAATTTGTGAGGTTGCCTGGGGTAACCTGGGGACATGTAGGTTTCTGTGGTCAGCACGTGGGCCCAGCACTGCGGGATGGTCTGCACAAAGAGGGGCCTGCCCTCCTGATGATGGCTTCTAACACCTGCAGGGAAACTGCTCCCTGGGCGCCTGGAGGTCCATATTGAGAGCGTCCTGCCAGCCATGTGGGATCACCTTCCCCTGATGCAGAGGCAGACCTCTCCCCCTTGAGGCCCAGGGGACACCTGGCTCAGGTCCCAACTGTGTGCCCTGGACACACAGAGCCCCAGATCTCTGGCACAGACTGGGGTGTGGTTGTGTCGGGGCAGGAAAGGCCCAGGGAAGGGGCTCATTCAGGGACAGAGGCCACTCTGCAGGGATGCTGGACCTGGCAGCGATACACTGCTTCAGAACTTACCTGGGCTGGGTTTCCAAGCTGTGGGATGGAAGGGCCTCTCCTTCCTGCGGTGCAGTGGGGGGAACTAGATCCATCGTCAATATCAGCCCTGAAAATGGAGGCTGCGCTACATCCATTCCTGGAAAGAAAAATCAGGCCCCTCCAGTCCAGGTGACTCAGAAAGTCATTCAGCAATGTTCGGGGCCCCCAGTTTAGGCTTTGAATTAGAGCTGAGCGGCTCAGGAGGCCAGATCCCTGTCCGTGGCTCCAGGAGTAGGCTTTCTGCTGGGGGACAGGATCCTCACAAACACCTGTGTCTTTGTGGGACACTCCCCTCTGACCAGCTGGGAGGCAGGGTGCAGTTGTGGGAAATGGTGTTTCCATGAGCAGAGGGCCACCAAGTGGTGGGGGCACAGGAGACTGTGAGAATGAGTCCCGCAAAATTTCTGGAATCAAAAAACTGGCAAATGTGAAAAAGTGCATAATTTGTTTTATCGAACAGGCTGCTTATGTACGTTTGGAGGGCCAGGTTCAAAGACTCTGCATCCATCCAGGACAATAGCATCAAGAGAAGAACAGACAGAGCAGAAGGAGATCTGGGGTTTCCCCCAGGAATGAGGTGGAACAGGGATTTCTGCAGATTTGCAAGGCGTCCCCTACCACTGAGCATGGGGTTACAACCCCACGTGACCACCGTCGTGTTTGGCTTGGGCTCTGGATCTGGCCTGCTCATTTATTCTTCCAGCTGAGTTCCAGAAACTCAGAGGGTGGACTTTGAGGGGCTGCGTTTGGAACCTAGTGAGGAGCTGGATGGTCCTTTATATTGAGTCCCTTCAGCCTAATCACCGTAGCTGAATCCCAACACCCCCCAGGCACCCAGGGTGGCTGTGGAGGGAGAGAAAGCCTGGCAGGCGACCTAGGGGTCCCACTGCTCTGTCCCTCCCTTGTCTTCATTCCCTTTCACCCCAGAAGGTGTGATTGTCTCGTGTCATGGTGGCCACCGTAGTGTCCCTCCCAGCAATCTCTCTTCTCCATCAGGTGGGGTTCCCAACCCCACTCAGCCTTCTCTCTGCATGGATGCTGAAGGACCAGGACCACCTGAATTTCTGAGCTTGAGCAGTAAGGTGGAAAAAAAGAAACCAATGGAAACAAAGAAACAAGTTATTGTGGCAAAACTGCCCACCACAGAGAAGCTGCCCTGAGTGGAAGGGAGGGTGTGGGCATGCCCATTTGTTTCCTGTCTCCCAGTGCTCTTAGCTTTCTTATTGCAGACCTGCATGGTTACAACAAAATGATCTGCAAAACTGAAAATATTTACTCTCTCGCTTTTACAGAAAAGGCTGGCCAGCCTCTGGTCCGGTACCAGGCAAGTGATTGGAGTCCCTTTCCAGTTTGGAAACATCTGGGCAGGCCCAGGTTTGCAAAAGTCTTTAAGAGTAGTTACGGAGTTTTGCTTCTAAAATTCTTTACGGCTGTATATACTTCTGAGATGCGGTTGTGCTGTGTAATTCTGAGCCGGGATTTTCTCAAACTGTTTCTCACTTCTTATACCAGACATTCCTAAATTCCAAGGGGAACTGTATATTAAGGAAGCCATGGAATTTAGGAAAAGGATACAGATCTCATTTCCTTTTAAGCATCAGTGTACCTCCATCATGGCAGTATTGGTTATGAGTTATTGATAGGGGAATTAAATAGTAACCAGATTAATAGAAAATAGGGGATTTTAGGTACACAGGTTCATCTTTTCAACATTTTTTGTAATATTTGCAGTTTAAGATGGCCATTCCTGAGAAACAGGTAGCCTCTTAGAATGAAATAGGCATTTCCTCTGAACCATACTTAATTTTTATTTCGTAGACAGCAGGAAGGGTAATCACACATCACACATTTGGGGACGTCAAAGAGAAAATGTAACTTTCTGGGAGCGCACTCCCCCATCTCCCCCTGCTCTTTTCACTGTCCCATTCTCCCTGGAAGGCTCTTTCTTATCTTCTTCTCATGGCTCCAGTAACTCTTTCTTCCTCCTCATCCCTCAGCTGGTAAGGTTACTTTTCTACTTTGAACAAGCAAACAAGCCAACAGAAGAGAAGTTTCACAAGCAACTCCCAGCACATCCGCTCACCTAGTGTTGTCTGTGACCTCACTCTCGGTGCCCCACCTCTTATTACAGGTGACATCGAAAGCCAATTCCTCGAAAAGTCCCCAGGGCCCCATCCCTCCCATCTTCTCTGGGTTGTCACTCCCAAAACCATCCTCTCTTTCACTACCTCATCTATTTTGTTCTCCTGCTAGTTGGCTCCCATCAGTATATAAACGTCCATCTTCTTAAAAGAAACAAACAGCACTCCTTGACCCTAATTCACCCCCACCAATTGCCACCCTGTGTCTTTGCAGCAAATCTTTAAGGAGTTGTTTAAACTCACTGTCTGCATCTTCTCTTGAGCCATCCCCTTTTACACCCACTCTGGCTCTTCCCCTGATCCCTCGCTCTATGGAAACTGCCCTGTCAAGGCCATCAGTGACCACACGTTGCTAAATATAGCGGTCAATTTTCAGTCCTCATCATGCGTAGACCCTCGGCAGCATTTGACCCAGCTCTTCCATCCCTCCTCCCCCGTGTTCCTGCTTCACTCAAACTCCAGCCCATCGCTCTGTCTGCTTTCTGCTTTTGGTCTACTGGCTGGTCCTTTGCCAATGTCTCCTCTTTTTCCCAAACATACACTGTGGGTGTGCCCCAGGGTTGGCTCCTGGGCCTCTCATCTCTCTCTCTGCTATTCCTTTGGTGGAAGCAACCCAGCCTTGGAAATTGGCATGCCATCAATTTCTCGATTTCTCCAAAACTCCCTGATTTGCCCTTTCCATCTGGACCTTTATCCCTGAGACTCACATTCTTTTTCTTTCATTAATCTTGCTTTCACATTCATACATATGTTCTACTATGTAATTACTTTTCCAAATTTTGTATCAGTAAATATATATATCATGTAAAATGCTCAAATCTGTATTATTTCCACTAAGATGCTTATTCTACCTTAGAACCTTTCTGCATTTCTGTATTTATGTGAAAAAAGCGAATAGTATTTCTACAAGCCTCATAGTTAAACAGTGTGTTTGTTTGGGGCTATTATGTAACATGAAATAATGATACATCAACATAGTCCTTTTTCATTTATTTTTATGTAACACCAAGATGAGGTTTTTGCACTGAAGACTGGTTTTATTGAAATTTTACCTACGTTATGGACAGTCAGTTTATGTGAAAGCCCTCATTTCTCCCCTTTTCTGATATATTTTCCATTTGGCTATATATAACATATACCTTGGCATGAAACAAACTTCCCAAATCATTCACATAATACAATTAATACATTTAAATTATATTTTTTAAATGTTAAAAAGAAAAAGAAAACAGACTCCTCTACCTATTAGGCATTTCTGTGGCAATATGTAATACACCCCTTAACCATGACATTGAAGAACTGAGCTGATACTAGCCCCTTTCCACCTGCTCAGCCCCACCTTGTCCCATCCCTTGTGGATGGAGAGGACATCCCTCCCATTGTCCAGGTCCAGATGTTGGAACAATGTTCTTTCTCGCTCTTTCTCTTACACACACAGACAGCAAATCCAGCTTGTTAGAAAATTCTGGATACTCTGTCTTCATTAACCACCTGCTCCCTGCTCCCCGCCCTCCTAAGAGCCACCTTCAGCCCTTCCTGGACACCAATAGCCTCCTGTTTCCATCTTTGCTTTCCTACAATCTCTCATCCACACAGAGTCAGAGGGAGCCTGCAAAAGCATACATTGAGGGGGTGGGTGTAGTTCAGTGGTAGGGCGCATGCTTAGCATGCAAGAGATCCTGGGTTCAAAAATGATTATAAATCAATAAAAAATGTTAAAAAAAAAAGAGATCCTGGGTTCAATCCCCAGCACCTTCATTAAAATAAATAAATTACCTCCCACAAAAAAACACAAACACAAAAGCTTAAGTTGGACTACATCACCCCTCCCCTCAAAACTCACTAAACGGGTCATCATTTCATTAGGAGCCAAAGTCGTCACAAAGGCCTCAGGACCCGGCGTGCTCTGCCTCTCCGCCCACACTCTCCCCCTCACTCTGGGGGCCTCTGGCTCCGGCTCTTCCTTCTTCCTCCGGATCTATTCTGCTTCAAGTTCATTACTCCGTGAGATCTGCCAGGATTGCCTTATTCCCTCCTGCCTGCCTCCCACCCCACCGCCATCACCGGAGTTTGCTCATATCACTCTTTTTTTTTTTAATTTTTCCAAGCTCTTGCTACCCCCAACATGCTGCCTGTTTCCTCTACTAAAACTCTGAGCCCCCAGTGATGGGGAGTCATGTCTATTTTGTTGACTGATAAAGCCCGAGAACCTTGTGAATGGGTCTAGTTAGGAGATTCCCGTACGTAGTAGGAGCTTATACACATTTGCTGAATGAATGTAGATGCCCTGGTCCAATCCGATGGAGCACTTCTGTGTCCTGCTCAAAGAATAACTGTCCTTTCCACCTGAGAGGGGGTGACAATTTCCTTGGTGATCAAAGACAAGATTTTTGCTTTATGCTGTTAACCTTAGGCGAGGAGACTGGGGGATCTTCATATATATTTTTAAATTTGGTTCACTCTGCAGTTTGTCTTTGGTCTCTGTATAATTTTGAGAAACTCTTTATGAGTGATCATTCTTCCATCAGATTGAACAGGGTCCAGGGGGAAGGACCAAGCCTGTCCCATCGGCCATCCTATGTGTCATGTCCTGGGACCCAGTGGATGCTCAGCACGTAAGTGAACAGACAGGAGTGAGTGAAGAGATGGGAGCATCTCCTTATTGTGGTGGCTGCTCTCTGTCAGATGCCTTGAGATTTGAGGAAGGGTTTACAAGTGCGGAGAGGGGAGATCAGGTCCTCTGTGCTCTTCCTGAGTGCCCTGGCTTTACCCATTCCCCCAGCCCACTCTGGGCAGCCAAGCCGAGGAGCTGGGCCACCGGGGGTTGTGCTGATCAATAATCCACCTTCACCCCAAGTCCGGGGGGTAGGTACCCCTGGTTGTAGTCTCTGGAGTCAGGTCCTTGGAGGAATTCCTCACCTGAACTATGCTTTGGACCTTTTATTTTTCTCTATAACCTCCAGCTGAAGAAGAAGATTGTCTTAGACACATGGAAGCTGAGGACGCCTACTGTCCCCTCGGAACCCAGGTGGGGCTGGGAGTCTGCTGTTTGTATAGCCGGTGGGCTCGTGTTGCTTTGGGCATCCCTGTGCCTGAATTCCTGCAGTACACTCGGTGGTAAGGAAGGGGTGCCTGGCAGGGAGGGAAGTGGGTCGGGAGACTGCACAGCTGGGGAGATGTTAACCTGGGGTGTGCAGGAGCCTGCTGATGCATGGCATCTCGGTTCAGGGAACTCTTCACGCTCAGAGGGGTTCCCACTCCCGCAGGGGCCATTTGATCAGGGTGCTGGGCTGTCAGGGGACCGCAGGGGTCCCAGTGAGGATTACAGTGCCTTCAGGCAATGGGAAATGAGGGGTCCAGCGGCACTTGAATTAACTGTGCACCCAAACCCAGCCCCCACCTCTTTCAGCCTTTTTCCTAATCTGCAAAACTGGAATGATATTAACCATCCCGCGGGGTCGTTGATGGGCTGGGACAGACTAGACAGTCAGGAGCTGGAATTCCTCTGTCCCCTGATTGTTTTCCTTCTTTCTGACTATTTGCTCTCACAAGCTCAGTCTCTCTGTCTCTCTCTCTTTCACTTCTAACTTTCTCTCATGCTCTGGTTTCATTTGACTTCCAACCACCGCCCCTCACCCTCGCCAATCCCCAGATGAGTGAACTTGATTTCTGTGTGTCAGTTCCAAATTCCCAGGAAAGATGCTCTGTCTCCCTCTGGATCTGTTGTCCAACCCATCAGTTGTGGCCAGAGGAGTCGAGTCCCTCTGGGACCAGCGGAGGGTCTCCGCCCAGCCCCCAGCCACCACTTTGGGAGCACATATCTCTCCAAGGAGGAGGTACTGGCTGTGACCTTGTGCCAGTCAGTATGAATTTATGTCTCCTCTTGCCCCTCCTTCATCCTCCTAAACAAAGATGAAAATTAAACACTCCCGGGATTTGTGTCATGGAACACGCAGGGTGGGGGCTAAGGGGGCTGGAATCTCTGCTGCATTTAAGGGGCTACAGTGAATCCCCAACGAGAGCCTGCAAAGGGAACACCACCGGCCCCACCTGGCACTTAGGGTGCTGAGTCTGCGTGAGGTTGAGCTAGGCTTTTGACCACAGCTCAGGGGTCTGGTCTGACCAGTTAGCCTTTGAAACCAACCAGCTTTGGATTCCTCAATCCCTCCCTGAGGTTTTACCTGAACCACCAGCTTCTGTATCTCTGAAGACAGATGATGAGGACCCTTCACGTAAGCCGTTCGCACAGCCCTGTGCAGGCCTTTGTGCTGCATGGTCTGCCCGGCGAGATAACTGAGGTTGGTATTTTACTGATGTTAGAAATAGTCTGGTTTCCCTATGTACTGTTTCACTGAACAAGCAACAGAAGCCACCTCTCGCTGATAAAAGCAAAAAAGGGACTTAATGAGAAGATGCTGGGAGGGTGTGTGGATTGGCCAGGACCGGAGCCAACCCAGGAGCTGTAGGAGGTGTTAGGGAGCCCCAGGCACCAGGCCGGGCTGGGTGCTAACGGGCCCCCTGCCACCCCAGAAGGGACCCCTCTCCACCCGACCCTCCACCTCACTCACTGCAGGTTCACATCCCGGCAGGGCCAGGTCACACTGAAGCCACCAGCACACACCTCAATGGGGGAGTTGACACCATCTCAGCTGAGGGCGTGCCCGGTGTGGGGAGATGCCCAGTTAGAGGAAGGCGGTTCCCCTACTGTTCCGAGTTAAGGTGCAAGTCAGTGCCCATCACTCAGGAGAGCCAGGCTGGACGGACCTCATTGCGGTGACTAGGCCGTCTGAGTTCACTTAATACTTTCTATGTTTGAAGGCCCTGGAGGGAGAAAAAGTGAAGGTTCTAGTACTTATTTTGTGTTTCCCACTGTACCAGGTGCGGTAAGCAAGCCACTTCAGACAAGGCCCAGAGCAACCACGTTAATAGGCCACGGAGCAAGTCGTGCAGTCAGGCCTCTGTGGTCCTGAAACCCGTGTCCCCATCGGCTCCGTAGTTACCAGTGGAAACTGGGGGGATTTATGGGACTGTGTGCTCCTGTAGGGGCTGGGATGTGTGTGTTTAAATCCACATCTTCAGAAACTCGACTAGAACCACAGCCACTTATTGCACGGAGGCAGAGGATGGGAGGATTCCAGCCTCTGTTCCAGCTCGTGTGGAGCTCAGAAATTGCTCCTTCTGTCCTGAAAACAACACCAGAGCTGAGGGAGCTGCAATCCTACTGTACTTCTTAGATCCCAGAAAAATGAGGGGAAAATCTGCTCCCAACCCAGAGAGGCAGTCAGGCAGGCTTGGAGAGTCACAGCTCCCAGGGCAGAACCCGCTTTTGTAACAACCCCCGGGGCAGGCAGATTTAACAGGTCCCTGAGGCCAGTGGGAGTCTCAGCGTGGGGAAGTCCGAGTGTGACAACTCCAGGGGGCCAGTCAGAGGGGCCCCCTACTCTTTTTCATGCATTTTACCTCCAGGACCGTGTCCTGTTCTCAGAATGAAGGCCTCAGAGGATAACTCCTCATGCTTCCTGCCTGGAAAGGAGAAAATAACTCTATTGAAATACACCCAAAACATTCTGTTTCATTTGGGGAAGTTATTTTTTGTTTTTTTTGTTTGTTTTTTAATGAGAAATTATTTTACCAGAGCCTAACCAACCTGGGAGAAGGGAAATCCCTACTGTCTCACCCAAATTGGGTGGGGGGAAAGAGACACACTTGTGGAGGTCACAGCTCAGGGCACAGGCTCAATGAGAACTAATCACAGGACTACAGATGCCCTGCTCTGTCCTGCTCCCCCAACACCTTACCTCCATGACAGTAGGGCCCCTGTGTAATAACAGGAATAAAACTAAAAGAAGTAAATGTCTCAGGAGTGTCTAGGGAAAACCCAAAGACAGCGGGGAGATGAAAACAAGGACACACAGGCTGTTTTAGCCTCTCACACCAATAGCTGTAGCAAACTACACACAGCCCATCCCAGTAGATAATTAGAAAACCTCAGAGAAGAAATTATTTATTTTGGTTCTCTTACCCAGTGCATTCCATGGTGCATCCTCGCCTAGAATTGAGTGGAAGCAAGTCCATCTCAGAAGGGACATAACTGAAGAGGGATGGCTTTCCAGACTCTGATGGGCAGAGAGAGCAGCAGCCTGGGTGACAGCACGGTGAGGGGTGGGGTAGTGGGTGGGCTGCCTTCTTCCCCAAATAAGGAAACTTCCTGAGGCCAGCACAGAAGAGAGGGCCATGGGGTGGAAGCAGCCAGACTTCTTCCTGAGAAATGATGGGATGCCTCAAAGGGACCATTCAGGTACCCAAACTGGGCCGTGAGGGTGGGAGCCAGTCGGTCTGACTCAGAGCCAAGGACTGAGGTGGGCATACAGCAGGCCGGTCTTGGCCGGATCCATTTCACTTCTCCGAAGCCCTGTGTAAAACATGACGCGTGGACGGCCTGGTGAGCACAGCTCTGCCCTCAAGACCTGTTTCAACTCCTCTCTTCCCGGAAAACAGCATCTCTGAGTCCGTCCTTGGTGACCTCAGAGAGATCACCCTAGTGGCCCAGGCTGGTGACCGGGAACATGTACCTTCCTGCAGCCAACCCCAGACATCCACTGATGCATCATATACTGGCAAAGATGTGAGTTCCTGTGCATTGGTCTAACAGCAGAGACTCTGCCACAGGCCCAAGAGGTGGTGTGTGGGACATGCAGGGGTGCAGGAGTGTAGGCAGTGCAAAAGTGTAACTGGTGACAGGGGTGCAGGGGCTGTGGAGGGCGCAGGCAGTTCAGGGGATGCGGGGGTGCAGAAGTGCAGGCAGTGCAGAAGTGCAGATAGTGGCAGGGGTGCAGAGGTGCAGGGAGTGTAGGGATGCAGGGAGGTGCTCAGGCACGTGGCCAGGATTAGAAGGCAAGTGCACATCCTCGCAGTCAGCCTGACCCCGGGAGGCTAGTGCAATGGTTTGGGGCGGCGGAGGCGGCGGCGTGTGGGAGGCTGCCCTGGCAAGCCGGTCGATTTCTTCTCTTCCTTGCAGCCTGGCTTAGGGTGGCCTTGGCCGCTGGAGATTCGCCAGATGTTGGACTCCAGGTAAGCTTGCTCCTGGGAGGTGGGGCAGTTAGGTCAGGGGGCGGCGGCAGCGACAGGGGGGCGGAGCGGGGCTGCCCCTGGCGAACTGGTGGAATAGCTGCCTTCTCCCGCTGCCGGGCCTGGGAGCGGCCTCTGCTGCCCCAGGTCGCCGGACAAGCCTGTCCCACTCAGCTTGCTGAGTGGGGAGTGGAGGCGGTGCCATTAAGGTGCGGGGCCCACGGGGGTAGGGGGGCTGCCGCGCGGAAGCCGGCCAACTCCCTCCGCTCTCCCCCGCGGCGGAGCCAGGGGCGGCTTCTGCTGCCGTAGAGGCGTGACGCCGGTCTCCAGGTGAGCTTGGTCCTGGGAGGCGGCGGCGGCGGCTGCAGGGGGAGGGGGTCCTTTCCAGGGAGTTGCTCCATTACTTCTCTCCCGCGCGGCCTGGCCTGGGGGCAACCTCTGCCGCTGAAGATTTGCCTGAGGTCCGACTCCAGGTGAGCTTGCACCTGGGAGATGGGTGCGGTGCAGTCAGGGGGCTGGTAAGGTGATGGCTGCGGGGATAGGGAGGCTGCCCCGGGGTAGCTTGTGTATTAGCTCCCATGTCTGTGCCACATGGCCTGCAGGCAGCCTCTGCTGCGCCAGGTCCCCGGACACCCCTGTCCCACTTTGCCTGCTGGGGGCGGGGGGCAGGGTAGTCAGGGTGCACGGGTGGCGGGGGTCGGGGGCCTGCAGCGGGGGAGCGGGCCCATTTGCTCCCATCTTCCCCGTGGCTTGCCCTGGGGGTGGTGTCTCTTGCCCTGGGTTACGAGACACGTGTATCCTAGTCGGCCTGACCCCGGGAGGCGGGCGTGGTACGTTGGGGGTGGTGGCAGCAGCGGCAGGTTTTCTCATGGAGCCGGTCCATTTGCTCCCATTTCCCCCCATGGTTTGCCCTGGGGGCGGTCCCTGTTGTCCCTAGTTCGCCGGACGTCCATCTCCAGGTCAGCCTGCTCCCTAGAGGAGGCCACCGTGAGGTCAGGGGGCAAGAGTGGTGGCTGCTGCGGGGGTAGGGGGCTGCCTTGGGGAGCTGGTGGATTGGCTCCCGTCTCCCCGATGGCCTGGTGTGGGAGTGGCCTCTCCTGCCCCAGATCACCAGACACACCTGTCCCATTCAGCCTGCTGGGGGAGGGGCGCCCTGGGCGGTGCCTTTAAGGTGCGGGGGTGGCGACGGCGGGGGTAGAAGACCTGCAGCGCGGAGCCTGTCAATTTGCTCTCCTCTTCCCCGCTGCCAATCCTGGGGGCGTCCTCTGCTGCCCAAGAAGCTGGATGCCCGTCTCCAGGTCAGCTTGCTCCTGGGAGGCGGGCGCGATGCGGTCGAAGGGCAGAGGCAGCTGCGACGGCCGGCTGCCCCACCTAATGGGGCAACTTCTTCTCTCCCCTGACCTGGCCTGGGGACGGCCTCTCCCGTCCAAGATTAGCCTGAAACCCCACACCCGTTCAGGTTGCTCCTGGGAGGTGGGTGCGGTGATATCAGGGGTTGGAGAGGAGGGGGGTCTGCCCCTGGTGGGCTGGAGGATAAGCTCCCATCTCTCTGGAGGCCTGACGTGACCGCTCCTCGTTCCCTAGTCACGCTTCTCCGGGTCATATTGCCCCGGGGTTGCGGTAGGTTGCGGGGGTGGCGGGGTGTTGGCAGGGGTATGGAGCCTGCCGCTTGGGAGCTGGTGGTTTAGCTCCCATCTCTTCCGCAGCTTGGCCTGGGGGCAGCCTCTTCTGCCCCAGGACGCAAAGCACAGTTTCCCTGACAGCTTAGCCACCTGAAGTGGGCAGGATTTGCTGAGGGGGCGGAGGCAGCCACCAAGGCAGCGACGGAGGGGGCTGTCCCAGGCCAGCTGGTCTAATTGTTCCCATCTCTACCTTTGCTGCCCTAGTTTCGCAGGACGTCCTTCTCCAGTTTATCCTTCTGGGAGGTGGGTGCAGTGCATGCAGCCCAAGGTCTGGGCTCTCCCCTGGGGAGGGGAAGAACTCTCTTGTTCTCCTTTGTCTTTATTCTTCAGTGAAGGGGTTACTTGACACAATTCTTAATCCTGAGAAAGTGTAGCCTGTGTTACGGAAGAGCTGCTGGACAGTGAGTTTTCTGGGTGGGTTTTCACATCAGCTGATGCCCCAGGCAGGCAGGAAATCTATTACTCAGAGTTTCTTAGTCTGGAGTTGGGGGATGGCCCCGCCATCCTCACCATGCTTTTTAAAAATGTGTTACTCCTCTCTTTTTCCTAGGTGACATTTTAGGTTATTGGGTCACAGATTGCTGGTACACTCATCCCTATTCTCAAATATCTTTTAAACTTGGGTGAAGTGATAAGTAGGGGAAGATGATTTACTGAAAGTTAAAAATACTTAAATTTGTATAAAAGCTACATTCTGTCAATCTTTCTCAAATGATTTTTCTCTGATTCTAAATCCATGACCTAGTGAATGTTGTACTCCTGTGTAAATCATGGATCTTCACATCACATTTGTTGAGTGGTCAGCGAGATTTGTTAACTAGATTATATGAATCCTGCTTATTTTCAGCCCAGCACTAAGCTTTTTAAAAGGATCACGTGTTTAAAAGGCTAGTGGACAATTTGTTAGAAGATCGAAATCCTTAGACTTTGGTCCTAGAGTTGAATCTTGGTTACTGGTGAATGAAAATTCCTGTTAAAAGTTTAAATTCAGTGATATAAAGTTTTAAAAATAGTTAAATATTAGTCAATTTCATTAAACACTATAGCAGTTATTTATTTTAAGCCTGTTTCTGGGGCAATTTTGCAATGATTCCCTCCCTTTATTGATTCCCTCTTTATCAGAATCCTTGAGAGGCCCCTGTCATCATTGTCAGTATCATCATCATCATCACCATCATCATGGAACTGATTCCTCTGGGAGATTCTAGGAAAATAAAGAGCTGGAAGGGGTTATGTGCAGGTCAGTGTGTGCATATACAGTAAGAACAGGTGTCAGACATTAGATTCAAGATACCCATTCCATTTAAATAATGTGGTCATGAAATCCTGATGTGGTGAATGAAGGAAGCGGTGGGAACAGGATAGTCAATGGAAAGGAGGAGGAAGTGAGTGAATCGGGGAGCATAGATCCTTGGTTAGGTGATCAGCACATTGGTGAGAATGAGGGGAGTGTGATGGCAGAATCATGTCCCTCCCCGGCCACAGGGTAGCCACCTGTGACATGTTACTGTACATGGCAAAAGGCATGACAGATATTTTAGGACAAAAATCTTAGAGGATTTCTGTCTTCTAAATTGTCTATCAGTTAGCATTTTAAACCCATGATACATTATTAAAGATTAGTGCAGGGGGACAAATAAAAAGGATTCATATAATCTCACCAGACATACTGAATGTAGAAAGGCTAAGGAAGAAAAACAAAAAGTCATTCATAAGTGCCTTGAACCATAAAATGCTCATGAGAGGAAATGTTACACAAGGTGAGTGTCACAGCCACATACATAATGCCTGAATGGGATGGGACAAGGGGATCCTGAGATGAGACAATAGGGTGAGTAGCCTGGATTGTCCAGGTGGGCCGAATGTAATCACAGGGGTCCTTGAAATGGAGGACATTTCCCAGCTGAGTTTAAAATCAGAGGGAGGTGTAGCCATAGAGCAATGTTCAGAAAGGCTGCTGACCATGAAAATGGAGGAAGTCGTGGGGCACAAGCTAAGGAAGGTGGGTGACCTCTGGAAACTGGAAAAAAAAAACAACAACAAGGAAACATTCTCTTCTAGACCCTCTAGAAGGAAGGAAACCTGCTGCTACCTTGAATTTAGCCCAGTGAGAACTGTGTTGGATCTCTGACCTCCACAGCCATAAGCTGATAAATCTGTGCTGGTTTAAGCTCTTAAGCTTATGGAAATTTCTTACATTGGTAAGAGGAAAATAACATAGTGAGCCGTAGTGTAACGGATTAAAGGTATAGGATGGGGTGTGGAGAGGATTCTGACATTTACACCTAAAAAACAACCAGGTGAAGTGGGAAGGTGTTTTAAGGAAGACCTACCTGGCAGGGCTGTTAAGCAGACTGGAGCGAGGGGAGCATTGGAGTTAGAGGAATCAATTAAATCTCTACCAGAAAAATAAGGAATAAAATGTAACAGGGCTTCAGTGATAGTGGATGTAGGAATGGAAATGGGCAGAGAGATATAAATATTACTTTGAAATTAGCTACAGGTTTGATGACTGCATGTTGGGGAGACTTAGCCGATGTGTGGACTGAATGTTTGCATCCCCTCAAAATCCATATGTCGAAACCCCATCTCCCAGGGTGATGGTATTGGGAGGTGGGGCCTTTGGGAGGTGATTTGTAGGATAAAATGAGGTCATGAGAGTAGAGCCCTCATGAATGGGATTAGTGTTCTTATACAAGCCCCCAGAGTGCTTGCTTCTCTCTGCTCTCTGGGATATGAAGATATTGGGAAGACAGCCATCTTCGAGCTGGCAATCCTCTCAAGGATACATTGACCTTGAAAGTCTCAGCCTCCAAACCATAAGGAATATGCTGGTTGTTTAAGCCACCCGACCCACGGTAATTTGTTACAGCATCCCAGACTGACGAAGACAGTGGAGAATGCCTCTGAGTTTGGCACTGATTGCCTGGAGAATGCTGAAACCCAGGGAAGTGGGCAGCACAGACGTTTACTCATTTAATCCTGCCAACACAGTAGGAGATAGAGTCTACATATTCCTCGCTACTTAAAAGGTAAGGAAAAAGAGGCACAAATAATAACAACGACAACAAAAACAACAATAATTTGTCCAAGATTCACACAGAACCCCCTGGAGGCAGAGTGAGAATTTATACTCAGGCAGGCTGGCCCCAGAGCCCCTGCTCATAACTAATAAGTCAGATCACCTTGCTTATGTGGATCAGTTTTTTTCAACTGTGATATGAGGATACTGTGTCTAGTAACTTATAATTTCAAAATACTTCACTGTAACGGAATCATTAGTCACAGGCCTTACAAACCACAGAAACCTACACATACAAAAATAACTCGTTAGGTCAAGATAACCAATAACGTTTTTAAATATTATACCTGCTGGGCCTTTGCAATAAAATGTCTTTTTATAATTCTGTCTGGCTACAGAATAACTTCATAATCCTGCATGTTGCTGGTGGCTCCCATGTTGGACAGCACGGGCCTAGAGATTTTAAATTACTTGCCCAGACTCGCCCAGGAAGCTCGTGGTGGGATCCGAGCTATAGTCTGGGACTTTTCCTTCCTATCCAACAAGTCCCTCATGGAAGTTTAGAAGCTTCTCCTTTGGTGCCCAGCTGTCTATCCGTACTTATAACATCTTGTCAGGTGTTCCAGCCTGCTCCTGAACATCAGCCAGAACCCACTTCTGCTCTATTTTGTCCAGGTAATACCTTCTAGCAACTTCCATTGCCTTCTTGGCATCAGTTCTTACCTGGAAGGGTAGTGGCTAGAGGTGGAAATGTGTCCACATGACAGGTTTTTCATAAACATAGCAGGAGTGGTCAAGAGAATAAAACGTCAGGAAGATGAGTAGAAGCAGGTCATTTAATATACCAAATGGGTACTTTCAATGTCTGTGTTTCCGAGTCCAGGCTTGTTCTGCTCGTGCATTACAGGCCAATAAATCAGGAGACCAGGTTTTGGGGCAAGAAATAGCGACTTTAATTTGGAAAGCCAGCTGAGAAATGGTAGAATAATGTCCTGGGGAACCATCACCCCAAGTCAGATTTCAGGCTCTTCTTATATTAAAAATGGGAAGTGGGAATGCTTGGTTGTTGCAAACTTGGTGTATGAATTCTTTGTTGTTAGAATCCTTTGTTCTTGCAGCTCTTCACCTGGGTCACATCCGTGTAAACCTCCAACAAACAAATGTTGTTTTCTATTCTGTAACTTGTTATCTTTATGTGAATAGAAAAGTGTTAATATCCTTCAAAGTCAGAGCCTTGAGAATAGGGTCTCCTGTATATTTCAGGCTCTAGGCAACATTGTTTTACAAAAGGTGCAGAACCAACAAGACTAAGCCTAGGAAACAGGGCACAGGGTTAAAGTCAAAGGAACAGATCTAATATGGAGTCAGATTTTTTCTTTCCTATTTCAGTAGTGCCATGGAGAAGGCAGTTTGGGCAGCTTTTTGTAGGGTCCTGGAGGCTTTCTCTCTCAGCCTCTGTGTGCCTCTGTTGAAAACCCTTCATAGCTATCTGGCCTGCTGGAAAACCACTCCGCCTGTTTTGCCCTGAAGATGTGTTCTGTTTATAACTGATCTCTACTTCTTGGAAAACAACTCAATAAAAACTCAGTTGGTTTTCCACCAGCCATGGGCAGGGGTGAGGAATAGCACTTTATTATTTTATAAAAAAAAATAAAAGAAGTCTTAAAACAGCACTGGGCACATAGGAGAGAGTCAATAAATGCTTCCTGGCTGAAATCAAAAGTGATGGCTCAGTGATTCCATGGCTGCTGTATTTGCTGAGCTTGCTACTCCTTTGCTCCATTACACATTTTTTTAACTGAAAAAGAAATACATGCATGTGGTTAAAAAATTTCAAACAGAGCACAAAAATACACAAGTGAAAGAAGTTTTCCCTCATCCTCTCTTCTTTCAGCCCTCCCTGGAGATGCCACTGTTTACAATCCTTTGTGTGTTTTCCAGATATGCTATGCACATTCCGACCTATGTATGTAAATTCCTTTAAAGTATTACTTATTTTTAACTTAAAGGGATTTAAATCCTCAAGTGTCTTCTGCCCTGGTAATAGAAAAGAACAAATCTGACTCCATATTAGATCTGTTCCTTTGACTTAACCCTGTGCTCTGTCTCCTAGGCTTCATCTTGCTTGTAAAACAATGTTGCCTAGAGCCTAAAATATACAGGAGAGCCTATTTTGAATGCTCTGACCTTTAAGGATATTTAACACTTTTCCATTCATATAAAGATAACAAGTTACATAATAGAAAATAACGTTTGTTTTGTTGGAGGTTTACAGGGATCTGACCCAGGCAGATAGCTGCAAGAACAAAGGATTCTAACAACAAAGAATTACTACATCAAGAAGATTGCAAAAACCAAGCTCGTAGGAAAGGAGCCTGAATTCTGACTTGGGGAGATGGTTTTCCAGGACATTAGTTTGCCATCTAGGTCTACAGAAAGTTGCTATTCCATGCCCCAACACCTGGTCTCCCAACTTACTGGCCTGTCCTGCACTAAGGAGAATGAATTTGGACTCAGTAACACTCCTATCTTCCTAGCAAGCTGGGCACTGGAATTGAGGGCAGCTATCCCACACCCAGGGACATACTGTGTGCCCTTGATGGTTCCCCGAGGGTGGGGTGTGGTTTACCCAGGAAGGATGGGGACTATGCACCAACACTCAGGCAGTATGCTCCTTTTGGGATCTGACCTTGTACCTCCCGCTCCCCGCCAGCACAACACCTGGGACAGTGGAGGTAAGGCAGAGATCTTGCCTGCCTGTGTCCCAGCGTGTAAAAGGGGAATATGTACTCTTTCCAAGGTAGTTCTGAGCGACAACACCTGCGGGTGCTTGGTTCCCAGAGCAAAAGGAAACCCAGCTCCGCTTGGGGGCAACGGGTGTGATCCCCGTAGGGGTCCTGCAGAGGCCTTGGGTGGAGGGCTGTGCCAGGGAGGTAAAATATGAGCTGCGGGCCTTGAAGGGTTAGAGAAGTGTGCAGAGGCAGGACTGCTGCCTCCTTCAGGATGCCCCCAGAGTTAAAACTATTTCTCTCCATCTCTGCTACTCTCCTCCACCCTCCAGATCCCTGCCTTCTCTCTGCTCCTCCTGTCCATGTCTCTCCCTCCACTTTTCCCCTTCTCCCCTCCTCCTCCCATCTTCTCCGTCCCTCGCTTCCCCACCTTCTCTCGCAGAACCCAGAGAGGATCGCTGGCCCTCCTGCGCATGCGCAGTCGGTGCCAGCTGGAACGAGGGTTGGAAGCTCAAGCTCCGAGCCGGGGATCGGCCCCAAAGGCTTCTCAGCTCTTTCGCCCGGTAGGACTTTGGCTCCTGCCCCGGCGCCCCGGCCACAGCTGTCCAGGGCCAGGTGTGCACCTGCCGCCTCTCGCCCCAGCCGGGCTCCCCTCAGTCCGCGGCTGGCGTCCCCTTCCCCTCTCCCGCCCGCGAGTCCTCTCCTCCCGGGCTGCCTCTCCTCGGCCGCCGGCCCGTCCCCGCCCCTGGGCGGGCTGTGTCCCGGGCGGGCGGGGTCTGCGGACCCGGACGGGGGCGGGCGGCTGGGGCTGGGGCTGGCCTCCGAGCGGGGCTACAGCCCGCGTCCCCCCCCCCGCTTTCCCTGCCCCGCGACCCCGGGGCTGCCCTCCTCTCCCTTTCCCGCTCCCTGGGGACCAGCTCAGTGGTGTGGGCGCTGCTCCCCGGGCTGAGAGCCTCCGGCTGTGAACCCCAGCTTCTCCTGGTGGAGTCGGGAAAAGGGAGCGTCAGTGCTGAGCGAGCTTCCGTCTCCTCCCTCAGTGTTTCTGCCCCAGGTAAGTACCTTGAACACTTTCACGTGTTATGATGGCGGTGCTTGATGATGTCACTGTTTTTATAGTGAGAGGGATTACAGTGTTGAAAGCAAGGCTTGGTTCAGTTAAAAATGAGCTGAAGGCATGAGGCTGTGACATCCTCCATCCTTCCCTCTCCCAGGGTGAAACGTGTGACCGTCGATCTTAAAAAGATAGTTACAGTCCCTAACTAGCCCAGCCCAGCTAGGGTGTGTTAACAGGAACAGCACCACCAGAGGCGTTGGAGACTCAGGGACATTGCAGTCCTAAAGAGCTCCTGGCAAAATTTGGTTTGTTTTGGTTTTTTTGTTCTTCTTAAATTGTGGGGCAGACTAGTTGTATAGAGGGAAAAATAATTGTCAAGAAATATTTTTTCATTTAACATCTTTATTGTGATATTGTTCACACACCATGAAGTCCACCCACTTAAATGCTACAATTCAGCAGCTTTAGCATATTCACAGTGGTGCAACCATTAATATTCCAGAACGTTTTCATCACTTCAGAAAGACCAGTGGAAATGAATGACCTATCCACCCCTTCCCAGTGCTGGTTCTAAAGAAGTTTCTTGGTTGTTCCTGACCATAAATTATCTTGTTACCCATAAAAACTCTGGTAGGAAATCTAAACAGAATTGTATTGAATCTGTCTATCAAAGCAAGAAGAATTAATGTCTTTATGGCATAAATTTCTTCTACCCATGAATATATCTCGGACCCTATATTTTCATATTTCCAGAGCCTGGCCCATGGGAAGTCCTCATTAATTGTTGGGTTTGTGAATGATGAGATTCTATACATCGTTAGTTGCAACTGAAGCCTTTCACAGAAGAGAAAATAAACTCACTGAAGCCAAGTGACTCTCTGATGGTCAGAAAGAGTGACAGCCAGTGCTGGAGTGATCCAGTGGACTTGGTGTTTGTAACCAGAATTCTCCAGCACCTACAGCTAAGGGGATCAGAGTATTCTTTTATTTTTTCTAAATGGCGTTGCTTTTATTTTTACTTATTTTTTAAAATTATTTTTTATTGAAGTGTAGTCAATTTAGAATGTTAGTTTCAGATGTACAGCAGAGATTCAGTTATAAACATATGCATATGTATCTACATATGTTTTAGATTGTTTTTAGTACAACTCATTACAAGAAATTGAATATAGTTCCCTGTGCTATATAGTAGGTCCTTGTCATTTATTTTATATTTATTAATGTGTATCTGTTAATCCCCCTTTTCCTGCCTGCTAACCACAGTTTGCTTTCTATGTCCATGAGTCTATTTCTAGCAGCACCGTTTTGCTAGTAATATATGCTGGTTGGCTGCTTTCAGTTTCAGTAATTCCACCTTATCTGTGGGCATTTTCCTTCTGGTGGGCCTGTGTGTGGTTTGCACACGTGATATAAGAGTTGTGTATTTGGGAGAACTCCAGGCCTCGTGTAGTGCCTGGTACAGAGTGCCCACTGAGCTGATGCTTGAACTGGGAAAAAAAACATAGTAAATGTTGGAATTTCCACTATGGTTGAGACTTCCAGGTTTCTATAACCTGTTTAGCCCACCTTAATGTTGGCTGCACCCATACTGGGTAATTTGGTGGAACTTCATGGTATGGTGGTGTAGAGACGGGGCCTTGTATGCTTCTTCTCTTTCCGTTTTCTAAGACTCATTCTCCTGGGCCTTCCAGATCCTCCCCCAGAAGTGCCCAAGGCTGGCTTGGTGCTGCGCTGAGGCAATATTTGTTAATAAGGCCCTTTCCTCATCTCTTCTGAGCCTCCGTTTCCTTCTCTGCACAATGAAGACTTAGACTAGAAAAGTGCTTTTCAGTTTCTTTTAAGCCATGTTTCCTTTGAGAAACAGAAAATACAAATCTCTCCTCCCATTCAACATATAGATTTTGACACATCCTCCAAGGAGTGACATAGCTCTTTGTGGAAAATTGAAGTGATTGTGATTCCAGGTGGCACAGAAAAGACTCTTCAGACATTTATTGCAGGGAGAGGGCAGGAAAGGGGCAGTATATCCCACTTTCTAGTGTGAGCACTGGAACAGGGGCTTGGGTTTAAATACAGTGTCCGACGTGGCCTCTCTCTAATCTTTTTTTTTTTTTTTGCCTCTCTCTAATCTTGCACAATGTGATAAACCTCTCTCCCTCAGTTTCTTAATGCGTCAAGTTGGGGTGATAATAATTTAAGTCTTTTGTGAAACATTATACACATAAGACATTTGTTTCTCGGTAGAAACAAAACCTGCGAGAGAATCAGGGATTTCTTTAAAAAAAAAAAATCTTGTCCACAGCACTCTGTCTGTGTCTATTTTGAAGTTCCTTGAGGGTGAGTGTTGGGTCTAAAGTCCATCGTGGGACAGGTGGCCCATGGGTCTGTGTGCCGCAGATTGCCCCCTCCTCCCCAGTCCTCTTCCTCTCAGTCCAGGATGAAGTTCCCTAGTAGATTTACACAGAGATCTTGTGGAAATGGCTTTTCATTTTATTGTTTCACGAAGAAGGGCTGCCATCATGATCTCTGTAGTCAGGTTTTGGTGACCTGAAGGCTATGCAATTACGTTTTTCTATTTAATAAAAGAAAAAAATTACAAGTACAAAATTAGACCTACGGTGGTGGCAGGGGCTCTTGAAAGTGGGGACCATTAGCTTTGTTAGTTTCAGGTGCAGGGGCCTCTGGCCATGAGGACACATCATCGTGCTCTGAAGTTGGAGGGACCAGTGGGCTCAGTGGGAATGTTTACTGAGTGTATCTCATGGGCTGGGCATTGACCTATTTGTACTGTGTGTTCCTTATTTGAGACAGTGAGCTCATTTAACCTCAATAGCCTCTTTAATAAATTAGACTTTTTATTTTGAGATATAATGTAGATTCCCATGTAGTTGTAAGAGATAATATGGAGAGGGCCTACGGACTTTTTGCCCAAATTTCTTTAAAGGTTCCATCTTGCAAAGTTGGGATACAATTCAGTAATGACTCACTAACCCTTTGAGGTTTGTGTTATTGCCCTCATTTCTATTCATGATTAAACTGGGGTTAAGAGGAGCACACAGGCCTGCCCAGGTCACCCATGGTTAGTGTAGAGTCGGGTGAAACGTGGGCTTGGGATTTCCAGGCAGTACCATCATGATGCTCTGTGGCAGGGAGCAGCATTCACTTTGCTTGTTTATTCATTCATTCAACAAGCATTTATTGAGTAAACTCTGTGGGTCAGATGCTATCATAGGTTTATCTGATTCTTCAGCAGTATGGAGAATCCGGTAATGTTTCCTTCTTTTTTTAATCTGAGAAAATTAGCTCTGAGAGGTTATAAACCCCCCAAAGGAAATATAGCTCATAAATGAGGGATAGTAAATTTGTACAGTTCCTTCTTCTTATGCAGGTGGTACCCTAGGCATTTTACATTTGTAAACTTCCATAATCCAGATATATTCTTGTAAGGCAAGGATTTTTTTTTAATTGAAGTATACTCATGTTTACAATGTTGTGTCAATTGCAAGGTGTTTTTTTTTTCTTGAATTTGGAATTCAAAAAATATTTTTTGAGGGGGGTAAATAGGTTTATTTATTTGTTTCATTTTTTTTAAAATGAGGTACTGAGGATTCAACCCAGGACCTCATACATGCTAAGCATGTGCTCTACCACTGAACTGTACCCTCCTCCCCAAAGCAAGTTTTCTTATCAAGTATTCTGCAGCTTAGGAGTTCAAATAAATTGGAGTTGAAATCCAGGTCTTTTGATCCTACTGTGTTTCTTTGCATTATATCCTGCTGAGGGGTGTGGAAGCAGTTCCTTTATTCATTCCTTTATTCAGCAGTTTTGAGCACTGACTTTGCATCAGGGCCTGGCTAGGTGCTTGGAAACAGAAAACAAGAAATGACCCTTTTCTGCAGAGGGCGGAAGCCTAGACCAAAAGCTGCGTAATGTGATCCGAGCTGCGGTAGCCATGTGCAGACGCTGAGGACAAACTGTACCCCCGGCTTTGCTTGGGCTTCCCCTGCCTTCTGACTGGTACACACCAGGTCACCGCAACCCAGTGAGGCCCGCAGCCCGCAGCACAGTATGTACCTCGGTCTCCTCTTCCCTCTCGTCAGGGCCTGCAACATGAACATCCCTGACTACGTGCAGTGTGCTGAGGACCACCAGACTCTCCCCGTGGTGGTCCAACCCGTGGGGATCATCTCAGAGGCAGAATTTCTTTTGCATCTATAAGCGAATCTCCTTGGTGAGGCAGATCAGCCCGTGCGGCTCGCAGTGGGCACTCTGTATCCACTACAGTCACCACTATGCGCCCGAGAATGGGTGGAGCGACTTCCAGACCCACCGCAAGGTCGTGGGCCTTGTCACCATTACCGACTGCCTCTTGGCCAAGACCTTCGAGAAGCTCCACGTGCAGAGGAGCTGTATGGCACCACGCTCTATGACTCTCGGCTCTTTGTCTTTGTGCTGCATGGGGAGGTGGCCGAGCAGCCGCGCACCGACGTGGCCTTCAATTTACGAGGACTGCAGGGTGGTGGAGAAGAGGATCGAGGACTTCACTGAGTCTCTCTTCATCATGCTCAAGTCCAAGTGGCTGGACTGTGCATCCGACAAGTCTGGGGACAAGATCCTCCTGCTCTACATCCTGTTTGAGAAGGAGGACTTCGTGGGACTGGACACAGAGAGCAGGAAAGTCTACCTGGATGCCCGGCCACCCTGGCTATGTGAAGGGTTGCTTCCCTACATCCAGAAAGGGATCAGCAAGGAGGAGGGCTGTCTTGTAGCCAAGGCGTGAGGGAGGATGCAACCCGCCGGTTTTCAGACGTTTAAAAGTGAATCCGCCTTTGTTTCAGAGAGATTCTTTTAGGGTTATTATGGACACTTACTCCCGCTTTTCAGCCAATTCCCCTGGTGTGACCCCTGGAGTTGCTGTCCAATAGAGTAGCCAAAGCCACTGATGCTAGGAGAGCTGGGGAGGAGGCTGCTCTGAGCTGAGATGTGCTCTAGGTCAAATGCACATCAGACGCTGAGACTTGTCTAGTAAAAAGAATGTAAACTATCTTGTTTCTTTCTTTATTGATTACATGTCAAAATGATAGTATTTTACATACTGTAGAATAAGTAAGATATGTTCTTAAAATCAGTTTCTAGGGTTTTTTTTGGGGGGGTTACATTTTTAAATGTGGCAACTGGGAAACTTTCTTTACATGGCTGTCATTTCATTCCTGTTGGACAGCCTGTCCTGGGACAGTCTCATCCCTTTGCTTATAGATGTCATGCTGAATCCTGAGATGCAGAATGAGGTGCTGGTTGAGCTGGGGGTGGAGCCAGTGTCTCCTGCCTTCCCAGGTCCAGCACCTGCACGGCTCAGGCCCTCTCTCCCTGCCTGACAACCACCATGCCAATTTAGGACAACAGAAACACTGCCAGGGGCTTCCAAATGAGCTCCTTACGCAGGGAAAGGCGTGTCACGGAGTATGGGGCACAGCAGGGAAAGATTCGTCCTCACTTTGTCCCTGTGATTAGGTCAACGGACCCACTTTGCCTTGGAAGTGCAGACGAGCTCTTCTGGGCTGCCTACCCCCCCACCTTCTGCTCTGTTTCCCTGTGTATCTATCGAGATGTCCCTCGGGCAGAAGAGGGTGAGATGCCTTTGCCGAGAGGTGGTCCCCCTTTGCTGGGGAGATTGTGGGAATCTGTGTCCCCCCGGCCTACGGCCTCGGGCCTTGACTCTGGAGAGGGCTCATGGCGGTCCCACAGGTGACGGTCGGAGGACCTGGCACGTGCTGCCGGGCCCGATGTGGAGGAGGTGTTCTGCGATTCTCTGTGAGTCTAAAATCAGATTCTACTTTCTGGTTGTTGGTAAGTTGGAGGAGAAGATGCCAGAGAATTGATAAAAAGATAGTCCAGACCAGTCCTGTGAGTGACAGGCACAGGGGACCCGAGTCCCACCTGCTTGTGGTGCCTGGCGGGCTCTGGATGAATTTTCACTTCCTCCCCGGACATACCTCTATATCTTAAGGAAGGGGCGAGGCATGTCGTGGCCATGACCTGTACTTGTCCTCACAGGGCCCCGTGATCTACACGGCTTTCTCCCCTTCTGCTTCTTGTAGATGAGCTGGCAGATGTAGTGGCCTGGGCAAAGCTGAGGACACAGATGCCAGCACCGTGCCACTCCCAGGCTGGCTCCATTCCCGTCACCTGTCACCTCCTGCTGAGTCCCCAGGCGTCAGTCAATGTCGGTACATCGGTGCAACGTAAGCAGGGACCAACATCTCCCCCTGGACAAAATGGTGGGTGAGCAGTGGAAGCCTGGAGCCCTGCCCCAGCCCCCTGGACCAGTGCCTCCTCTTTTGTCACAGGAGGCACTGGTGACATGTTTGCTCAGCAACTGCTTGGCTCTGAGTCTGCAGACCCACCAGAGAATGCCAGCTTGTTTTTGCCTTTTGAAGTCTGTCCTTGGGATTTGGCGGAGTAGCTGGTTGTGTGCTTAGCCCATAGTGGTTGACACTGTCACCATTGTTTACCCAGAACCTTGTGTACCAGGCATGGCTCCCGGCATCAAAATACAGCAGCGCATTAAACCTCCCTCCTGGTGGGTCTGTCTGTTTTGGTACCGTAAGGGCTCAGCCAGCATCTGAACGTCAGTGAGATAACGCGGCCAGTGAGCTCGGGTCAAGTAAGTTCTCCTCCAGTCACTTTTACTCCATTGTTGCTTTTACTATTCCACAGTCATTACTTTTTTAAACAATGCTTTGGTGCAGGAACAGAGCCTAATTCTCTCCTGTTACTCTTGGTGGGAGTGAGTAAAATTGTCCAGCTTGAAATGCGACCACATTTTGTAGCTCAAAAGCTGTCTACACGCATCTAGGTGAAGTTTAGGTTTGGGGCGCTGACCACGTTGGGGTCCCCCGGCAGCGCCGCTCGCCTCAGGCCCCTGCCTTCCCTGGAACAATAGGTGAGGGTGGGTCTCACCGTCCCCTCGTCCCTGTCCTCACCAAACTCACGTAAATTCTTGTAATTGCTGTCAGTTATTTTTGTTCTCATGTGTTTCTAATTTTCGCTGTTCCTCTTTTCCTTTTTCTATTTCCCTTTCTATCTTGTACCGCCCTGTGAGCATGTTGTTGCGTCTGAAAAGTGGACTGTGCACACCCTGCATTGGAAATAGCCAGATTGTCCTCCGTGCTGTCCCCATCGCTTTAAAAAGCAAAAACCTTAACAGTTGCCTTGATCCATATATTATCCTAGTCATCTTTTTATTTTCTAGATTTTTGGAATTTTTGCTTTGTTAGCACATCACCCACTGGTGTTTGATACCTGTTAAAATCCTTGCTTTGAGGAACCAGTTTGGTCCTCCTTATGTTTGGTGACAAATGCGCCCTTATTAAATTTGTTTGATTGTTTTGAAGAAGTGAGATGTGAATTGATTTAGGCGGCTGCTGAGGGATTTTTTTCAAGGAGTATTTAAACTTGGAATGTCAAAATCTGCAGCATCTTCCTTGATTCTGGCTTTTAGACAAACGTGCTTGGCACGCGGTTCAGGGCTGTCGCTGTGTGACGTGCGTGACGGAGCTTCCTGGCCGGCGGTCACTGGTGAGAAAGTGGCAGTCTCGGGGGTGAGCAGCTGCAGGGGATGCTGTTGGAGGAAGCAGTCACCGTTTATTTTTGTTTTTTGTTTTTTTTTCATTCACCTTCCCCGTGCCATTTACTTTACTTTGCCTTCATAGAGAGGCAGGAGCGGGTCTAAACTCCATGCCACTCTTATTTTCCCTTTACGAGGCTGGTTTTTCTGAGTATCAGAACAACATGGCCTTCTCCTAAGTAGCTGGCTCACTTGGATCTGGTGGACACAGGGACCGCTAAAGGGGACTGTAGCTTCCTCTCTGCTCCAGCCAGTGGGCATTCAGAGCCGGGTCTGTGGTTTGCCTCAGCAGCCATGCAGTCCTCCCTGCACCAGCCTTTACTATTAACCCATGATGGCAGTAAATAGCTGACTCCGTGTCTGTTGCAGCTGACGTCCACCACTGACGGCCGTGTCGTTAGTTTGCGGTAGTGAGTCTCCAACACCCTAGTCAGCTGTGAAGTGACCTTGCATTCTCACCCACACCCTGGTTCATCTCACCCGGGGGAAGGGTTTGGCCACCACCGTCATGCTGGCCATGAGACCTTGTTTCTCCTTTCATGCCCTGGTCCAATTGTGGACACTTCATCCTTCACTGACTTGGTCTCGCTTGAGACAGGCCAGACGTTCTGAAAGAGCCCATCACATTCTGGGGGGGAACAGAACACAAGAATCGCAAGTAGGAGTCTAGGCTCTCTGGGTTGGCAAATGCAGGCTGGGATCTGTGAAGGCTGGGCTGTGCCCTGAACACAGGCCTTTCCCGTGGCTCCCGAGAGCCCAGGGGTCGGAGTGAGAACAGCCTTGCCTGGGTTCCCCCATCCTCATCTGCTCACTGGCAGGTGTGTCTGCTAACTAGGAACTGCCCCAAACCTCGGGCCCTTCAAAGTTCAGACCACAGGAGAACCTTGAGTCCCTTCTCCTGGGCCTCCTTTGTGAGAATCCAGTGCCTTCTGAGGTGACCAGCGGCAGGAGATGCCTCCCCCTCCAGGGAGCTCTCTTCGGAGGACTGTGACGCACTGCACCTTGCTGTCAGCTTGTGGGGTTCCATCCGTGGTCCTTGCAGAACCAGACTTGAGACTGGCTTAGCAATAGAAATGACAAGACTGATTCCAGGGCAGGGCCGGGGGGAGGAACAGGGGAAATTGAATGTGACCTCAAACACCTAGGTGGGTTCTGGGTCTGTTACTAAAATCGGGAGCCTGGGAGGTACCTGCCAGGAATCGAACTCTAGAGTAAATGGTGGACATGAGGCATTTTTAAGATTCCATTTGTCATCCAAGTTAGGACTTCAAAGAGGCACTCGGGTCTATGGCCCCGGGGCTCAGGTGAAGGAGCCGGACTAGAGATACACGTTGGGAGTCGTCATTCTTAGCTGGTGTTCACAGCCGTGCAGGTGGATGAGCTCATCTCGAGAGGTGCAGACTGAGGCTGAGGCGGGTCAGGGCTGTGCCTGGGTTGGAGGAAAGCCCAGACCATGCAGCTTTGGCGTGTCACTCAGTGGCGTTTGGGATTTTCAGAGCAATGGCATTTATCCTTAAGGGTCTTGGGGGTGGGCAGGGCCACCCAGGAAGAAATCTGAATGGAGGGTTGTGGCCACGCGTGCGCGTCTGGGGATGATGCAGAGGCTGCATGTTCCAGGAGGGGAACCTCCTCGGAAGATGGAGTCGGAGTGGGGAGTGTTGAGAAGGTAGTCACACTCACCTGTGAGGGAGGGACAGAGGCCTAGGGAGTCTCCACCCTAGCGGACTCTCTTTCCCACGAACAAAAGGCCAGCAGACAGAAGATTTGAGGTGAGAAGGAGCCAAAGTGGAGAATGGTGGTTGGACAGTTCTGGAATAGTCTCCCTGCAAAATAGAGTTAAAAAAACCCAGACTCTTAAGAACATTGATAGTGACGTTGGAGGAGATAGTTCTTTTTCTGGCCTCCTAAGGGTAAGACATGTATCCGGGGATACACAGAAGAATCGGGCAGTCTGGTCCGGGGCTTGACCCTTACCAGTGGGAACAGGGCAAGTTTAAAGGGGGAGAAGGGCAGCGGAGGGAAACTAGCCAGGTCTCGTGTCAGGTAGCAGTCGGCCTCACTACTTGCGTGTTGCATTCACATCCGTGCCTCCCAGGTGGGCGGTGGCAGCCCCCTTTTGCAGATTGGGAAGCCTTCTCAGAGGGGTTAAGGAATTGGTCCATTTCGCGGCTAGTAAATGCTGTAGCAGGATTCAAGCAGGGCCTTGTCAGACTTCAAGGGCATGTTCTCTCTACTAATTCCGGTACCTCCCTGTTGTACCTGGATTGGTGAATTGGGTCAGTATTGGAGCCTTTCACAAAAAGTACGATTTAAGTGCCTCAGGACTCTTTCCCAAAGCTCAGTGTTCTTTAATGGTTCAGAAGCACCGCAGTGCTTTTCGCCCCACAGAGGTAAGGTCTTACTCTTTTGACGATGACGTGGTTGCAAATGACGTACAGGTGCAAAACCAGACTTAGCAGCTTCTGAAGGGAAACTCTCCAGTTCTCCCTTGATAGGCTTTCTTCCACGGGATGTAACCTGCTGCAGCGTAGGTCTGAGCTTTCCGTATGGAGTGAGGGTTTGATATCCAAAGTTAGCAAAGAAGGGTCAGATGGAGAAAATCGACGTTAACAATTTATTTTGGGGTTTCATTAGACAAGATGCACTATCGCTTAATGGCCCATATAACGTATGTAATTGAGTACAGAACATTGCATTCCTTACTTTCTAATGAGAGCTGTCTTGCATCGTAAGGTTGTCTGCTTTGGAACTTCAGCTCAGCCAGTAGGGCACCTGTCAGTGTGTTGGTGTGATTGTATTTACACAGTGCATGTAATCTGGGCTTCCTCTGCCCCAAACACTCCAGTGCAGAATCATAGGCTGTAGCCATCACTTAGTTATACAAATACTTCTACAACTATATGATACAAAAAAAAAAAAAAAAAAGAGAGAGAGAGAGAGAGATTGCCTTTATCAAATTTCCTTTGATTTTAACTGCAAACTGTTGTTGAGCAGCTCTGGTTTCCTTTGGATATGAATATGTACATTTCTTTGCATGTAACTTGGATTTTAGACTAGAACACCAACCTCTTGCTTTCCATGAGCCACAAAAATCATAGCCAAATGACATACGTATTAAACATTTTATTCTTTTCTTCTGAGACAGAATCCTTGAATCTGGGACTTGGGCTGTGATTTTGCTTTTTGCTCTTCCCACCCCTCTTATCGTCTCACTCCTTTTTCCCACGTGGCCTCCAAGAGGTCATGGTCTCCGAGGAGCAGGTGGACAAACACCAGTTGGTCGCCAAGCAGTCCTGCTGTAGAGGGAGCCCAGCCAAGAGCTAAAGGACATCATCAGAGAGGGCTTCCTTGAAGAAATGGGCTCTACATTCAGTTATGAGGACAGAGTAAGAGTCAGCCAGGAGAAGGAATCAAGAGGGTGACTCAGGTTGCAGGAGCAGCCCGGGTAGAGGCCTGGAGGCTTGTGGGGTGGGGACTCGGGGAGAGTGCACTGTGTGGTCCAGGGTGGAGGGTGCCCCTGCTTGGGAGGACACTGGAGTGGGCCTAGGGATGGAGGGCTTAGGAGGAGCTTGGTTTTTTACTAGAACTGACACAGAAGAGGCAGTGAAGGGTGTCAGCAGAAAGTGACCCTCAGGAGAGGTACTCCTGGTTTTGCTTCTGATGTTCTACAGAAAGAAGGGGTCGGGGTGGGCGAGAGCAGCTCTGCCCGTCCCTTTGAGACCCACCCCTTCATTCATTTATTCATAACACATGCAATTCTGAGTGTCCAGGGGAGAGAGGGTGGACTCACAGTAGTAAGCAAAATGTATTGCTTCTTGAGAGTTTAGCATTGTCAGAAGTTGTCTTAGCGTAGAATGTTCTAGGAACACAGCAGGGGCACCTAACCCAAAGTGTAGAGGTTCGAGGGAAGGAAGGCTCCCTTGACAAACAGTCAAAATGGGCTTGGAGGCAAGTGGGAAGTAGCAGCAGGTCAGGGGGCGCCTGAGGTCATTGGGGACCTGGGTACTGAGGTGAGGCTGGGCGAGCAGCGTCGGGGGTGGGGCTAGAACTCTACCAGGGAGCCTCTGAAGGGTTTGAAGTGGGGGTGATGTAATCAAATTTGTGCTTTGGGAAGGCTGTCCTGGCTCCGTGTGTGTGTGTGTGTGTGTGTGTGTGTGTGTGTGTGTGTGTGTGTGTGTGTGAAGCAGGGAAGAGGGGGAGAGTGCCACCAACTGGGAGGGTCATTAGAAGACCATTGACAGGCTGGGGGGCCACCAGTGGGAGAGGGGCGTCGGGGCTGCTTGGGGACGGCAGGGGCAGTGTGGATGCCGGATTTCCTCATGGGGAGAGCTTATTAACGGGGACCCCCTAGCGGCACCTTGTGGCTGGAAGAAAACGGATGCAACCAGGTGGACTTTTCTCTTCTTCCCTGCATTGTGTGATGATCTTAGCTCAGCCAACATTTGGAAGAGAAGAGCTAAGTTTCAGGGTAGCACAGGACATTGTTGAGCTCGTTCGAGTGAGATCTGATAGGATTTAGTCTTGTGTTGAGATCTGCATGTTCACTTAGCTAGAAACGTCCCGTCTTTTGGATTTCCATAGGGGTATTTATTCTTGATAAAGATTGCTTTCTTGGTGAGAGGAAATTTAATACAGCTGCTGTGTTTCTCAAAAAAAATCTTATCTTTTAAGAAATTTAATATTCAAAAGAATAGCAAAATTTAAAAATGATAAAGTAAGGCTTTGGTGTAGTTTCTTTGGTTTCTGAGTTAATGTAGAGTTAGAGCCTTTGCATTACTTAAATAGCACATCCTTGTCAGTATTTAAAGAGCTGTTAGTGAGCGCCCCAGGCCCCACTTCTCAAAGCATCATTAAATCTTGCTCTGAAATAGTGAAGTCATAAAGGTCTTGTTGGCAGAAGCCAAATAGTTGGTTTATAATTTGCAGCATAGCACCCTTTATAAAATAATAATAGGTTCAAAATTAAGAAAGTGGAAAATAATTGATTTTTTTAAAGCTGAAACATAATCTTTCTTGTGTTAATGTTGCAACTGGAAATTTCGAAAAGAAAAATCCTACTGTAATATCATCTACGTGGAATACATATATGTCTATCACGTTTGCAATGTAACTGCGCAGTGGTTTTTGAAGTCAGGACCATTCCAGCTGAGTTACTGGCAGTGATGGTTGCTGGTTTTCAATGGAAGACCCTAAATTTGCCTTCTTAGCTTTATTCTTTTCTTTTCTGTTCTCTCTCTCTCTCTTTTTTTTTTTTTTTTTTTTTTGTAGTGAGAGGGCTCAGTAGTGCTTTGCCAGCATGATTTTGGGGCAATTTGGGGGCAGATATCGTGCACAAGCAGTGAGATATTTCCATGCATTTTACTTTCCGGACATCACCATGGAACATGTGGGGGTTTGTGCCTGCAGGCCGGGATGCTGCAGGACTCCCTGGTCCATCACCTTTATGTCTTGGAGCTGCTCCAGTCAGTGAATGACTTTCTGTGGCTTGGAGGTAAGGTGATCTGATGCAGATGATCAGATGTGTAACTAAGTACTGTTACTTGAAATAGAAAACCTATCAAAAATGGCTCTAAAATACAGGATGAGGGAGGAGAATTGGCTGAGCTGCTTGCATGGGGAATATTCTCAGGTGACTCCCTCATTGTGTCTCCTGTCACTCCCCCCCCCAGCCCTGCACGGCAGTCATCGTGAAGCAAGCATGCACTTTCTCAGAAACGCGCTGAATTTCCTTGTGCCTCTGTTTGTTGGCTTTTTTTTTTTTTGAAAGCACATCTTGCCCTTTGCTTAAATGCCATCCCTGCCTAGTCACCTCTTACACTCATTCGTCTGGAGCTCGTCCATACATAGCTGCTGAATGGATGAACAGAATGTAGTATCTCCATGTAGTGGAACATTATTCAGACGTAAAAGTGAATAAAAAAGAAAAAATAAATAAAGGGGAATATGAAAAAGGCCACCTGCTCTGGGAAGTCCACACTGACTGCTCAACCCGCCCTTTTCCCTTTGAAACCCAATCACTTATGCTCCTCTCTACTCTTTTTGATAGTACTTACCACCTTCTAATAAACTTTAACACTTTCAAAAAAAAAAAAAGAGAGATGCTGATACCACTTCAACCTGGACGAGCCTTGATAACAGCACGTTAAGTGAAAGGAACCAGACACAAACGGCCACATATTGTTGAATTCAGTGATCTGAAATGCCCAGAATAGGCACATGCAGAGGCAGAGGGCAGGTGATGGTTGCAAGGGGTTGGGTGGAGGGGGGTTGGGGAGTGATTGCTAGTGGCAGGGGTGTTCTTCTGGGATGATGAAGTGTTCTGGAAATAGATGGTGGTGAGGGCTGCACAACCGTGAGTGTGCAGAAGACTGCTGAGCGCTGTCTCTGGGAGTGCCTGTGGTTGGGGGCGGCTTTATTTTGTTCTCATCCGTGAAGAGTCATCTTGTGCTGAGGCCATTCTACTCCTGTGAGTGGTGAGGGTCAGAGACTTTGCAGAGTCATGTGTTATTTTCCCACTTGCTGAGTGTAGGCAAAAAAGGTTTAAGCCTGAGAAAGTGCTCCATCTGCAGAAACGTCTTTTAGTTTTGCATGGTGTAAAATCTTGAGAGCTTTTTAATCGTTGAGGACAGCCTGTGGGGGGGAAACAGCCCGTGAATCCTGGGTGAGTCCCGGAAGAGCTGCGCTTCCCTCCCTGACACGGGTGGGGATTTCACCCCCGTTCAGGCAGTGAAGGGCCCAGACCCGAGAGCGGAGTTGACAGTCGTGAATATTTACATGTATCCGCTGCTTCATCTTGGATATTAATTTCAAGCTGAGTCAGTATGTGGCGGCAGCCTCATCCTACATCAGGAATCTATAGTATCTGCTCTTTGAGGTGAAGACCTGACAGACTTGATTATTTAACAGTCTCCCTTGAATTGATATGTCAGATTCCTTTGTCAATAATAGAACAGCAGAATTATAGACGTCCTTTATTGCCGATGTGACCTGGAGCAGGTTTAGTCTCTGTGCCTCAGTGGCCTTATCTTCGGTTGGGGAAGATGATAACAGTGCTTCCCTCAGAGGGTCTGGTGAGGGGGGAGTGAGAAGCACAAAGGGAGGACTTACACGTGATGCTCATGAATGACCGAATTTAGTGCTCCCAGCCTGGTGAGGCCTCAGGGGCAGAGATGGCAGAACAGACCATTCGTAGCCGGAGCTCGATCCGTGTTGGCAGCTGTTATGATCAGGATCACCCCTGTGGGTTATCAGGCAGTTTTAAGACTTGGTAATATGAATTCATGAATAATGTTAAAAGATTAGACAACTCAGATCCGGTTTACATAGTTCTCAAGATTTCCTGTGAGAAATGGATATTTTTTTCCCCATCTTAAATCTGAGTTGATTCTCTAAAAAAATTCTGCATTCCTCCACCTTTTTGAGTTAATTCTCCATTTCTTAAAAAAAAAGTTTTTAAATGGAGTTACTGGTGTCTGAACTGAGGGCCGCATGCATGCTGAGCACATACTCTCTCAAGTGAGGTATAATCTCCCCCCTGATTTTTTTTAAACTTTACTTTCTTTGTATGCAGAGGTTAGTGACCTCTAATTCTTTTTCTGGAGACTTGTCCATGAACCTGTAAATCTATAATTAGTGGACAAAATTTGATTTATTAAAAAAATCAATGGAACATTCTGCAATCCATTCAAAAGGAAATGCTCATTGACATAAAATGTTTCTCCTTTATGGTGATTTCTAATTTTTGGTCTGCCTTAACTTATTAAAAGTAATCCTCATCATCATAATGACCAAGCTTGCTCTGAGTGGACACTTACCTAAGGCTAAAATGCTTTCCTCATGTTTTACTTCATAGCAGGTGTTTAAGGGTAGGTATCAGTGTCTCCTTTTCTGCAGCTGAGGGGTTGAGAGATGGGGCAGCTTGTCCCAAATCTCACGCAGCTGGCGCTGGCAGGCTCAGGGCTGGAACCCAGGCTGCACAGGATGCATTCTCAATGGCTCCTCTGATCAGCCCCAAGTTGAGTGGTTTCCCGAACTCCTGTGAGTCCATAAATGACCGATTTTAGCGATCTCAGCTTCATGAAGCCTTCAAAGGAGAGACACCAGTGAGAATGTTAGACAGAGTGGCATAAATTAAAATTGTACATTTTCACAAATGTTGCTTTCTCAGGCAATGAGTTAAAAACTTTATATTTTTTTATTTTAGTGCTCTGTAAACACTAAAATCAAAACATTAAAAATGATTATAGTGCAAAATTGGAGTGGGCTTTGAAAGTCCAACCATTGCTAATGATGTTGCTTGTTTTTCTCTAGTGGTGCTTATTGACAGAAAAATTTACAAAGACTGAATTGGTTCTATGTAGTCTTAGTATGGAGGAAAGTTTTGTCAGTGAATATTGTAAGTAAAATCTTTACTCTTTTCTTTCCTGATGATGAATATGTAAGTTGTTTTCATGGCTTAAGTACATTTCCTCATTTGTGAAATTTGAGTGATGCCCTTTACCTTGTTTGACTGTGAGATGTGGACGCCTTGTATATGAAGCACCCAAGAGCTGCTTAGTAAAAATATGCTGTCACAAGGACAGATAGTTTAGAAGGATCAACTCTGAATACTAAAGAGGGTGGCTTGTTTCTGATGCATATTCAATATGCATATTTATGAATATATGAATATGGCTTAAAGTAACAAGGATTCAGGGTTTTGTGTGTGTGTGTGCAGTATGAAGTTTTAATGAAATCTTTATCATTCTAGTGAGACAGGGACTAGTTAAATCACCTTAAGCAGACGGCCTTGAATATTATTTACACAGAATGTGTGTTGTTACAACTCAGAATTCATGTTGCCGTGTAACCATCCACTCAGACATTTAAATTCGTAGGAATCTGACCAGAACCATTAAGTTTAGAAAAATCTACATTGATCATTTTCAGGGAATAAGCTTCTCTCTTTTGTGATTAAAGAAAATTTTGATTTATTTTTCTGCACTCTTAATAGGTTTTAAAATATCAAAACATTGATTTGACATGTCACTTTTTTTAATAGAATAAATCTCATGCTGTTTTAATGTGCAAATAAATGTTTTTGAATTTCAATACACTTGTATGATTTCCTGGCTCTTTGAGAAGTATTTTGCAAGATAC
>NC_045731.1:21112580-21124648 GCF_009834535.1 Camelus ferus
TTAAGAACACGTATACAAAATGCAACAGAGAATTCAAATTCTTAGTGGAGAGGTAGGCAAAAAGCCACAGAATCAATCAAGTCATTACTGATGAGTCAATTTCAAAATTCACTGGACAAACATGCTCAATGCATTCAAAGAATTTTAAAGCAGCACACTGCTAAAACCATTCACTTTAATGATTCTACAGGCTCGAGGAAGAATTTCCCTCTTAACAGTACAACAGAAATCAAGTAGGTGCCCCACCAAAGAGGACCAAACCAACCATCAGGTTTTTAACAGTTCTGATAAATCAGCATGTTCTAAACACAAAATCCCGAAATTTTAAAACATTCATTCACACCACAATGAACAAGCACTTAAAAAAAAAAAAACAAAACCCGAAGAAACTAAGCACAATTATCATGTACCTGGATCAATGGGAACTTCTTGTAACGCTGGAAGAAAGAACAGGCTATAGCCTTTTACTTAAAAAATAAAACTACATTTAAAGATAACTGCTAAAACACATTTCATCATTCATGTTGCCTTGAAAAATCTGAGGCACTCGTATCTGATCAGAAAAGCAATTCTGAGTAATAGTATGTTACAATTCAGTGCCAGTTTGCTTTAGTAGAAAAAAGAAAAGCTACTGTTTCTCATCCTGCACAAAGAGTAAAGAACCTTCCTGCCTCTATCTCCTCCTATTTTCTAAGCTCATTCTCCCCAACCCTTCTGAAACAAGTATGAGAACCTTTTATTCCCACCAATATGCCAAATGACAAAAGAGTATCAATTTATTTGTATAAATATATGCCTACACCTTGAACTGGAAGAGAAAGGTATCAGAAGGCTATATGGAACTTATTTCTACCTTCCTGAAATCACACACACACACACACACACACGTTCACAGAGACACAGACATGTACACACTGAATTACTGGGCAATTCACAAGCTGAGGACTTCCAATTTATAGAAGATAACTTTGTAGTTAGTTTAAAATACAAAACTGTCAGCTTTTGAAAGCCTTCATCATCTGCTAAATCATCCAAATATCAACGAGACCCAATTAGCCTTCTCTGTAGAATATAATTTCCCATGATGGCAAAACAGACCCTAAGTAGTGGATCCAAGACTCGTGTTTATCACTACCTATGATCGTTTTTAAACACGTAAACAGATTCAGAAAGTATGTCCCAACAACATTTATTCTTATTGAAATAGCATATGTATTCAATTGTCTATACAGAAAATAGGTCCCATGATGGTGTTTAAGAGCTATTTTGTGTATTGAAATATTTATTTTTAAGTTCAGACAAGGAGGGTCTGTATTACTCAGTTGTAGAACACCTGCTTAGCATGCACAATGTGCTGGCTTCAGTCCCCAGTACCTTCATAAAAATAAATAAAAATAAGTGCTTATTTAAAAATAAGAATAAATTTATAAAAAGAGTAAATGCAGACTAAAAACCACTGCAATCTAGGAGCCATAATTTTAATAAAAAACAAGAGTTTCTATCAAATATTCACTATATGACAATCACAGAGACAACCACAAATCGCCCCTGACAACCATCACGTGTGATTCTCAGCAACCCTACTAAGTAGACACCGAAGAGAAACCCAGCATTGCGGATGAAGAAACGGAGCTCGGAGGAGCCGGGGACGCTGACCGTCCTGCTCCCCGTGACACCACGTCAGCCCAGGATGAGCGCTGACAGAGCTGCACTGAGGGGACACCCAGCTGCACGGAACCTTGGTGCACTGGGGAGTCCCAGAAAACACTCAAAACTGTTCAGTGAAGAACCAGCTCAAATATATTACATTGTGCCACATCCTTTAAACAGGGAACATGACTGAGACCTTTTTGATGCCTCCGTGTCCTTTCTGCCATTATCAATTATTTGCCCTCTCAGCATGCCCAGTCATGAATTGGACCCCATATGAAGTGCACTCAGATGGCAGAGCTTTTAAAGCTGTTTTATGAAGTTTGTAAGACTCTGTCTATGCCTCACACAGGCGGTCATCCATCACTTCTCACCGGTGTGGATGTACCACATGAAATCACACCTTTCTGCTTTTTAAAATCCCTCCATGTAATCCAGACTTTTCAACAGCAAAGAAGCAGCTCAACCAGAAACAGTGGATAGCTTTTCACCAAATGGACTCGAACAGCCCATCGGACTACCTGGAAGCCCTTTTTTTCTATTAAACCCACTTCCAAGGACTTCATCATTTTCTGATTGGTGGACTTGGCCTCTGACTGGCCTACTCTGAGAGCTCCCAGCCTCACATCCGGGGGTGGGAGAGGACCCTGCTGTTCGGGGAAATCAGTGCGGAAGGCGGAAATCTTCCACCCAGGTCCGCACGGGTAGAAGTGCCACAACGTGCTCAGAAAATATACCGTCAGCAACCCTGGGCTCCCATGGACTGATGTCACATTAACCAAACTCATGAGAGACTGATGCAAAGAAACCAGAAATTGAATTTATTAATGTAACAGGAGATGTGAAACTACAAACCAGACTGAAATATCAGAGTTCAACCATGAGTACAGATTCTCCTCAACAGCCCAATCACAGGCAGGCAGTCACATGACAAGAGTGGACAGAAGCAGAGCAGGAAGGGTTTCTAGATTAACTCAATGGACTAAATTTCTGTTATACGAAAAGATCTGCTGCCCAGAAGACATTTAACGCCAATCACAGTGCACTGTCCGTGGACTGTGGCTGAGACACGACTGTGAGCACCTGTGTAACTCTCCTTTCCCTGTCCTTTCTGGGCTAAGTGATGCACAGAGGTACAGAGATCCAGGGATGCAGATACCTCTAAACACCCAAAGCCCATCCCTGGGAGCCTGGAAACCAGACAGCCAGGGTTTAAATACCAGCTCTGTCACTTACTAGCTCTGTGACTTTGGCCAACTTACTTACTCTCTCCGTGCCTCAATTTCCACATTGTAAACCTGGGATAACTATCAAACCTTCCTTACTCACTTGTTGTGAAGATTGAAGGATTCATTTCTGTAAAACGCTCAGAAAAGAATGTAGCACATTTTTGGTGCTCAACAAATGTGAATTTAATAAGAAAGTGATTTACAAATCTCCCTTCTAATCATCTTCTGTGTTTCATGGCTAGTCTGAGTCCCAAAGGAAATCCTTATTTCCCCTCTTATAAACTCTTGGGGAGCACCCTTCTGTTGCATCCCACCACCTGTTTAAACTGAGGGAAGGGATGCCTCCTCCACAATCTGGTCCATGGAGAGTGTTTTTCCCTTCACACCCCTGACCCCTGGACAACGGCTAGCCCTCCTCACACTAACAGATTGAGGTGTGAGTCCGGATCGACAAGCAGGGCATATGAAACCTTTCCTTTCCCTCCAGTGTTGGCCACCATTGGGAAGCACCCGGGATGCTCAGCTCCATGGCAGGGCAGCCCTGTGCATGATGGGGCAGATCCTCTTAAGGGAAGGCTCACTGTGGCCCAGAGCTAACTGGGACTGCATGAGTCTCTAGTTCTGGGGCACAGTATCATGACACGCATTTTCCCACAGCCCTGAAGTTCATGGAGAACGTGGCTTCATCAGTAATACAGGAGACATTTATCGCCTGCCTGTTCTTCTGTGTCATCTCTCAGTTGGCTGCTGGAGAAAACATGTGTATAGGTATTGGGTCCCCTTAAGCCCCAATATATATGAAGTAACAAAAAATTCTGTGGCTTAACATTGGTTCAGGGCGACTGTGTAACTGTCCTGACCCTGCTGATGCTAAATTATGGGTATAGGAACTATGGAACCTCCTCAAATATCTTTCAGCATAAAACCAGCTTTTCTTATTTTCCTGTTTCTTAGTAACTGCCAAAGACTGTAAAATGATGGCTTCATACAAAACAGGAGCTAAACTTTATGAGCCCTTTGACATTCCCACTGTGCTAAACACTTTACATAATTTCTAATTCTCACAATTCTGCAAAGCAGATACGAGCGTCCCCATCTCACAGACGAGGGAAAAACTCAGAGCAAACTGACTCAGGCTCACGTGGCTCAGTGGCAGCACGTGCACGCAAACCCAAGACAAAAAACTACACCCCTTCTTATATGTACAAAATCACCTCCCAACAAATGATACACAGCTGCTGGGTCAATACTCAGGGAACTCAGTACACTTTTCAGCTTTAAGGTGCTCCAGAGGCCGCTCTTAGCTGCTTTATAAAATTCCGGCTCACTGGTTGCTAACACTGGAAGAAAAGACCGATTTTGCCATTGTTTGCACAGCAAGTCTGAAATGTTCACAGCGAGATGACAGAATAAGTCTAAGACATAAGCAGAATAATTTTTCCAGGTAGACAGACATAATGGACATTGTGCTATTCTGAAGCACTAAGCAACGGAATCAAAACAAAATAACATTTGTTAAACCTTCTTTTGCAAAAGGAATATTAAGACTGTTAGAAGGTGCAACAGCACCACCTATGGCTAAAAACACCTTCCAGGTTGCTGGGAAAGATGCAACACAAAAATTGCCTGTTGGATCAGAAAGAAGAATCAGATAATTAAATCTTATGTAGCACATACTGCACTTTGCTTCGGGGAAGGGAGGTGTATTCAGTATTTAATCTGACATTGCTAATACTCCTGAATATAAACAAAAGACACAGGCTCATGGAAACTTCTTAGTAGAGGAAAGAATCCAGTCCAGCCACTTCATTTTACAGGAGGGGAGACTGAGATCTGGGATCTGTCCTCCTGGCAATCAGCAGCAAATCTCTCCTAGGCCTCATGTCTTGCACTGTAGCAAAAACCAACAGATCTGTACTAGGCCTATATTCATAAAAGTCACGTCTGTATTTTTCCAACAGTAATTAATCTAGGTATCTTGCAAAATACTTCTCAAAGAGCCAGGAAATCATACAAGTGTATTGAAATTCAAAAACATTTATTTGCACATTAAAACAGCATGAGCTTTATTCTATTAAAAAAAGTGACATGTCAAATCAATGTTTTGATATTTTAAAACCTATTAAGAGTGCAGAAAAATAAATCAAAATTTTCTTTAATCACAAAAGAGAGAAGCTTATTCCCTGAAAATGATCAATGTAGATTTTTCTAAACTTAATGGTTCTGGTCAGATTCCTACGAATTTAAATGTCTGAGTGGATGGTTACACGGCAACATGAATTCTGAGTTGTAACAACACACATTCTGTGTAAATAATATTCAAGGCCGTCTGCTTAAGGTGATTTAACTAGTCCCTGTCTCACTAGAATGATAAAGATTTCATTAAAACTTCATACTGCACACACACACACAAAACCCTGAATCCTTGTTACTTTAAGCCATATTCATATATTCATATATATGCATATTGAATATGCATCAGAAACAAGCCACCCTCTTTAGTATTCAGAGTTGATCCTTCTAAACTATCTGTCCTTGTGACAGCATATTTTTACTAAGCAGCTCTTGGGTGCTTCAGTATACAAGGCGTCTACATCTCACAGTCAAACAAGGTAAAGGGCATCACTCAAATTTCACAAATGAGGAAATGTACTTAAGCCATGAAAACAACTTACATATTCATCATCAGGAAAGAAAAGAGTAAAGATTTTACTTACAATATTCACTGACAAAACTTTCCTCCATACTAAGACTACATAGAACCAATTCAGTCTTTGTAAATTTTTCTGTCAATAAGCACCACTAGAGAAAAACAAGCAACATCATTAGCAATGGTTGGACTTTCAAAGCCCACTCCAATTTTGCACTATAATCATTTTTAATGTTTTGATTTTAGTGTTTACAGAGCACTAAAATAAAAAAATATAAAGTTTTTAACTCATTGCCTGAGAAATGCAACATTTGTGAAAATGTACAATTTTAATTTATGCCACTCTGTCTAACATTCTCACTGGTGTCTCTCCTTTGAAGGCTTCATCAAGCTGAGATCGCTAAAATCGGTCATTTATGGACTCACAGGAGTTCGGGAAACCACTCAACACTGGGGCTGATCAGAGGAGCCATTGAGAATGCATCCTGTGCAGCCTGGGTTCCAGCCCTGAGCCTGCCAGCGCCAGCTGCGTGAGATTTGGGACAAGCTGCCCCATCTCTCAACCCCTCAGCTGCAGAAAAGGAGACACTGATACCTACCCTTAAACACCTGCTATGAATTAAAACATGAGGAAAGCATTTTAGCCTTAGGTAAGTGTCCACTCAGAGCAAGCTTGGTCATTATGATGATGAGGATTACTTTTAATAAGTTAAGGCAGACCAAAAATTAGAAATCACCATAAAGGAGAAACATTTTATGTCAATGAGCATTTCCTTTTGAATGGATTGCAGAATGTTCCATTGATTTTTTAATAAATCAAATTTTGTCCACTAATTATAGATTTACAGGTTCATGGACAAGTCTCCAGAAAAAGAATTAGAGGTCACTAACCTCTGCATACTAAGAAAGTAAAGTTTAAAAAAAATCAGGGGGGAGATTATACCTCACTTGAGAGAGTATGTGCTCAGCATGCATGCGGCCCTCAGTTCAGACACCAGTAACTCCATTTAAAAACTTTTTTTTAAGAAATGGAGAATTAACTCAAAAAGGTGGAGGAATGCAGAATTTTTTTAGAGAATCAACTCAGATTTAAGATGGGGAAAAAAATATCCATTTCTCACAGGAAATCTTGAGAACTATGTAAACCGGATCTGAGTTGTCTAATCTTTTAACATTATTCATGAATTCATATTACCAAGTCTTAAAACTGCCTGATAACCCACAGGGGTGATCCTGATCATAACAGCTGCCAACACGGATCGAGCTCCGGCTACGAATGGTCTGTTCTGCCATCTCTGCCCCTGAGGCCTCACCAGGCTGGGAGCACTAAATTCGGTCATTCATGAGCATCACGTGTAAGTCCTCCCTTTGTGCTTCTCACTCCCCCCTCACCAGACCCTCTGAGGGAAGCACTGTTATCATCTTCCCCAACCGAAGATAAGGCCACTGAGGCACAGAGACTAAACCTGCTCCAGGTCACATCGGCAATAAAGGACGTCTATAATTCTGCTGTTCTATTATTGACAAAGGAATCTGACATATCAATTCAAGGGAGACTGTTAAATAATCAAGTCTGTCAGGTCTTCACCTCAAAGAGCAGATACTATAGATTCCTGATGTAGGATGAGGCTGCCGCCACATACTGACTCAGCTTGAAATTAATATCCAAGATGAAGCAGCGGATACATGTAAATATTCACGACTGTCAACTCCGCTCTCGGGTCTGGGCCCTTCACTGCCTGAACGGGGGTGAAATCCCCACCCGTGTCAGGGAGGGAAGCGCAGCTCTTCCGGGACTCACCCAGGATTCACGGGCTGTTTCCCCCCACAGGCTGTCCTCAACGATTAAAAAGCTCTCAAGAATTTTACACCATGCAAAACTAAAAGACATTTCTGCAGATGGAGCACTTTCTCAGGCTTAAACCTTTTTTGCCTACACTCAGCAAGTGGGAAAATAACACATGACTCTGCAAAGTCTCTGACCCTCACCACTCACAGGAGTAGAATGGCCTCAGCACAAGATGACTCTTCACGGATGAGAACAAAATAAAGCCGCCCCCAACCACAGGCACTCCCAGAGACAGCGCTCAGCAGTCTTCTGCACACTCACGGTTGTGCAGCCCTCACCACCATCTATTTCCAGAACACTTCATCATCCCAGAAGAACACCCCTGCCACTAGCAGTCACTCCCCAACCCCCCTCCACCCAACCCCTTGCAACCATCACCTGCTCTCTGCCTCTGCATGTGCCTATTCTGGGCATTTCAGATCACTGAAGTCAACAATATGTGGCCGTTTGTGTCTGCTTCCTTTCACTTAACGTGCTGTTATCAAGGCTCGTCCATGTTGAAGTGGTATCAGCATCTCTCTTTTTTTTTTTTGAAAGTGTTAAAGTTTATTAGAAGGTGGTAAGTACTATCAAAAAGAGTAGAGAGGAGCATAAGTGATTGGGTTTCAAAGGGAAAAGGGCGGGTTGAGCAGTCAGGGTGGACTTCCCAGAGCAGGTGGCCTTTTTCATATTCCCCTTTATTTATTTTTTCTTTTTTATTCACTCTTACGTCTGAATAATGTTCCACTACATGGAGATACTACATTCTGTTCATCCATTCAGCAGCTATGTATGGACGAGCTCCAGAAGAATGAGTGTAAGAGGTGACTAGGCAGGGATGGCATTTAAGCAAAGGGCAAGATGTGCTTTCAAAAAAAAAAAAAGCCAACAAACAGAGGCACAAGGAAATTCAGCGCGTTTCTGAGAAAGTGCATGCTTGCTTCAGCATGACTGCCGTGCAGGGCTGGGGGGGGGGAGTGACAGGAGACACAATGAGGGAGTCACCTGAGAATATTCCCCATGCAAGCAGCTCAGCCAATTCTCCTCCCTCATCCTGTATTTTAGAGCCATTTTTGATAGGTTTTCTATTTCAAGTAACAGTACTTAGTTACACATCTGATCATCTGCATCAGATCACCTTACCTCCAAGCCACAGAAAGTCATTCACTGACTGGAGCAGCTCCAAGACATAAAGGTGATGGACCAGGGAGTCCTGCAGCATCCCGGCCTGCAGGCACAAACCCCCACATGTTCCATGGTGATGTCCGGAAAGTAAAATGCATGGAAATATCTCACTGCTTGTGCACGATATCTGCCCCCAAATTGCCCCAAAATCATGCTGGCAAAGCACTACTGAGCCCTCTCACTACAAAAAAAAAAAAAAAAAAAAAAAGATAGAGAGAGAGAGAACAGAAAAGAAAAGAATAAAGCTAAGAAGGCAAATTTAGGGTCTTCCATTGAAAACCAGCAACCATCACTGCCAGTATCTCAGCTGGAATGGTCCTGACTTCAAAAACCACTGCGCAGTTACATTGCAAACGTGATAGACATATATGTATTCCACGTAGATGATATTACAGTAGGATTTTTCTTTTCGAAATTTCCAGTTGCAACATTAACACAAGAAGGTTTATGTTTCAGCTTTAAAAAAATCAATTATCTTCCACTTTCTTAATTTTGAACCTATTATTATTTTATAAAGGGTGCTATGCTGCAAATTATAAACCAACTGTTTGGCTTCTGCCAACAAGAACTTTATGACTTCACTATTTCAGAGCAAGATTTAATGATGCTTTGAGAAGTGGGGCCTGGGGCGCTCACTAACAGCTCTTTAAATACTGACAAGGATGTGCTATTTAAGTAATGCAAAGGCTCTAACTCTACATTAACTCAGAAACCAAAGAAACTACACCAAAGCCTTACTTTATCATTTTTAAATTTTGCTATTCTTTTGAATATTAAATTTCTTAAAAGATAAGATTTTTTTTGAGAAAGACAGCAGCTGTATTAAATTTCCTCTCACCAAGAAAGCAATCTTTATCAAGAATAAATACCCCTATGGAAATCCAAAAGACGGGACGTTTCTAGCTAAGTGAACATGCAGATCTCAACACAAGCCTAAATCCTATCAGATCTCACTCGAACGAGCTCAACAAAGTCCTGGGCTACCCTGAAACTTAGCTCTTCTGTTCCAAATGTTGGCTGAGCTAAGATCATCACACAAGGCAGGGAAGAAGAGAAAAGTCCACCTGGCTGCATCCGTTTTCTTCCAGCCACAAGGTGCCGCTAGGGGGTCCCCGTTAATAAGCCCTCCCCATGAGGAAATCCGGCATCCACACTGCCCCTGCCGTCCCCAAGCAGCCCCGACGCCCCTCTCCCACTGGTGGCCCCCCAGCCTGTCAATGGTCTTCTAATGACCCTCCCAGTTGGTGGCACTCTCCCCCTCTTCCCCGCTTCACACACACACACACACACACACACACACACACACACACACACACACGAGCCAGGACAGCCTTCCCAAAGCACAAATTTGATTACATCACCCCCACTTCAAACCCTTCAGAGGCTCCCTGGTAGAGTTCTAGCCCCACCCCCGACCCTGCTCGCCCAGCCTCACCTCAGTACCCAGGTCCCCAATGACCTCAGGCGCCCCCTGACCTGCTGCTACTTCCCACTTGCCTCCAGGCTCATTTTGACTGTTTGTCAAGGAAGCCTTCCTTCCCTCGAACCTCTGCACTTTGGGTTAGGTGCCCCTGCTGTGTTCCTAGAACATTCTACGCTAAGACAACTTCTGACACTGCTAAGCTCTCAAGAAGCAATACATTTTGCTTACTACTGTGAGTCCACCCTCTCTCCCCTGGACACTCAGAATTGCATGTGTTATGAATAAATGAATGAAGGGGTGGGTCTCAAAGGGACGGGCAGAGCTGCTCTCGCCCACCCCGACCCCTTCTTTCTGTAGAACATCAGAAGCAAAACCAGGAGTACCTCTCCTGAGGGTCACTTTCTGCTGACACCCTTCACTGCCTCTTCTGTGTCAGTTCTAGTAAAAAACCAAGCTCCTCCTAAAGCCCTCCATCCCTAGGCCCACTCCAGGGTCCTCCCAAGCAGGGGCACCCTCCACCCTGGACCACACAGTGCACTCTCCCCGAGTCCCCACCCCACAAGCCTCCAGGCCTCTACCCGGGCTGCTCCTGCAACCTGAGTCACCCTCTTGATTCCTTCTCCTGGCTGACTCTTACTCTGTCCTCATAACTGAATGTAGAGCCCATTTCTTCAAGGAAGCCCTCTCTGATGATGTCCTTTAGCTCTTGGCTGGGCTCCCTCTACAGCAGGACTGCTTGGCGACCAACTGGTGTTTGTCCACCTGCTCCTCTGAGACCATGACCTCTTGGAGGCCACGTGGGAAAAAGGAGTGAGACGATAAGAGGGGTGGGAAGAGCAAAAAGCAAAATCACAGCCCAAGTCCCAGATTCAAGGATTCTGTCTCAGAAGAAAAGAATAAAATGTTTAATACGTATGTCATTTGGCTATGATTTTTGTGGCTCATGGAAAGCAAGAGGTTGGTGTTCTAGTCTAAAATCCAAGTTACATGCAAAGAAATGTACATATTCATATCCAAAGGAAACCAGAGCTGCTCAACAACAGTTTGCAGTTAAAATCAAAGGAACTTTGATAAAGGCAATCTCTCTCTCTCTCTCTCTTTTTTTTTTTTTTGTATCATATAGTTGTAGAAGTATTTGTATAACTAAGTGATGGCTACAGCCTATGATTCTGCACTGGAGTGTTTGGGGCTGAGGAAGCCCAGATTACATGCACTGTGTAAATACAATCACACCAACACACTGACAGGCGCCCTAGTGGCTGAGCTGAAGTTCCAAAGCAGACAACCTTACGTTGCAAGACAGCTCTCATTAGAAAGTAAGGAATGCAATGTTCTGTACTCAATTACATACGTTATATGGGCCATTAAGCGATAGTGCATCTTGTCTAATGAAACCCCAAAATAAATTGTTAACGTCGATTTTCTCCATCTGACCCTTCTTTGCTAACTTTGGATATCAAACCCTCACTCCATACGGAAAGCTCAGATCTACGCTGCAGCAGGTTACATCCCGTGGAAGAAAGCCTATCAAGGGAGAACTGGAGAGTTTCCCTTCAGAAGCTGCTAAGTCTGGTTTTGCACCTGTACGTCATTTGCAACCACGTCATCGTCAAAGGAGTAAGACCTTACCTCTGTGGGGCGAAAAGCACTGCGGTGCTTCTGAACCATTAAAGAACACTGAGCTTTGTGAAACAGTCCTGAGGCACTTAAATCGTACTTTTTGTGAAAGGCTCCAAAACTGACCCAATTCACCAATCCAGGTACAACAGGGAGGTACCGGAATTAGTAGATAGAACATGCCCTTGAAGTCTGACAAGGCCCTGCTTGAATCCTGCTACAGCATTGACTAGCCGCTAAACGGACCAATTCCTTAACCCCTCTGAGAAGGCTTCCCAATCTGCAAAAGGGGGCTGCCACCGCCCACCTGGGAGGCATGGATGTGAATGCAACACGCAAGTAGTGCGGCCGACTGGTACCTGACACGAGGCCTGGCTAGTTTCCCTCCGCTGCCCTTCTCCCCCTTTAAACTTGCCCTGTTCCCACTGGTAAGGGTCAAGCCCCCGGACCAGAATGCCCGATTCTTCTGTGTATCCCCGGATACAT
>NC_045731.1:21124748-21134691 GCF_009834535.1 Camelus ferus
TGAAACCTTCTATTAAAGAACATGAAATGCCGTATGTGTAAAAGCACCACGCCTGCAGTCACTACCTAGATGTCTTGAAGGCAGTGCAGTCAGCACTCACCCATCCCGTGGCACTGAGCTCCTGATGCTGCTAAGAGAGCACACTGCTGCCTCAGAGGAGAGAAACGGTGAAAAACATTGTCTAAAGATCTACAGCACTGACAAAACATAACTGACAAAATCCAGGCTCCTTGGAGGCTGTGATTTTCTGTTTTCTGTCCAAACACCGTCAGTGAGCAGGACCACCCTTCTGAGCCATGGGACTTCATGTGGGAAGGAGTTTTGGAGAAATTTCCAGGTTTAGATGTAACCAAAAATATGTAGAACTCTGACAAAATAAAAGATGAAATACACTGATTTTGGAAGATACTCAAAATAGCCCTAAGCCTTAGGAGCTGGAAAGGCTGGGCTTCTCCTAAACTACTTATTTATTCACAGCCAGTGAGCATATCCACAAACCCTGTTCCCTGTGTCTGCTGGGAGCCTCAGGAACACTTGTTGTCGATCTATAAGTCAAAGGGCAGAGGCGTGTGTCTCACGCCTGCAAACGCACAGAGGCCATGCTTCCTAGCCTCCCTTCTGAACTTGGGCCCCATTTTCTCACCTGTTTATTTGGATCTGTCTTCTGTAATCTGCCTGAAGTGCTTTGGAAACATGTCAGAAGAATGAGTGGTAGATAAATGGACAGATGGACAGGTGAGGAGAAGGGCAGACAGACAGAGAGACTGCAAGAAAAGGGGAACAAGAAAACTTTCCTATGCAAAACCCTCTTCTAGTCAGGGAAGAAAACCACCACGGAGAAGTGTGAAGAGGCAGGTGGCTTAGGGCTGTTTCCTGGATTCCATGAAAAGTCACACCCAAGAGATGAGAGAGTAGAACTGTAAATAATAAAAGAAAAAAGCACGCATGCTTGAAAAAATATATCTACAATATGTACTTCCAAAGAATAGATTCAAATCAGAAGAGCCCAATAACACAATCATTGGGTATTTACCGAAGTGAGAATCCCATCTCCAAACCACAAGTCTTCCTTTGGAGCACTGAGAGTCTACACGGTGCGGCCATAACGCCGTCTCCGCAAATCCATTCTATCCTGCACTTACGAGGAACGAGAAGCTGTGCTTGGTCTGCCCATGCACGTCCATTTACACCCCACAGCACCTCTATGGGGGTGGGACGCCTAGCGAGTCCGTCTTTGTAGGACAGGAAACAAGTCCGGGAGAGGCTAAGCTGACCTAACATTTCTCCATCTCACAGAACTGGTCACTCCAGAGCAGGACTCGAACACGGACCCACGTTTGTAACCACGGTATTACGTGCTCTGTGTGCTTTTTATGTGTATAATACATTTTTTTCTGGCATGAAAGGATATTTAATAAATGTTCGGTTGTCTTGTCTATCTCATTAGCTCACAATCAATCTTTATACTGTTGAATTGTACTCTTTTCCCCTGGAGAAAGGAACGGAAAGAGCAGGGGTCAGAATGAGGTGGGGCTCCATTCTTTATCTGGTACCTCATCTCATCCAAGTCCCCAACAAGGGAGAAGGAGCAAATGTTGTCTTCAACTTTTAAAGAGAGTGCTCCACTGATGGTGACTTACTCAACTCCAAAACCAAGGCTGGGGGCAGGGACATGCAGCAACCAGAGCAGTATCACCTGTAGGAAGGCGGAAAAAGCTCATGGGAGGGCTCAGGGGGTCAGCCTGATTTAATTTCAATCGATAAAAGAATAACACACTCTAAAATACTAGCATGCAATGGATTTCCTCTTTCTTGTCATTTAGCAAGTTTCCACAGCCCACATGTAAGATTATCGTGAACCAGTGAAAAGAAGAGTCTACAGACAGGGAAAATCAATGCCACAGGCAGGCTGAAAACCAGGCTGGAGGAAAGGAAGGGAAAGGGCATCATTATGAATAGGGGAAAGGCTGGGAAAAATACATCATTACAAGGACTCTCAAGCATCATTCAACAATCATATTATCATTCATTCAAGAGAGAGTTACTGAGGTCCTATTTTGTGCAAGATTGTACAGAGGGCAAAGCAAGAGTGCAGCGTCCATGGTGGCAGCAAGTGGCGGGGCTCAAAGAAACTTCTGATCCCGGTACCTGGCACACTTGTCCTCAGTATAAAGGCAAAGAAAAAAAAGTAAAATAATGCTCTGTAAACTCAAAGCATTGTTGAAAAAAATTAAAGAAGACCTAAATACCTGGACAGACACACCACGCACATTCCTGGATCAGAAGACAGCGCTCTTGGAATGGCAGTGCTCCCCAGAGCGATCCATACATACAACGTGGTTTCGATCACAATCCCAGCGGGTTCCACTGCAGAAACTGACTAGCTGCTGCTACAATTCATATGGGAATTCAAGGGTCTCAGTAACCAAAATGTGCTTGAAAAAGAACAACGTGAGAGGACTTGTAATTCTCAATTTCAAACCTTACAACTGTATCTCTAGGTGAGGTTAGAGGCCATTTTTAAGTTATTATTGTGTTTATCCTTATTTTCTAAATTCTCTACAATGAAAATAACTGTTACAATAAGAAAAATAAAAAGTAAGGTATCTTTTAAAACATGCACACCGATTCATTCATTGGGAAAGTAATATTTTAACTATAAAGAGGTAAACAAATATCTAGTGAAAAAGGACTACTTAAAACAAGAGTGCATTTATATTTTTCATAAATTGAAAACTGAAAAGTACAAACACATCAAGTTTCTAGGGAGACCGATGCAACATATTAATAGTTATTTTCAAAAATTCTAATTGAACAATGAAAACTCAAGAAAGGGAAAATCGTGATTGACAGCCAACTGCAAACACATGGAGAGCAAAGGCCTAGAAATCACAGTTCCTTTAACTCTGCTACTAACTCAATAGGAGAGGAAATTCCTCACTGAGGGAAGAGTGGAATCCCATGCATAAGACAGGATACACAGTACAAACTGCACTAGAATAGGGGGTGATTTTCTTAGAAGAATTCTAAGGCTACAACATTGCTGAAAAACTATAAAAACACTGACAGACAGATTAAAACACACAGTCATATATATTATATAGAAACATATGAAGTCTGCTCCCATGTTGCATAGAAATACAAACATATTTGTTCATTTATGGGCACTGATTACTTTATCCCAGGTAGAATATTTCAACTAAAACAAATAATCAATAATACACTACTCTTGTCAAATCTTGTTGATAAGTTACTCTGCTATGTAAACATAATGTGTCTAAGATAGATCTAAAATTAGTGAAAAAGATCTTTATATGCTTTCTTGAACTCTTCTCAAAATTCCAAGCTTAATTTTAAAATAGATCTGAGCAGTATTTCTATATGATCTTTTCCCTCGTGAAATGAACAACACAGTCTGTTGTCAAAATTCTGTCCTTACAATGATTCACGAGCACCGTATCCTAACAAAACTGCTGGACAACAAGGCACTATCCAGACACTGTGACAAACAAATGAAACACAAGGATGACAGTGACCCTATTCTGGAGGGCTTATAATCTGTTCTAATACCGGGGTTTTTATTTGATTGGTTTGATTGGTTAGAAAAATAAAATCACTCAAGTACTTTCTTCTTTGAGCATTCTGTAAGTAATGACTCTCGTTTTTAGTGTCATGAGCAGGAAAGAGTTAAGCATGACTTGATTAGTTCAACTAGCAACAATCATCACTGGAAAGTGAGTAATAAAGAAGTAAACTGATAGCAATGCTTCTGCCTACATGAGACCTAAAATAAACCTACACTGATCTCTGCAAGGAAAATGAGGAGTTGAGGTCCCCAATGAGAAAACAAACTAACAAGAAATCAAAAAAGGAAAGACTTTTTCCATAACGATTCCAGGAAGGAGTGGAGCATGGTGGTGAAGAGCACAGATGCTTGGGACAAACATGAGGGTCTGAACTCCCACAGCACTGGGTAGCTTTGACACTGATATGTCAGTGAAATTTTCTGCATCTCAGTCTCCTATCCATAGACTGGGGACAACAACAGCACCCGTCTCCTAGAACGGTCCTAAGAATTAAGTTATTTTATATATAAAGGTTTAAATAAAATACCTCAGATTATAAATATTACCCCAAAACACAAGGAACAAAGAAAACAATGATAAATTTGAATTCATCAAAATGTAAAACTTTTCTTCAAAGGACACCATCCAGAAAGTGAAAAAACAACAGACAGGAGAAAATTTTTTCAAATCATTTATCTGATTAGGAATTTTTGTCTTCAAATAAAAAAAAAATTCCTATAACTCAACAATAAAAGGGAACTCAATTAAAAAGTGAATAAAGGATCTGAAAATGTATTTTTCAAAGAAAATATACAAATGGCCAATAAGCACAATCAAACGATGTTCAATATCATTAGCTGTAATGGAAATCAAGTCAAAACCACTAGGAGAAACGGCTTCACACTCACTACAATAGGTTATAATAAAAAAAAGAGTAACAAGCTCTAATGAGGACACAGAGGAAGCGGAGCTCGCAGCCCTTGCTGGTGAGGATGTAACGCTGTGTGGCCACTTTGGAAAACAGCCTGACAGGTCCTCAGAGATTTGAACATTTGGTTTATGAATGACCCAGCCTTTCTGCTCTCTGGGCACACACGTAAGAGAACTGAAAACAAATGTCCACATAAAAACTCCTACAGGAATATTCACGGCGCCATTACTCATCACAGCCAAAAAGCAGAAACAACACAAATGACTATCACCTAATGAATGGGTAAACAGTGGGGCCCAGCCATGCAGTGGAATATTATTCAGCAATAGCAAAGCATAGAGTACTGACCCAGGCAACAACGTGGACAAACATTTAAAAGGTTACTCAGTGTGAAAGAAGTCAGTCACAAGAGACGGTTCCATTTACATGAAATGACTCGTTTTACATGAAATGTCCAACACAGGCAAATCCACAGAGAGAGAACAGTGGCTGCCTGGGGCTGGGGGAGGATGGGGAAGATGGGAATGACTGCTTGTGCAGTACGGGGCTTCCTGTTGTGGGATGAAAATGTTCTAAGATTGACTGCAATGCACAATTATGGGCATAGAGTAAAAACCGCTGTACATTTTAATGGGTGAATTGTATTAAAACTGTTAAGGACAAAAGCACCTAGGGCCAGTACTTTCAAATAGTAGATGCAAATTGCTAACTTTTATTACAGGAAGAAGAAACTGCCCTCAGCATGAAAGCAGGAGATCATCAAATGTGGGTAAACTGAAATTGGACAAGAGCATTTCACTTGAAACACTTGCTGAGTGTACACGAAATATTCAGAAATAGGAAAATCAGCTTGACATCACGAAGAAGCATTCTGCTTCAAATGAAGATCAAGGATTTAGCAAGCCCAGCTGCTAGAAATGACCAGAGAAGAAACCTGGTTCTTAAAACAAGCACCAGAGCCAACAAGGAAATGGTGGTGAGGAAAGCAGGTGGCCGAAAATCTGGAACAGTTAGCTACAAATAATTTCTCCACTGAAAATTCAAAAATAAAATGAAAGTGACGCAATGCTGTGCTGGCCTCACGTGAATGGGCTTCCTCCGGTGCTCGACAGTTCTGTAACCCCGAATGAGAGACTCAGGAGAATCAGCATGGTTCCTGGCAGTCCCCAAGTGACTGCCCACCAGCACACTGACCACCATCACATCTGCCAGGGTTGTATTGCAGAGAAGAGACCAACTTCTAAAAGGCACAGGAAATGTTGACCAGGGAAGAAAAGGCTGCAGTCAGTCCTGGGACAGAGGCCCTGTGAGCAGAGGCCAGAAGGCTGCAGGTGAACTGGAGTTGCCCTGGGGCAGGAAGGGACCATGAAGGAGCAGATCTCAATTCTCTACTCTCTCTCCCTCGGGTAGGAGAGATAAATCTGCATCCTTCTCACCTGGAACTGTGGTTTCTTGCTTGCAGAAGTCTTAGCTACAGTAAATGATTACTCAAGACTCTGTGGAAAAAACCCAGAAATCGATAGGGAGTAGGGAGCCAACTCCACGAGCCTATCAAATGCTCCCATATTTATTGTGTATAATCAAAGGAAAAAGTCATTAACAGTTGTGTGATAGTAAGCAGGAACTTGGGGAAAGAAGGGATGAGAAAGAGATTGTAGAATCCACCATGAGTACAAAGTCTTACTGTATCTTTAGGGAAGTCATGGGTTGAGGGGAATAAGATACATTCTTTGATATGTGAATTACAAAGCAGACCACCAGAACAGCTAAGTCCTTGTTTTGGGGATAATAGACTATCTAACTGCACACAAGCCCAGCGTTTATAGCTGAGGGCCTGGGTCCTTGGTTTGCAATGAGCAGAGTGCTATCTAAAATCTCAACTATGCAAGCAAAACATTGTCTCTGCATTTTAAGGCAAGAAGACAGGAGTGAGGATGCACAGGCGCTTGCTTGCAAAGCAGTTACTAAGCTTTTTTTTTTTCTCCTTAAAGTTGACAGGCGGCTGGGGTCTGTTTCAATTTGTTAATCCAATCATGGGCTCCCACATGGAACCATTATGGAGGACACCCTTGGGTGACAAATCCTGGCTCTGGGCCTTTTCCTGCCAGCTTCAGCCTCTCTAGCAGGGTCTAGGCAGATCCCTGAATAACGATCCTACAGAACCACCCACACTCTTAACTCCTGGTGCTTGAAACTTAATTTTAGCTCTACACAACTTAACGTAGAAAAGTTTCAGAAATAAAAGGTATTATATTCATTTTATATCTCATCATAGGACTGATTTTTCTGATTGCTCTAAGCTGCTTCTTCTTGGTAAAGCAACTAATTCTGCAGGTGAATTCAGTACTTTCTTTGGGCATAACTAGCCAGTTTGGTCTCGCTGAATTCTATTGGTCAAATACCGATACACTTAATTGATTTCATTGTTCATCAGTTTCAGCTGGGAGTAGAGGGAGTGTCACTTTGTTCCTCAGCCCACCCTCAACTCTTTATCATCAGCAACTCAGGCCTCCGGAAACCAAAAAAAAAAAGCATTTGTTTCCCTTCTACACTTTCAACAAACCCAACAGGATACATCAGCCTGGAGAAAGAATTCAACACAAATGTTTAAACAAAAATCTATAAACCTGAAGCAACTCCATCTCCGAATCATGATACACAATGACATGAGAGTAAAGCATGGGTGAGCCTGACCACCTGATTTCTATTCTTCAAAGGAAGGAAGGTTTTCCTATTTTTATTATCACTCTGTCATTGTTTCTGATTAAGCCAAAAACTAGTGTATGAAATAATGAAGCAGTGCAATAACAGATTTTTGTTGTATCAATTACAGAAGGCATTCAGAGGGGTTAGGAAAACCCACCTCTGTAAAAAATTCAAAATTTCTTCCCCTGTTAAGAACACGTATACAAAATGCAACAGAGAATTCAAACTCTTGTGGAGAGGAGCAAAAGCCACAGAAACAAAGCAAAGTCATTATTATGAGTCAATTCAAAATTCACTGGACAATCATGTTCAATGCATTCAAGGAAATTTAAAGGCACACTGAAAACCATTCACTTAATGATCTGCAGGCTAGAGGAAGAATTTTTCTCTTTATCAGACAACAGTAATCAATAGGGTGCCCCACCAAACAAGGACCAAAGAACAATCAGTTTTTTAACAGTTCTGATAAATCAGCATGTTGTAAAGATTAAAATCCAGAAATTTTAAACATTCATTCACACCACAATGAAACAAGCACTTAAAAAAAAAACAAAAAACCCAAAGAAACTAAGCACATAGATCATGTACCTGGATCAATGAGAACTTCATGTACCGCTGGAAGAAAGAACAAACTATACCCTTTTCCTTGAAAAATAAAACTACTTTTAAAGATAAATGCTAAAACACATTTCATCATTCATGTTGCCTTGAAAAATCTGAGGCACTTGTATCTGATTAGAAAAGAAATTCTGAGTAATAGTATGTTACGATTCAGTGCCAGTTTGCTTTAGAATAAAAGAGAAAACAAAAGCTACTGTTTCTCACATCCTGCAGTGTGTGAAGTGCCTCCCTGCCTCTTTCTCCTCCCGTTTTCTAAGCTCATGCTCCCCAACCCTTCTGAAACAAGTATGAGAACAACTTATTCCCACCAATATGCCAAATGACAAAAGAATATCAATTTATTTGTGTAAATACTATGCCTACAGCTTAAACTAGAGGAGTAATATATCAGAAGTCTATATGGAACTTCTTTCTACATTCCTGAAATAACACACACAATCGTTCACAGAGACACAGACATATTCCCCCTGGATTACTGGGCACTTCACAAGCTTAGGACTTCCAACTTCTAGAAGATAAATTTGTAGTTAGTTTAAAATACAAAACTGTCAGCTTTTGAAAGCCTTGATCATCTGCTAAACCATCCAATTATCAAAGAGACCCAATTAGCCTTCTCTGTAGAATGTAATTTCCCATGATGGCAAAACAGACCCTAAGAAGTACTGGATCCAAGTCTCGTGTTTATCACTAGCTATGATCGTTTTTAAGCACATTAACAGATTCAGAAAGGTTTGTCCCAACAACATTTATTCTTCTTGATATAGTATACATGTTCAAATGCCTATACAGAGACTATGTCCCATGATGGTGTTAAGAGTTCTTTTGTGTATTGCAATATTTATTTTTAAGTGCAGACAAGGAGGGTGGGTGTTACTCAGTTGTAGGCCACCTGCTTAGCATGCAAAATATCCTGGCTTCAGTCCCCAGTACCTCCAAAAAAATAAATAAAAATAAGTGCTTATTTAAAAATGAGTAAAGTTATAAAAAAATTCAAATAAAAACCACTTCAATCTAGGAGCCACAATTGGAATAAAAAAAACAAGTGTTTCTATCAAATATTGACTTTATGCCAATCACAGAGACAACCACAAATCACCCTTGACAACCATCACGTGTGATTCTCAGCAACCCTACTAAGTAGACACAGATGAGAAACCCGGCACTGAGGATGAGGAGACGAAGCTCGGAGGAGCCGGGGACGCTGACCGTCCTGCTCCCCGTGACACCACGTCAGCCCAGGGCAAGAGCTGACAGAGCTGTACTGAGGGGACACCCAGCTGCATGGAACCTTGGGGAACTGGGGAGTCCCAGAAAACACTAAAAATTTTTCAGTGGAATACCAGCTCAAATATATTACACTGTGCCACATTCTTTAAAAAGGGAACGTGACTGAGACCTTTTAGATGCCTCCGTTGTCCTTTCTGCCATCATCAGTTACTTGCCCTCTCAGCAAGACCAGTGATGATCTGGAACCCCTTATGAAGTGCACTCAAGGATGGCAGAGCTTTTAAAGCTGTTTTTATTAAGTTTGTAAGACTCTGTCTCTGCCTCACAACAGGCGGTAATCCATCATTCTCACCGGGTGTGGATATACCACCTGAAATCACTCCTTTCTGCTTTTTAAAATCCCTTCAATCTAATCCAGAATTTTCAACAGCAAAGAAGCAGCTCAACCACAGACAGTGGACAGCTTTCACTAAATTACTCGAACAGCCCATCGGACTACCTGGAAGCACCTTTTATTCTATTAAACCCACTTCCGGTACTTCATCATTTTCTGATTGGTGGACATGGCCTCTGACTGGCCTTACTCAGAGAGCTCCCAGCGTCACATCCAGGGGATGGGAGAGGACCCTGCAGTTGGGAGTAAATATTGAGGAACGGGCGTAACATCTCCATCCAGTCAGGTGCTGCACTGCTAGAAGTGCCAAAACGTGCTAAGTAAATTACTACGTCTTTTACCCCTGGGCTCCCATGGACTGGTTTCACATTAACCAAACTCATGAGACACTGATGCAAGAAAACTAGAAATTTAACTTATTAATGTAACAGAAGACGTGAAACTATGAACCAGACTGCAATATCAGATTTCAACCATGAGTACATTTCTCCTCAGTGG
>NC_045731.1:21134791-21155425 GCF_009834535.1 Camelus ferus
TTGTCACAAGGCTAATGGCCTGCCAGTGCGATGGTGACCAGTGCTGCCCCCACAGTGTGTCCGTCTGCCTGTGTCCTCACCTGAGAGGTTGAGAATCTCGAGCACACTGGCCACCTGCACTCCCTCTCATTGGAACTGCCTGTGTGTGTTCTGATTCTTTTTAGAACACTGGGTTTCATGAGGTTTTTGGCCCACAGGGATATGAAATCTTTCTCTGAACTTGGGTCATGAGGAAAGCTTTTTCCACGTTGTGGTTTGGCTTTCCAGCTGTCTTTCTTGGCCTTTGTTTGTTTTTGGTTTGTTTGATTTGTTTCACCACAGGAAGGTGAAGCATCTCCTTTTGCTCTGGTTTCATAATTAGAACAGCAGTGCCTACCCCCAGATAATGCACAGAGTTATTAAAAGGGCTTATTTTGTACATATAATCTTTAATTCATCTGAATTTTTCCTTTCAAAATACAAACATGCTAATTCATGTAAACACACACAAAAAAATCACCAGTCCCCTCTTAAGTTATGTGGGCACACACAAAAAGTCACCTTTTATATGATTTCATTAACAGGGAACCTCTAGGATAGGTAAAGACACAGAAAGAGAAAGGAGATTGGGGTTTTTCATGGGCTGGGGGAGGGAGGATTGTGGGCTGTGCCTTGAATACAAGTTTTTACTTTGAGGAAGGAAATAGTCTGAAACCAAACAGTGGTGTTGGTCTCACAGCATTATGAGTGCACTTAATGCTCCTTAATTGCAGAATTTTAAATGGGAAAAGGCTAAACTTTATTCTTGTAAACTTAAACATATAACTAGATGTTACTCTAATAGAAAAGAACAAACCTGACTCCATATTAGATCTGTTCTTTTGTCTTTAACCCTGTACCCTGTCTTCTAGGCTCAGTCTTGCTGGCTCTGCACCTTTTGTAAAACAATGTTGCCTTTAGCCTCTCTGGTAAATGAAAGAGATTGTTCTCAAGGCTCTGACCTTTAAGCATATTAACACTTTTGCACTGATATAAAGACAATAAGTTGCCAAATAGAAAATAACTTGTTTTGTTAGATGTTTTGCAGGGGCGGCATGACCTGACCCACGTGGACAGCTATAGACCAAGAAAATGGTAGACTACGTCCTGGAGAACCATCTTCCCCATGTCAGACTTCAGGTTCCTTTTCTATTGAAAAGGGGAGGGGCTGTGGTTCGTTGCTGCAACTTCTTGGCGTAGGATTTCTTTGTTCTTGGAATCCTTTGCAGCTGTCCACGTGGGTCGGATCATGGTATCCCTGTAAAACCTCGAAGAAAGCAAAGGTTATGTTCTATCCTGCAACTTGTTATCTTTATAGGAGGGCAAAAGTGTTAATATCCTTAAAGGTCAGAGCCTTGAGACTAGGCTTTCATGCATATTTCAGGCTAAAGGCAACATTGTTTTACAAAAGGTGCAGAGCAAGCAAGAATAAGCCTAGATAACAGAAGACAGGTTTAAAGGAAAAGGAACAGACCTAATATGGATTCAGATCTGTTCTTTTCTATTACAGTGCCTTTTGTTGAGAGGTAAGAGGATGTTTACAGGTGGGTCCTCCTCTGCCCCAGGCTGGGGTTCAGGCAGGAGTCCTTCCAGGTTCACCATGAATGTGGACTTGATCTCCTGCAGAGAAAGTAACAATTATTGGTGATTAAAATTGCAGTGAAAGTCCCTTCAATTGCCTGTAAACCATACCATGGCAAGAGACATCTCATAGGCCAGTCAACGGTCAGTCTCCCCTGATGCAAGGGACCAGCAACATGGCGGGTTCCATGGTGGCCTGGCCATCGAAGCTGCCTGCTTTGTTCTCCAGCCTTGGCTTCCTAACATGAACACTTTAAAAGCTCCCATCCCTCTTCCCTTTGGCCCAGTGTGAATGAACAAGGTATCTGCACCCACATGGGCTGAGCCCACGCCATGCACACAGCCCTGTGCACAGAGCCAACTGCCTGCTCTCCATCTCTGGGCTTAGCTGCAACCTCCAAACTCCCCAATCCCTGCAGGTCCGCATTCCCAGTGTTTCTGCCCTAGGGGTCTGGATCACCATCAGGACCATCAACCACCCCAGGTCCACAGGCGAGTTGCGGGCAGCCAGAGATCACCCTGACACTCAGACTCAGATGAGGCACAGCGCGCAGGGTTCAGGACACCAGGGCGGGAATTGTATCTGCCTCCAGCTCGGCCCGCCTCGCCCTGTAGCCTCAGACACTAGCTATGCAGGTGCACACTAGGCCAGAACCCTCGCTGGTGGCAGTCACCATGGGGACTGGAGTCCGGACTACCAAACCCCAACCACGGGGTGAGTGGTGAGAGAGTCATCTCCAGGTAGGGATGCACTAGGAGTGAGGGGGGAACCCGCAGTGAAGGGGATACAGGCTGAGAGGTGACGGGCTGCTCAGAAGGAACTGACCCAATTGAGGGGTGAGGGGGACCACTTCGGGATGTTGGAGGTCCTGTGGTGAGGCATAAAGGGTGAAGTTGGGGTGTACGGGCCATAAGTTAGGACCTAGCAGGATGGAGTATGTGGCAGGGACCTCAGTGTGTGGAGAAGGAGCCCCATCTTCGGGGTCTGGTGGGAGACTGGGCCTGTCCAGGATGGGAAGATAGTATCGGGAAGGGAGAGGCTAGCAAGGGGAGTGGGCCTGGGGCTGTGGCCCGGCCCAGGGTGGTTTTGATTTTGAGCGCCAGGACCCCATTGGTGGCGGTATGGGGGCTCTGGGGATGGAGATCTGGGGAATGGCGGGCAGGAGGGTAGGCCCGCAGGAGAGTGGGCCTGCAGAAGGGTGGTGTCCCAGCCCACCGTCCCACCGCAGGGCCTGACCCAGGTCCTCCTGGCCCCAGGCGCCACTTCCGGTATAGCAGTAGCCCCAGCCAAAAGTCCCCGATGCCGGCGGGACGGGGTGGGGGAGGGCGTGCATGCTCAAACGCACAGACGCGCGGACAGCGGAACCCGCGCAGAGCGTGTGGCAGCCAGGTGGGAGCCGGGTGTTCCTGGAGTAGCTCCCTGAAAAGGAGCGCGGCCTGGAGTCTGGGCCGACGCTTACAGTCTCCTCCGCTGCCGCCGCCTGGGAGGTGAAGGGGCGCTGGATGGGGCACGGAGCCGGCGAGTGCGGCCTGAGCTGCGCAGCTGGGGAGGCGCATGGGTAGGGGTGCTTAGTTGAGTCCCGGGCCACGAGGCCCATTAGGACCCTGAGGAGGGTCTGAGGCCGCAGCCTGGCTCGTGGTGCTGTCCCCTCTCCTTAGTAGTCCCTGAACCCCGCGTCTGCCCTGACTCTTATTCCCGGGTTTGGGAAAGCGGGTGTGGCCCCGGAACATCTCCAACCAGCCCTCAGACCATGGCCTGCTCCCTGGAGTCTGGTGCGGTGCAGTCAGTGGGCGGCGGCTGAGAAGAGGGGTACCTGTCCTCAGGGGGAGCAGGTGGACTTGCTCCCATCTCCTCCAGGGCCTGTTCTCGGGGCGGCCACTGCTGCCCCGGGTTCGGAGACACATATTCATGCCAGCCCGCTCCTGGGAGGAGGGTGCAGTGCTGTCTAGGGCAGCGTCAACAGCGGGCAAGGACTTGTGGAGGACCGGGCTCTAGCCCAGGGTAACTCACTCTCCTTTCTTCTCTTGCTTCCTCAGGTGGTGGCAGTAGCGGCTTTTCCAGTATAGGTTATTGCCTAGATATTGAATGTAAGTTTCTGTGCTATAGAGAAGAAACATTTTTTTAAAATCTATTTTCATATATAGTGGCTAACATTTGTAAGTCTCAAACTCCTAAATTTATCCCTTCCCACCCCCTTTCCCTGGTAACCATGAGATTGTTAACTATGTGTACGAGTCTGTTTCTGTATTGTAGATGAATTCATAGTGACCTTGTTTCTTTCTTCTTTTTCTTTAAGATTCCACATGATATCATGTGGAGTGATATCATGTGGTATTTTTCTTTCCCCTTTTGGTTTGCTTCACTTAGAATGATATTCTCTGGGTCCATCCATCTTGCTGCAAATAGCATTATTTCATCCTTTATTTAATGGCAGAGTAGTATTCCAATGCATAAATATACCACAATTTCTTTATCCTGTCATCTGTTGCTACATTATAGGATGCTTCTATGTCTTGCCTGTTGTATATAGTGGTGCTGTGAATATTAGGGTACAGGTCCCTTTTCGAATTGGAGTTCCCTCTGGATATATACCCAGAAGTGGGATTGCTGATTCATAGGGTAAGTCTATTTTTAGTTTTTTGAGGCATTTCCATACTGTTTTCCATAATGGCTATACCAAACTGCATTTCCCAGTGACAGTGTAGGAGGCTTCCTTTTTCTCCACAACCTCTCCAGCATTTCTCATTCATGATGGCCATTCTGACTGGTGTGAGGTTATACCTCATTGTAGTGTTGATTTGCATTTCTCTGATAATGAGAAGTATTGAGCATTTTTTCATGTGCCCATTGGCCTTATGTCTTCATTGGAGAAATGCTTGTTTATATCTTCTGCCCATTTTTGGATTGGGTTGCTTGTTTTGTGTTATGAACTTGTGTGAGCTGTGTATATACTCAGGAAATTAGGCCTTTGTCAGTCGCATCATGGGCAGATATTTTCTCCCATCCCGTAGGTTGCCATTTTGTTTGCTTAAGGATTCATTTGCTGTGCAAAAGCCTGTAAGTTCAATTGGGTCCCGTTTGTTTATTTTTTGCTTTTATTTGCATTGCTTGAGTAGACTGCCCTAGGAGAACATTGCTGAGAAGTATGTGAGAGAATGGTTTGCTTATGTTTTCTTCTAAGAGGCTTGTACTATCTTGTCTTATATTTAAGTCTTTAAGCCATTTTGGATTTGTTTTTGTGTGTGGTGTGGGGGAGTGTCCTAACATCATTGATTTGCATGCAGCTGTCCAGTTTTCCCTGCACCATTTGCAGAAGAGACTGTCTTTACTGCAGTGTGTGTGCTTGCCTCCTGTGCTGAAGACTAATTTACTGTAGGTCTGTGTTTATTTCTGGGCTCCGTGTTCTGTTCCATTGATCTATATGTCTGGTTTCATGCCAGTACCACACTGTTTTGATTATTGTATCTCTGTAGATTCATCTGAAGTTGTGGAAGGTCATTCCTCCAGCTTTATTCTTTTCTTCAATATTGATTTGGCAATTTTGGGTCTTTATGAGTCCATAGGAATTTTAGGATTATTTGTTCTAGTTCTGTGAAAAATGTCCTGGGTAACTCGATAGGGATTCCATTAAATCCGTCGATTGCCTTGAACAGTATGGCCATTTTAACAATATTGATTCTTCCAATCCAAGAGCATAGTATTTCTTTCCATTTCTTTAAGTCATCTTTAATTTCTTTAATCAGTATTTTGTAGTTCTCCATTTATAAGTCTTTCACCTGCTTGGTCAGATTTATTCGTAAGTATTTTATCATTTATTGGTTGTGATTTTAAAGGGGATTGTTTCTTTACTTTCTTTTCTTACTATTTCATTGTTAGTGTAAAAAATGCAACTGATTTGTTCATGCTAATGTTGTATCCTGCCACCTTGCTACATGTTTTTGTAGTTCTTCTCTGTCCTTCTTTCATACTCTTCCCTTATGGGTAGTTGATTTTCTTTATTGTTACATTTGTGCTTCTCACTTGTTTTTGCATATCTAATGTAGGTTTTTGATTTATGGACACCATGAGGTTCATATAAGTTGCTTTGTTACAATATCTGATTGTTTTAAAGTGATTGTCATTTAAGGTAGTATAAGTTCAAAAAAGATCTGCTCTTTTACTCCCTCTCCACTCCTTTTTTGATTGTATTGTTTCCATCTTCATATGCATCCTATAAGTGTTTATTGTAAGTATAGTTTTTACAAATTTTGTCTTTTAGTCTTTGTAGTAGCTTGTTTAAGTGTTTGATTCACAGCCATTGCTCCATTTTTGCCTTTAAAGTGGGATTTCCCCCTTCACATAAGTTCTTACTTCTTGTTCTTTTTCACATAATGAAACCTTTTTAATACTTCTTGTAACGTCAGTTTAGGAATGATGAACTCTTAGTTTTTGCTCATCTGAGATGATTTTTAATTCTCTTTCAATTCTGATTAATAACTTTGCTGAGTAGGTGGCCTAGATTCCAGGTTTTTTCCTTTGAGTACTTTAAATATATCATGGCTGTTCCTTCTGGCCTGCAGTGACTCTGCTGAAAGCCAGCTGATAGGCTTCCACTATTTGCCTCTCCTCATGACTACAGTGAAACCACAACTGACTGCTAAACAAGCATCAAAAAAAAAAAAAAGACTGGATCCTAGCAAAAGAAGATCTTCAGTGGAAACACAGAGATGGAACCACAGCAGGATGGTAGGAGGGGCATTCTCATGATATAGGTGGACCCCATATCCCTCACTGTGGGCAACTCACAAGGTGAAGAATAAGTCACAACGAACCTCCAACAGGAGTGGGAATTATAAGCCCAGCATCAGGTTCCCCAGCCTAGGGTTCTGGCATTGGGAGGAGTAGGGGACCCCAGGACAACTGTTTCTTTTTTTTTAAATTCTTTTTATTTTATTTTTTTATTGAGTTATACTCAGTTTACAATGTTGTGTCAATTTCAAGTGTAGAGCACAATTTTTCAATCATACGCTTATTCATTGTCACATCCTTTTCCACCATGAGCTACCACAAGAACTTGTATATATTTCCATGTGGTATGCAGTATAAACTTGTTTACCTATTCTATATATACCTGTCAGTATGTACAAAATTTGAACTCCCAGTCTGTCCCTTCCCACCCTCCTCTCCCCTGGCAATGACAAGTTTGTATTCTATGTCTGTGAGTCTGTTTCTGTTTTACATTTAAGTTTATTTGTTTTTTGTTTTTTTAAGATTCCACATATGAGCAACATATGGTATTTTTCTTTCTCTTTCTGGCTTACTTCATTTAGAATGACATTATCCAGGGACATCCATGTTGCTGCAAATGGCATTATATTGTCATTTTCATGTCTGAATAGTACACCAGTCGTATAGGTATATCACATCTTCTTTGTCCGGTCATCTTTCTATGGACATTTATGCTGTTTCCATGTCTTGGCTATTGTAAAGAGTGCTGCTGTGAACATTGGGGTGCAGGTGTCTTTTTGATGTCAGGTTCCTTCTGGATATATACCCAAGAATGGGATTCCTGGGTCATATGGTAAGTCAGTTCCTAGTCTTTTGAGAAATCTCCATACTGTTTTCCACAGTGGCTGCACCAAACTGTATTCCCACCAGCAGTGTAAGAGGGTTCCTTTTTCTCCACAGCCTCTCCAGCATTTGTCATTTGTGGACCTTTGAATGATAGCCATACTGACTGGTGTGTGGTGATACCTCACTGCAGTTTTGATTTGCAAATCTCTGATAATTAGTGATATTGAGCATTTTTTCATGTGTCTATTGATCATTTGTATTTCTTCTTTGGAGAATTGCTTGTTTAGGTCTTCTGCCCATTTTTGGATGGGATTGTTTGTTTTTTTTCATATTAAGTCGTATGAGCTGCTTATATATTCTGGAGATCAAGCCTTTGTCAGTTTCATCTTTTGCAAAACTTTTCTCCCATTCTGTAGGTTGTTGTTTTGTTTTGCTTATGGTTTCCCTTGCTGTGCAAGAGCTTGTAAGTTTACTTAGGTCCCATTTGTTTATTCTTGTTTTATTTCTGTTGCTTGGGTAGACTGCCCTAGGAGAACATTTTGAGATGTATGAGAGATAATGCTTTGCCTAGGTTTTCTTCTAGGAGGTTTACTGTATCTTGTCTTATGTTTAAGTCTTTGATCCATTTTGAGTTTATTTTTGTGTATGGTGTAAGGGAGTGTTCTAGCTTCAGTGATTTACATGCTGCTGTCCAGTTTTCCCAACACCATTTGCTGAAGAGCCTGTCTTTGTTTCATTATATGTTCTTGCCTCCTTTGTCAAAGATTAGTTAATGAAAAGTTTGTGGGTTCATTTCTGGGCTTTCTATTCTGTTCCATTGGTTCATATGTCTGTTTTTGTACCAATATCATGCTATTTTGATTACTGTAACTGTAAAGTATTGTCTGAAATCTGGGAGGGTTATTTCTCCAGCTTCTTTCTTTTCCTTCAGTAATGATTTGTCAATTCTAGGTCTTTTGTGCTTCCATATAAATTTTATTATGATTTGTTGTAGTTCTGTGAAATATGTCCTGGGTAATTTAATAGGGATTGCATTAAATCTGTAGATTGCTTTGAGCAGGGTGACCATTTTAACAATATTGATTCTTCTACTCCACGAGCATGGGATATTTTTTCCATTTTTTTAAGTCTTCTTTAATTTCCTTAATCAGTGTTTGTATAGTTTTCCATGTATAAGTCTTTCACCTCCTTAGTTAGATTTACTTCTGATAGTTTATTAATTTGGTTGCCATTTTAAAGGGAATTGTTTCTTTACTTTCTTTTTCTGTTGATTCACCATTAGTGTAAAGAAATGCAACTGATTTTTGAATGTTAATCTTGTAACCTGCTACCTTGCTGAATTCTTCGATTATTTCGAGTAGTTTTTGTGTGGACCTTTTAGGGTTTTCTATATGTGGTATCATGTCATATGCATATAGTGACACTTTTACCTCTTCTTTTCCAATCTGGGTCCCTTTTATTTCTCTCTCTTGCCTGATTGCTGTGGCTAGGACTTCCAAGACTATATTGAATAGGAGTGGTGATAGTGGCCAGCCTTGTCTTGTCCCAGATTTTAGTGGGAAGATTTTGGGCTATTCACCGTTGAGTACTATGGTGGCTGTAGCTTTTACTATGTTGAGATATGTTCCCTCTATACCCACAATGGTGAGAGTTTTTATCATAAATAGGTGTTGAATTTTATCAAAAGCTTTTTCTGCATCTATTGAGAAGATCATTTTTGTTCCTTCCTTTTGTTGATGTGAGTATTACATTGATTGATTTGCGTATGCTGAACCATCCTTGTGTCCCTGGGATGAACCCCACTTGATCATGATGTGTACTCTTTTTAATGTGCTGTTGGATTCTATTTGCTAGTATTTTGGTATGGATTTTTGCATCTATGTTAATCAGTGATAATGGTCTGTAATTCTATTTTATTTTTGGTGGTGGCATTGCTGGTTTTGGTATCAGGGTGATGGTGGCTTTATAGAATGAGTTTGGGAATACTCCCTCTTGTTCAGTCTTCTGAAAGAGTTTGAGGAGGACTGGTATTAGTTCCTCTTTGTATGTTTGGTAGAATTCCATTGTGAAGCTGTCTGGTCCTGGACATTTATTTGTAGGGAGGTTTTTTATTGTTAATTCAATTTCATTTCTAGTGATCAGTTTGTTCAAGTGGTTAGTCTCTTTTGATTCAGTCTTGGTGGACTGTATGTTTCCAGAAACTTGTCCATCTCCTGTAGGTTATCCATTTTGGTTCCATACAGTTTTTCATAATATTCTCGTATGATACTCTGTATTTCCATGTTTATTGGTTGTAATTTCTCCATTTTCCTTTCTTATTTTGCTTATTTGTGCTCTCTCTTTTTTCTTCTTTGTAAGTTTGGCCAGAGGTTTGTCAATTTTATTTACTCTTTCAAAAAACCAGCCTTTGGTTTGATTGATTTTTTTCTATTTTTTAATCTCTATTTTATTTATTTTCTCCCTGAGTTTTATTATTTCCTTCCTTCTGCTGACTTTTGGGTGTTTTTGGTCTTCTTTTTCTAGTCCTTTTAGCTGGTGGATTATATTGTTTATTTGAGATTGTTCTTCTTTTTTAAGGAAGGCCTGTATTGCTGTAAATTTCCCTCTTAGCATTGACATTGCTGCGTCCCATAAGTTTTGTGTGGTTGTGTTTTCATTTTCATTTGTCTCAAGGTATTTTTTAATTTCAACTTTGATTTCCTCAGTGATCCATTGGTTTTTTAATAGCATGTTGTTTAATTTCCATGCTTTCCTCTTTTTCTTCTTTGTTTCTCTGTAGTTGATTTATAGTTTCAATGGCATTGTGGTCAGTAAAGATGCTTGAGATAATTTCTTAAAGTCGTTGAGGCTTCTTTTGTGCCCAAGTACATGATGAATCCTAGAAAATGTTCCATGTGAACTTGAAAAGAATGTATATCCTATTTTTGGGGAGTGCAATACTCTGAAAATACCCACCAAATCTAATTTTTCTATTGTATCATTTAATTTCTCTGTTGCCTTCTTTATTTTCTGTCTGGAAGATCTGTCTAGTGATGTTAATGTGGTGTTAAAATATTCCAACAATGATTGTATTCCCATCAATTTCCTCCTTTATCTCTGTTAGTAGTTGTTTTACGTACTTAGGTACTCCTATGTTGGGTGCGTATATATTAATGATTGTAATGTCCTCATCTTGTATTACTCCTTTAATCATTATAATATGTCCTTTTTATCTTTCTTTATGGCCTTTGTTTTAAAGTCTATTTTGTCTGAAATCAGTACTGCAACACCTGCTTTTTTTGGCTTTTCCATTTGCATGGAATATCCTTTCCATCCTTTCACTCTCAATCTATATGTGTCCTTCTCCCAAAAGTGTGTCTCTTATATGCAGCATATTGAAGATTCTTGCTTTATTATCCAGTCTGCCACTCTACGTCGTTTGACTGGAGCATTTAGTCCATTAACATTTACAGTAATTAATGATAGATGAGTATTTATTGCCATTTTTAACTTATTTTTGCATTTGATTTAGCATTTTCTCTTTGTTCCTTTCTTCTTCCTTTTGTGATTTGGTAAGTTTCCTGTGTATTATCTTGGATTTCATTTAGTTTGTTTGACTCACTTGTAAGCTTTTGGCTTGTGGTTACCCTTTTTTGTAAGTCTATTAACCTATTACTGTAAATGTTTGTACTAAACAGATAGTAATATTAGCTCAAACCCATCCTACCGAGAACACATATTTTTTTAAAGAAGAAAGAAAAACAAAATACTGTATGTTTTCTTGCTTCCCTCTCCCACTCTTAATGATTTAGATGTCTTCTTTTACAATTTTGTATTTATTCTATTTGTAATTCATGGCAGTCATCTCCTTTCCAGTTCTGAGTTTCTCATTTTTGTAGCATCCTGCTTCTTTTCTATTTAGAGTAGACCTGTCAATATTTCTTTTAGCATGGGTTTAGTGTTGTTAAACTCTTAGTTTTTGCTCATCTGTGAAGTTCTTTATCTCTCCTTCTATTCTAAAGGATAGCCTTGCTGGATAGAGTATCCTAGGCTGCATATTTTTTCATTCAGGAATTTGAATATATCTTGCCACTCCCTTCTGGCCTGTAGTGTTTGTGTAGAGAAATCAACTGAGAGCTTATGGAGGTTCCCTTATAACTCACATTTGTTTTTTCTCTTGCTGCCTTTAGGATCATTTCTTTATCCTTGACTCTGGCCATCTTGATTAGGATGTGTCTTGGTGTGAGTCTGTTTGGGTTCTTCCTGTTTGGGACCCTCTGAGCCTCCTGTACTTAGATATCTGATTCCTTCTTTAGGTTTGGGAAGTTTTCAGTCATGATTTCTTCAAATACCTTTTCAATCCCGTTTGTTCTTTCTTCCCCTTCTGGAAACTCTATTATGCATAGATTAGTGTGCTTTGTATTATCCCATATGTCCCTTTATTGTTTCCATTGTTTTTTATTTGTTTTTCTCTCAGCTGTTCTGATTGGGTGGTTTCTGTTGTCCTGTCTTCTAGGTCACTTATTCATTCCTCTGCATTATCTAGCCTGCTATGTACAGCTTTTAGATCACTTCTCATTTCAGCCAATGAGTTTACCAAATATACTTGGTTCTCTTTATAGTTTCTATTACGTTTTTGACATATTTTATATCTCTAAACACTATCTCTTTTAGTTCCTTCAGTACTTTGATCACTTCTTTCTTTGAAATCTTGATCTAGTAGGCCATCAATGTCTATTTCCTTGATTGTGCTTTCAGGGGATTTCTCTTGCTCTTTTAATTGGGAGTGGTTCCTCTGCTTCTTCATATTGCTCATACCTCTCTGGCACTGTGACTTAAGGAGTATCAGTTATCTATTGTGGTCCATAAGGAGTGTATTTATTTATCTACCTAAAGCCTATGCAGGAATAAAACAGATTATTTCACTTCTTTGTCTTTCGAAGAAGGTGATGTTCTGTCTGCATTAAGCAGGTGCTCTGGTTGGCTGAGTGGGTCCTGTAGATGTGAGTTTTGGTGTATTTGTTGGAGAGAGTGAGCTACGAGCATTCTTCCACTCCTCCATCTTGCTTCTAAACTCCAATATCATGTGTTTTTATAGCGAGAGGTATTACAGTGTTGAAAGCAGGGCTTGGTTCAGTTAAAAATGAGCTGAGGGCATGAGGGATGAGACATCCTCCATCCTCTCCCCTCCTAGGGTGAAACATATGACTGTCAATTTTGAAAAGATAGTCACAGTCCCTAACTAGCCCAGCTCAACTAGTGTATGTTAACAGGAGCAGCACCACCAGAGGCATTGGAGACCCAAGAATATTGCAGTCTTAAAGATCTCTTGGAAAATTTTTGTTCGGTTTTGGTTTTTTGTTTTTCTTAAAATGTGGGGCATACTACTAGTATAGAGGGAAAAATAGTTGTCAGGAAATGTTTTTTTCATATAACAGTTTCATTGCAATTTTGTTCACACACCATGAAGTCCACCCATTTAAATGGTACAATTTGGCGGCTTTTAGCATATTCACAGTGGTGCAACCATCATTATTCCAGAATGTTTTCATTGCTTCAAAAAGAGCTGTGGAAATGAATGACCCATCCAACCCTCCCCAGTTCTAAAGAAGTTTCTTGGCTGTTCCTGAGCATATATTAACTTGTTACATTCCATGAAAAATCTGGGGGGAATTCTAATCAGAATTGCATTGAATCTATATATTAGAATGGGGAGAATTAATGTCTTTATGACATAAACTTTTTCTATCCATGAGTATATCTGGGACCCTATCTTTTTATCTCTGTAGAGCGTGGCTCATGGGAAGTCCTTACTAATTGTTGGGTCTGTGAATGATGAGATTATATACATCATTAGTTGTGACTGTAGCCTTTCACAGAAGAGAAAACTAACCTCAGTGAAGCCAAGTGCCTCCCTGATGGTCAGAAAGAGTGACAGCCAGTGCTGGAGTGATCCAGTGGACTTGGTGCTTGCAACCATTGTTCTCTCCCTCCTACAGCTAAGGAGATTACAGAGTTCTTTTAATTTTTTTAATGGTGTTGCTTTTATTTTTATTTATTTATTTGTTTCTTAAATTCTTATTTTTTATTGAAGTGCAGTCAATTTACAATGTTTGTTTCAGGAGTACAGCAGTGATTCAGTTATATTTATGCATATGTACACATATAATTTTCAGAGTGTTTTTAGTACAACTCATTACAAGAAATTGAATATAGTTCCCTGTGTTATACAGTAGGTCCTTGTCATTTATTTATTTTATATATAGTTATGTGTATCTGTTAATCCTAAACTCCTAATCTGTCCCTCCCCCCTTTCCCACCTGCTGACCACAGTTTGCTATGCCCATGAGTATTTCTAGCAGCATCCTTTTTGCTAGTAATATATGCTGGTTGGCTGCCTTCACTTTCATTAATTCCAACTTATCTGTAGGTGTTTTTCTTCTGGTGGGCCTGCATGTGGTTTGCACATGTGTTCATAGAGATCTGTATTTGGAAGAACTCCAGGCCTCGTGTAGTGCCTGGCACGGAGCTCCCGCTGAGCTCATGCTTCAACTGGGAAAAAACATAGTAAAGTTTGGAATTTCCAGTACAATTTAGACTTCTGGGTTTCTGTAACCTACGCTTAGCCCACCTTAATGTTGGCTGCACCTGTAGTGGATCATTTGATGGAACTTCATGGTATGGCAGTGTAGAGACAGGGCTTCCTTTTTTCTAACACTCACTTCTCCTGGGCCTCCCAGATCCTCCCCCAGCAGCGCTCAGGGCTGGCTTGGTGCTGCACTGAGGCAATATTTGTTAATAAGTCCCTTTCCTCATCTCTTCTGAGACTCCATTTCCTTCTCTGCACAGTGAGAGCTTGGACTAGATAAGTGCTTTTTGGTTTCTTTTAAACCCATGTCTCCTTTGGAGAAACCAAGAACTCAAATCCCTCCCCCACCCTAACTCTTCAGATTTTGATACGTCCTCCAAGGGGTGACACAGCTATTTGTGGAAAGTTGATGTGATTTTGGTTCTTTCCAAGTGGTGCAGAAAAGACTTCAGAGATTTATTTCAGGGAGGGGGCAGGAGAGGGACAGTATGTCAAACTTTTTGGTATAAGCGCTGGAGCAGGGGCTTTGGTTTAAATACAGCCTCTGACGTGGCCTCTCTCTAATCTTGCACAATGTGATAAACCTCTCTTTTCCTCCGTTTCTTCATGTGTCAAGTTGGAATGTTATTATTTTAGGGTTTTCATGAAACAATATACACAGAAGTCATTAGTTTCTCAGTAGAAACATGACCTGTTAGGGAGTCAGGGATTTCTTTAAAAAAAAAAAAAAACCGTGTCCATAGCATGCTGTCGATGTGTATTTTGAAGTTCCTGGAGGGTGAGGGTTGAGTCTAAAGTCCATCATGTGAAAGGTGGCGCCTGGGTCTGTGTGCCCCAGATTGCCCCCTCCTCCCCAGTCCTCTTCCTCTCAGTCCAGGATGAAGTTCCTGCCATTAAAATTACACAGAGTTCTTGTGGATATGGCTTTTAATTTTATTGTTTCACTGGGGAGGGCTGCTGTCATGATTTCCGTGGTCAGGTTTTGGTGACCTGAAGGCTATGCAATTGGGGGTTCGTATTTAAGAAAAAGAAAACAAAGTTACAAATACAACATTAGACCTAGGGTGGTGGCAGGGGCTCTTGGAAGTGGGGACAATTATCTCTGTTAGCTTCAGGTGCAGTGGCCTCTGGCCATGAGGACCCATCCTTGTGCTCTGGAGTTGGAGGGACCAGTAGGTTCAGTGGGAATGTTTACTGAGTGTATATCATAGGCTGTGCATTGTCCTATTTGTACTGTGTGTTCCTTATTTAAGACAGTGAGCTCATTTAATCTCAATAGCCTCTTTAAAAAATTAGACTTTTTATCTTGAGATGTAATGAAGATTCCCATGCAGTTGTAAGAGCTGATACGGAGACAGCCTATGTACTCTTTGCCCAATTTTCCTTAATGTTTCCATCTTGCAAGGTTGGGGTACAATTCATTATTGACTCACTAACCCTTTGAGGTTTGTGTTATTACTCCCATTTCTATTCGTGATTAAAGTGGGGTTTAGAGAAGCACACAGGCCTTCCCAGGTCACCCACATGGTTAGTGTAGAGTCGGGAGGGAAACGGGCTTGGGATTTCCAGACAGTACCATTATGATTGTGGCAGGGAGCAGCATTCACTTGCTTGTTTATTCATTCATTCAACAAACATTTATTGAGTACACTCTGTGGGTCAGATGCTTTCATACGGTTATCTAATTCTTCAGCAGTACTGAGAATCAGCTAACGTTTTCTTTTTTCATCTGTGAAAATTAACTCTCAGAGGTCATAAAACCTCCCAAAGGAAATACAGCTCATAAAGGAGGGATTAGTAAATTTGTACATCCCCCCTTTTTATGCAGGTGGTAACCTAGGCGTTTTGCATTTGCAATCTGCCTTGATCTAGATATATTCTTGTAAGGCAAGGTTTGTTTTTTGTTTTGTTTTGTTTTGTTTTGTTTTTAATTGAAGTATAGTCAAGTTTAGAATGTTGTGTTAATTGCAATGTTTTTTCTTTTTAATTTTTAATTAATTTTTATGGGGTAATTAAGTTTATTTTTTGTTTCATTTTTTTATTGGAGATACTTGGGATTGAACCCAGGACCTCGTGCATGCTAAGTATGTGCTCTACCCCTGAACTGTACCCTCCTCCCCAGGGCGAGTTTTCTTATCCATTATTTTGCAGCATAGGAGTTCAAGTAAATTGGAGTTGAAATCCAGATCTTTCGATCCCACTGTGGTTCTTTTCATTATATTCTGCTGAGGGGTGTGGAAGCAGTTCCTTTGTTCATTCATTTATTCAGCATTTTTGAGCATCAGGGCCTGGCTAGATGTTGGAAACAGAAAACAAGAAATGACCCTTTTCTGCAGGGGCTGGAAGCTAGACAAGAGCAGGATAATGTGATCCTAGCCATGGTAGCCATGCACAGACTCTGAGGACAGACTGCACCCCCAGGTTTGCTTGGGCTTCCCTTGCCTTCTGGCTGGTACACACAGGTCACCGCATCCCAGAGGGGCCTGCAGCCCACAGCATAGCGTGTACCGCAGTCTCCTCTCCCCTCTTGGCAGAGCCTGCAACATGAGCATTGCTGACGACATGCAGTGTGCTGAGGACCACCAGACTCTCCCCATGGTGGTCCAGCACATGGGGTTTATCTTGGAGGAGAATCTCTTATGCATCTATAAACAGATATCCTCAGTGAGCCAGGTCAGGCTGTGCGGCTTCCAGCAGTCATTCTGTATCCAGCTGCAGGTACCACTACCCACACAAGAACGAGTGGGTAGACTTCAAGACCCACCGAAGGGTCATGGGCCTCGTCACCATCACTGACCGCTTGGCCAAGGACTGGCTGCAGATCGAGGAGCTCCCTGTGCAGAGGAGATGTGTGGCAACATGCAGGACGATTCGTGGCTCTTCGTCTTTGTGCTGAAGGGCGAGCTCGCCGAGCAGCTGCGCACTGATGTGGCCTTGTACCCCAGCTACGAGGACTGTGGGATGGTGGAGAAGAGGATCAAGGACTTCATCGAGTCGCTCTTCATCGTGCTCGAGTCCGAGCACCTGGACAGGGCCACCAACAATTTTGGGGACAAGATCCCCCTCCTCTGCATCCCATTTGAGAATAAGGACTTGGTGGGACTGGACACAGACAGCAGGTAAGCCTATGTGGAGTCCCGGCCGCCCTGGCTGTGTGCCTGGGTTGCTTTCCTACATCCAGAAAGGGATCAGCAAGAAGGGGAGCTGTCTTGCAGCCAAGGGGGGAGGGAGATGCAGCCTGACGGTTTTCATAGTTTTAAAAATGAATTCATCTTTAGTTCAGAGAGATCCATTTAGGGTTAGTTTGGATACTTACTCCCCCTTTCCAACCAAGACCCCTGGTGGGACCCCTGGAGTTGCTGTCCAATAGGGTAGCCACAGCCAAAGAGGCTGGGAGTGCTGGGGAGGAGGCTGGTCTAAGCTGAGACGTGCAGAAGGTCAAATGGACATCAGACACTGAGACTTGTCTAGAAAAAAGAATGTAAACTATCTTGATAATTTCTATATTTACTACATGTCAAAATGATACTATAATACATATTACATTAAATTAGATCTGTTCTTAGAATCACTTTAAAGTGTTTGTTTTTCTACTTTTTTAAATGTGGCAACTGGAAAACTTTCTTTGTGTGACTCTCATTGCATTCCCGTTGTCCTGGGACAGTCTCGTCCATTTGATGTATAGGTGAGGGGCTGAATCCCTAGACGCAGCAGATCGAGGCACTAGCTGAGCTGGGGCTGGAGCCATGTGTCTCCTGCCTCCCAGGCTGTTCTTCCTGCCCGACAGCCAGCATGCCAGGTAGGACATCAGAAACACCGCCAGGGATTTCCGAAGGAGCTCCTTACTCAGGGGAAGGCGTGTCACGGAGTATGGGACAGAGTATGGAAAAGTTCATTCTTACTTTGTCCCTGTGATTAGGTCAGTGGCCCCACTTTGCCCCGGAATTGCAGACGAGCTCTTCTGGGCCATCTGCCCCCTCCGCCACCCTCTGCTCTGCTTCCCTGTGTGGCCATCGTGCCGTCCCTCGGGCAGAAGAGGGTGAGATGCCTTTGCTGAGAGGTGGTCCCCCTTTGCTGCGGAGAGCGAGGGAAGCTGTGTCCTCCGGCCTCGGGCTTCGGGCCCTGAGTCTGCTCTCCCTGCGCTGGAAAGCACGCAAAGCGGTCTCATAGGTGACAGTTGGTGGTCCTTGCACATCCTACCGGGCCCGCTGTAGAGTCGAGGCTCCGTAATTCTTGGACTTATCCAAGGTCAGACCATACTTTCTGGGTTTTGGTAAGTTGGAGGAGAAGACACCAGAGAATTGACAAAAAGAAAGTCCCGGCCAGCCCTGCGAGTGAAAGGCACAGGGGACCCGAGTCCCACCTGCGTGTGGTGCCTGGCGGGCTCTGGATGAATTTTCAGTTCCTCCCCGGACATGCCTCTATGGCTTAAGGAAATGGCGAGACATGTTGTGGCCATGATGTGTACTTGTCCTCGCAGGGCTCTGTGATCTACACACCTAACTCCCTTCTGCTCCTTGGGGATGAGGTGTCACGTTTATGGTCCTGGGCACTGCTGAGGGCACAGCTGCCAGCACCAGGCCACTACCAGGCTGGCTCTGTCCACCTCACCTGTCACCTCCTTCTGAGCCCCCAGGCGTTAGGCGAGAGAGGTACATTGGTGATGCACTAAGGTGGGGCTGCACGTGCGCACAGCGCTGCAGCATCAGCAGGGACCACCTTCTCCCCCTGGACAGACTGATGGGTGAGCGGTGGAAGCCTGGAGCCCTGCTCCAGCCCCCTGGCCAGTGCCTCCTCTTTTGTCATAGGAGGCTCTGGTGACATTTTTGCTCAGCAACTGCTTGGCTATGAGTCTGCGGACCCACCGGAAATTGCCAGCTTGTTTTTGCCTTTGGAAGTCTGTCCTCGGGATTTGGCGGAGGAGCTAGTTTCAGGACAGTGTGCTTAGTGCATAGTGATTGACACAGTCACCATTGTTTACCCAGAACCTCGTCTACCAGGCACAGCTCTGGGCATCAAAATACAGCAGCGCATTAAACCTCCCTCCTGTTGGATCTGTCTGTTCTGGTACCAGAAGCGCTCGGCCAGCATCTGAACGTCAGTGAGATAACGCAGCCAGTGAGCTCCAGTCAAACACGTTCTCCTCCCATCACTTTTACTCCACTGTTGCTTTTATTCCATAGTCACCCAACTTTTAAAACAATGCTTTGTTGCAGGAGCAGAGCCTAATTCTCTCCTGCTACTCTTGGTGGGAGTGAGCAAAACTGTCAAGCCTGAAATGCGACCAAGTATTGTAGATCAAAAGCTGTCTAGGTGCATGTAGGCGGAGTTTTGGTTTGGGGCGCTGACGACGTTGGGGTCCCCATGGCAGTGACGCTCCCCTCAGGCCCCTGGCTTCCCCGGAGCAGGAGGTGAGGGTGGGTCTCACTCTCCCCGCGTCTCTAGCCTCATCACACTCACGTAAATTCTTATATTCATGCTGTCAAAATTATTTTGGTTGTTGTGTATTTCTAACTTTTGCTTGTTCATCTCTTCCTTTTTCTCTCGTACCACCCTGTGAGCATGCTGTTGGGTCTGAAAAGGTGGGTTGTGCACACCCTGCATCGGAAATACCTATATTTCACTTCGTGCTGCCTCCATCGCTTTAAAAAGCAAAAACTTAACAGCTGCCTTGATCCACTTATTATCCTAGTCATCCTATTATTTTCTAAATGTTTGGAATTTTTGCTTTGTTAACACATCACGCACTGGTGTTTGATACCTGTTAAAATCCTTGCTTGGAGGAGCCTGTTTGGTCCTCCTTATATTGGTGACAAATGAGCCATTATTAATTTTGCTTGTTTGTTTGTTTTGAGGAAGTGAGATGCGAATTGATTTAGGTGGCTTCTGAGGGAAGTTTTTCATGGGTATTTTCACTTGGAAAGTCAAAGTCTGCAGTACCTTGCTTGATTCTGGCTTTTACTCTCACGCGGTTCCTGGCCGTCGCTGTGTAACTGAATCTGACTGGGCTTCTGGCCGGCGGTCAGTGGGGAGGACGTGGCCGGCTGGTGGGGTTAGCAGCCCACAAGGGGCGCTGTTGGAGAAAGCAGTTTTCCTTTTGCTTTTGCCTTCCCCATGCCCATTTATTTTACTTTGCCTTCATAAAGGAGCAGAAGTGGGTCTAAAATCCTTGTCACTCTTTTGTTCCCTTTATGACACTGGTTTCTCTGAGAATCAGGAAAATGTGGCCTTCTGCTAAGTAGCTGGCTCACTTGGATCTGGTAGACACAGGGACCGCTAACGGGGACCGTAGCTTCCTCTCTGCTTCAGCCAGTGGGCATTCAGAGCCGGGTCTGTGGTTTGCTTAAGCAGCTGTGCAGGCCTCCCTGCACCGGCCTTTACTTTTAACCCATGTTGGCAGTAAATAGCTGACTCTGTTTCAGCTGACGTCCACCACTGATGGCCGTGTCATTAGTTTGCTGTAGTGAGACAACAACACCACAGTCAGCCATGAAGGGAGATGCTTTGACCGACCTAGGACCTTGGATTCTCACCCCCACCCTGGTTCATCTCACCCGGGGGAAGGGTTGGGCCACCACCGTCATGCTGGCCATGAGGCCTTGTTTCTCCTTTCATGCTCTGGTCCAAATGTGGACACTTCATCCTTCACTGACTTGGTCTCGCTTGAGACAGGCCAGACTTTCTGAAAGAGTCCATCACATTCTTGGGGGGAACAGAACAGAAGTGAGAGTCGCAAGTAGAAGGAGTCTAGGCTGTCTGGGTTGGCAAATGCAGCCTGGGATCTGTGATGGGTGGGCTGTGCCATGGACACAGGCCTTTCTCGTGGCTCCTTAGAGCCCAGGGGTCGGAGTGAGGACAGCCTTGCCTGGGTTCCTCCATCCTCATCTGTTCACTGGCAAGTGTGTCTGCTTAT